>NC_142888.1:62818064-63125241 GCF_051225735.1 Oryctolagus cuniculus
TGAGCCAAAGCATACCAGCCATGGATTTGAGCAGCTATCTAGGCTGAAGAAAAAAAAAAGAAAACTGGAAATCAGGGGGGTAGCAGTCTGCCGAATCTTTAAAATATGGACAGACAGGTAAATCAACTACTTAAAAGTCACTTTTTGGGGTGGGACATCTAGAGTGCCTGGATTCAAGTCTCAACTCACTTCCTCATTTCAGCTTCCTAGTAATGTGCATCCTGGGAGGCCACAGGTAATTACTTAGGAAGCTGGGTCCCTGCTACCCATCTGTGAGGCCTGGATTTAGTTATTGCCCCCTGGCTTTAACACTATGGCCAACTTGACATTTGGGGAGCGAATCAGCAGATGGGAGATCTCTGTCTCTTTCAGTGCTAGCATCCCATATGGGTGCCGGTTCTAGTCCCGGCTGCTCCACTTCCAATCCAGCTCTCTGCTATGGCCTGGGAAAGCAGTAGAAGATGGCCCAAGTTCTTGGGTCCCTGCCCCCGCATGGGAGATCCAGAAGAAACTCCTGGCTCCTGGCTCCTGGTTCCTGACTTCAGATCCGTGTAGCTCCAGCTGTTGCGACCATTTGGGGAGTGAACCAGCAGATGGAAGACTCTTTCTCTCTCTCTCTCTCTCTCTCTCGCTCTCTCGCTCTCTCTCGCTCTCTCTCGCTCTCTCTGCCTCTGACTCTCTGTAACCCTGCCTTTCAAATAAAATAAATATATCTTTTAAAACAATTTATGTGCCAGATCTTCTCATTCCTCTAGGAATGCGACTCAAAGTTTTGTGAATTATATGCTTTTTATATTTGTGTGTGTGTGCTACCTTTTCCCTTTACCCCTGTTAAAATTGTAAATTTAACTGTAAATTTTATTAAACTCATTAATAAATTCACTAAATTTTTTTTTTAAAAAAGAATGAACTTTATCCACAGAGAGGACTGGTTTTTACCCTTAGCTACTACAAAGTAATCTCTAGGACCCTGAAATGTTCTACTTAATGGGGAAGATTTGTTTCCCAGGGGCCTGAGGCCACCGAAAGTATATCATTCTGATTTGTGATGGGGGCTTTGGACACAGTCTCAGTTCAGACCTTTGGAGGAATTGATAACTTTCTCTTTTTTAAAAAGATTTATTCATTTTTTGAAAGTCAGAGTTACAGACAGAAAGGGAGAGACAGAGAGAGAGAATCCACAGGTTCACTCCCAAAATGGCTTAAAGAGCCAGGGCTGGGTCAGGCTCAAACCAGGAGTTAGGTCTTCATCTGGATCTCTCAGGGGCCTAAGCACTTGAGCCATCATCTTCCACTGCTTTCCCAGGTGCATTAGCAGGGAGCTGGATTGGAAGTGTAGCAGCCGGGACTCTAACTGGTGCCCATATGGGATGATGATGTCCCAGGCAGTGCCTTAATACGCTATGTCACAACAGCACCCCAGAAATGATAACTAAAGATATTAACCCACATTTTGGGATTCAATGATTGTTTACATCCCTTGTCTCTTCAGTTGAGGAACAGCGTTTTTTTGTTTTTTTTTTCTCCATACTATTTGTTGAACTCTTACTTAGTGTAAGGTTAACTATACAGTCATTAAGTAAACTGAAAATAGATCTTTGTAAAAATTAAGAATGAGAATGTGAGTGGGAGGAAGAAGGGTTGAAGCATGAGCAGGTGGGAGGTTATGGGGGGAAATGTCACTATATTCCTAAATCTGTATATATGAAATACATGAAACTTGTATAACTTAAATAAACTTTTAAAAATTGCATTAACCCTTTGAGAGGGACTGTAGAAAAAAGCTCAGCCACACTGGCAGTATGTGAGCAAGCCCCAATCAAAACTGGACATCAAAGAGCTTCCCTAATGCCTAGTACTCTGTGCATATTCTTACACGTCATGCCCAGGAAGAGGTAATACCATCTGTGACTCCATGGAGAAAGAGTATCTGAAATATACACATTTGAAGCCCTCCTGGACACTTCCCTGTATGTCTGATTAATTTTAGCCTACATAGTTTCCCTGTAGTAAAGTACTGGATAACAAATTTCAGTGAATTCTCTACCATTCTAGGGAATTACTGAACATGAGAGTGATCTTGGAAACCTGTCAATGTTACAAGAGTAAAGGTAGTGTTGTAGAGGACTGTGTCTCCCTTGACTTCATACTTATATAAATTAATTTCAGGTTAGAACAACAGGTTTCTAATTTCCTCATCACCAATAGATCTTTCCAGAAATCTCAAGTATCTAAAAGGATAACAAAAAGAAGAAGACAAAGAGAACTCTTTCGGCTAAGACGGTTGCCTTTCCTTCCTGTCACCTCCCTTCCTTTGACTCTGGAATTTGGATAATTTAGAAATCTGAAGCACAAGATAATTTTATCTCTTTTTTATTCTCGTTGTTCTCCTATTGTCTTGCATAATGAAATGCACTTGAAACATTAGTTTATGTTAAAAGAAGCAAAGATTTACTTAAGTGTAAATTTTTTGCACATTGTTACAATAAAACCCTAAGACTTCAAAGACCGTTGTGGGAAACTGCCTTAGAGTATATGCTTTTTTTAAAATCTATCTGTAAGAACACTTCGCTGTAAAAGTTGGAGAAGCAGGAGGATAAGGCTTAGATTCAGGCCAGCTCTTCAGTAGCCTCTATAGTCCTTTTCTTCTGGCCCCATTCTAGTCCTATGTAACCTCCCCCCCATAGTTTAGAACAGCAACCATAATGTCTTCATTAGAATTAATGACATAAATGGCCTTTAATTTTTACTATCAATGACTAGAAATATCTTCAGAGGGAGGGTGAGTAAGAGAAGAAAAATGGTGAAGATCACAAGAGACTCAGGAAACCAACTTGCATGTGAGATATTCTCTGGGGTACTTTGGCTTTATTAGAATACTGGGCTAGAGTTCCCATGGATGAAGAAAAAAGGACAAGGGGCCACTATTGTGGCATAGAGAGTAAAGTTGCCACCTGCCGTGCCGGCATCCCATATGGGTGCCAGTTCAAGTCCCAGATGCTTCACTTTTGATCCAGCTCCCTGCTAATGGCCTGGGGAAAGCAGTAGAAGATGGCCCAAGTGCTTGGGCCCCTGCCACCCATGTGTGAGACACTGATGAAGCTCCTGGCTCCTGGCTTTGGCCTGGCCCAACACTGGCTGTTGGGACTATTTGAGGAATGGTAGACCTCTCTCTGTCTTTGTCTCTGTCTCTCTGTCTATAAATCTAACATCCAAATAAATGAATAAATAAATCTTAAAAAAAAGAAAGAAAGAAAGAAAGGGCAGAACAAGAGGGAGAGCCAGAGAAATACTTATTTTGTTGTATAAGTTTTATTATTTTTACCTCTGGCCTGGTGTGGCCTTGGAGACATAGGCTATATAAAAGTAACTTCTGTTCAAATGAAAGACAGAAAGAAATATTACCAGTGAGAAATTACATGACTTCATATTTTCATGAAAATATCTATTTACCAAATAAGTGACAGGTTGAAGCTTGAAAAAAAATGTAGAATGAAAACTTTAACTTTGCATCAAGACTATGGAAATGTGTTTTTTCCCTTCTGAAATTATTTTCACAGTTCTTGTCATTGACATAAATCCCTTTCCCTTTGAGTCAGAAAGATTAAAACTACTGGCATACAACTAAACAATATCTATATTTGTGCTTTTTCCAATTTCTTACATTTGCTTGTTTGACAGTTACCATTTACTGTGACTGAATGTCATTTCCTTAATAAAAATACACTTACCTTTTTCGACAGATGTCAACTCCATGTACTCTAATGATTTTAACCAAACTCTCAAGCGAGATTTTCACTTATTTAAATAGACCACTGTGTGAAGTCAAGTTAGTTGTAAACTTTAATATTGGGTAGTATATATTTGGAGATATTTTACCAGTTGGAACAAAAAACTTTACCTATTAAAGTGAAGTGACTGTGGCATTACTATTGAACTGTCAAACTCAGCTCTATTTGAGCTTCCTTTTCTTTCACTTTATATTCTTTTCCTCCAGAGGAATTTCATATTATTTAATTTATAGTTTTCAGTTCAACACTGATACATAACGATGCCCAACTGGTTGTAGAACTTCAGTGTAACTATAGTAATACAGAATCCTTCTTTCCCTGTTTAACAGTTTCTTCTGATTTTCTGCCCTTCAGAAGAGTCATTGCTAATGTTTGAGAAAGTATAAAATAGACTATGTGAATTTGGCAGAGAGGAAATATTTTTATAACTATTGGAGAAAGAAAAGGGAGTGTGGAAAGCTTTTGAACACTGCCATGTATTCCTGTGCCATTAACCAAGCAATTTGGACTAATGGCTAACCATTAGAGCAACTGGGTCTCTATTGGTTTTGTATATCTGTCATGGCAAATTACTACAAATTTAGAGGTTTATACAGCACTCATTTGTTATCTCACAAATCTGCATGTCAAAGTCTGACATGAACATTCCAGGCTAAAATAAATGTATAGGCAGGGCTGTTTTCCCTTCTGCAGGCGACTCCTTTAACTTGTATATGCGGATTATTGATAGAATCTAATTCCTTGCATTTCTAGAACAGAAATTTTTCTTCCCTTGAGAGTTGTCAGCTAAAAACATTACTACCTTCTAGAAGCCCCCTATATCCTAGGGGCATGACTCTTTGAAAGACAACAATATTACTTCAAATTTTCAAATTTCTCCTGTTCCTTCTGCCATTCTCTATCTCTATATCTATCTCTATCTCTATCTCTATCTCTATCTCTATCTCTATCTCTATCTCTATCTCTATCTCTTTTACTTTTTTTTAATTTTTAGAGGGTTATTTGAGTCTTTATTTGAAATGCAGAGTGACATGCCTGGGGCTGGAGGGGGGAGAGAGAGTTCTTCCATCGCCTGCTTCGCTTCCCAAGTGTCCACAACAGCCAGGACTGGGCCAGACCAAAACAAGGAGCCCAGAATTGCATCCAGGTCTACCACATGGGTGGCAGGGACCCATCTGCTGCCTCCCAGGTACATTAGCTGGAACTCAAACCTGTGCTCATATGGGATGCTGGCATTGCAAGTGGCAGCTTAACCCACTGTGCTACCATGCCTGTCCCTCTCTTCCACTTTTAAAAGCTCATGTGTTTGCACTGAGTCTGTTCAGATAATTCAAGAATAGACTTCCTATATAAAGGTCCATAATAACATCTGCAAAGTCCTTTTGACATGTAATGCAATATAGACACAGATTTCAGATTAGGGTGTGGACATCTTTGGGGAAGGCAGGGTCATAATTCTATCATCATAGTGACCAATCAGTTTTGGACTGTTGAGCTACAACTAGGTTAAGAGAATGTCTGAAGCTCATATCATTTGTTAGGATTCTAGAGCCCTCTGTAGATTCATATCAGCTATGAAGGAAGTACTCAAACATCACCCTCTAAGAGCCTAAAGCTCAAATAAATTTTATGTAAAAACTGGAATTCACCTTCTGCCATTCTCATAGTAGAGGGGATTCAGAATGGAAGTTGTTCTTAGGGTTAGGACTTCTACATACTTGAAATGATTTTTCTAAGAGAACTCCTATGCTAGAGGAAACTTTAGCACAGTTGAACTCCTTATTGGTTTGATATAGCCAAACATTTATTTCACATCTTAAATTGGATTCAGCAAACTCTATTGTTAAAACATATACAAGTAGAATGAAAAGACAGTTTCCCATGTGATTTCTGTAAATGCATTGTATGCAGCAGATTATGTTTGAGTTAGAAGGAAGTAACCTATATTTTTTGAATGATCAAACCAAAAAAAAGTTGTAGTTTTGAAAAACAAATATTATCTCCTTTTCTTGTCCTTTGCTTTCTATTCAACATATACACTGATATTTGTATGTGCAGTAGCTGGGTAGTAAGGCTGGAGATATATTCTTAGAAAAAAGATACTCACAAAAACAGTCAGTTTGCTTGAACAGTGTTCTTGCTGATCGTATATAATAGTTAAAATTCTATCAATATATTTGGGGGAAGTAGTTGTCAGAAATTATAGCTTTAAAGTTAATTTTGTTTCTGTTCTCTGACAAAGGAATTTGAGCAAATAAGAAGTATCTTCTATATGCACAAAAGAGAGGTATCTTCTAAATGCACAAAAGTTCTTACTCAACAAAAGAAAATTAACATATTTGAAAAATTACCTAATTGATAAAGTATTTCAAAAGCATTAAGTACATTTGTCAGCACTGGTTTTTCTGTTACAAATAATCAGTCTTCTACACCACAGCAATACATTAAAATGAAGCATATTAGGCCTATTAAAACGACCATTTACTAAAATAACCTTAAAATTAGTTTAAAAATTGAGTAATTAGCCCCATGCTGTGATGACATTACATTTGCCTGCATTGCCTTTAGTCTATGCCTAGAATCCTTGTTGGTATTTTCATTAGCTATTATATGTAAATTGGCTGCTAAAGAATGCTTTATGTTTTCAATTATATTTTAATAAAAAAGGGATATTATTGTCTCTTCAGATTCTAAAGAATTGTATTTCAGGACTAACAATGTGGATTTCTTATACTTTAATCACTCTGAAAGGTGACATCAAATATACAAAAACAACTTTTTAAGATGATGTATATCACTTGATACAGACATAAATAAATAGAAGATGCATTTTAGAAGGAAGGGTAGACAAGAAATTCTCAATATGGCACATGAATGTAGAACCTAATTAATTCTCTATGGAAATTGTTTTGTGATTGTTAAATAGATTTTTAGTCACTTGGAAATAGAGCACTCTTAGGGGACCCTTTGTACCTGTTTATACCTTATAACAAATACTTAAGACCCATAAAAATGAGAAGGCAGAGCTTTTTGTGACACAGAATGAAAATAGGGATGGAACTCACTTAGTTGGACCATCTTTCAGCCTACACACATTCCAATAACACCATTCTCAGAATTCTTAGACTATTTATATCCCAATCCTGCCATAGTTCTATACAGAGGAGGAAGTATAGCAAAATGGTCAATATTTCCTAAGTCCAAAATTTTACTTGTCACTCAATATGTATGTGACCCATACAGTTTACTTAATGACACTTTGCCTCAGCTCCCTTTTCTGTAAAACAGGGCCCATGTAGTACCTCCTTTATATAATGCTAGAAAAATTCAATGAGTTAGCATGCATGAAACAACTAGCATCATGCCTGGAATTTCATGAACATCCAGTATTGCTAGTTGTTGTTTTTATTAATATTACGTTGGTACCATAGGCCAGATAGCAACATAAATTGTCATTGGTGATGCTAACTCTGATAATTTGATTCATTTTTTCTTTTCTATACTCTATCATCAGAGACAAGTCATTAATTCAACCCACAGCCAAGGAGAATTAAACTCCACCAAAGAATTCTTTGATATATACTAAAACCACCACAGTAAATAATAAATATTTGGGGGAAAATACTTTGAGACACTGCAAATATTCAGTTTCTTGTCTGACTCACTAATATAGCAGTCATCCTTGGTTTTTGCCCATAGCAATTATTGTGATATCCTAATGGTGATTTTCCTTTCCCTTCAATCTTTTTTTTTTTTTTTTGACAGGCATAGTGGACAGTGAGAGAGAGAGACAGAGAGAAAGGTCTTCCTTTTGCCTTTGGTTCACCCTCCAATGGCCGCCGCGGCCGGCGCACCGCGCTGAGCCCATGGCAGGAGCCAGGTGCTTCTCCTGGTCTCCCATGGGGTGCAGGGCCCAAGCACTTGGGCCATCCTCCACTGCACTCCCGGGCCACAGCAGAGAGCTGGCCTGGAAGAGGGGCAACCGGGACAGAATCCGGCGCCCCGACCAGGACTAAAACCCGGTGTGCCGGCGCCGCTAGGCAGAGGATTAGCCTAGTGAGCCGCGGCACCGGCCTATGTCAGACCTTTTTAAATACAGGTATGGAGGCAGAAGACATGAATTTGAAATAGCCAATATATGCAATTAAAAAACAACTTGGGGGCAGGCATTTTGCTTACTGATTAAGACCTGCTAGGGACTTCCACGTCTCATACGGAATGCCTGGGTGTAAGTCCCAGCTCTGCTCCTGATTCTAGTTTCCTTCGAAATGTCCACCTTGGGAGGCAGCAAGTGATGGCCCTTGCCACCCATGTGGGAAATCTGAATAATTTCTGTCTCCTGGTTTGTGCTGGCCAAGCCCTGTTTGTTGTGGACACTTCTGGAGTGAATTAGTGGGTGAAAGAGATCTCTTTCACTTGCTGTATCTCTGCCATTGAAATAAATAAAGTGAATTTTTTTAAAAAAAGAGCTTGAGAGTGAGTGTTTAGCCTATCAATTAAGACACATAAATCCCAATTTGGAACAACTGAGATTGATTCCCAACTCTGGATCCTGACTCCAGTTTTCTGATAATATAGACCCTTGGAGGCAGCAGTAATGGCCCATATAGTTGGGTTTCTCCTGGCTCCTTGCTTTAACCTCTACCTAGCCCTAGTCATTGTAGGCACTTAGAAAGTGAACCAATAGATGGAAGCTCTCTTTGTCTCTTTGCCTTTCAAATGAATAAATTTTAAAAGCTTTTAAAAAACTCAGCTGTCCAAGAAAGGAAAAAGAATGAGCACACAAGACAATCTAGTAGCCGACACAGGATTAAAGGAATAATTCGTTCTTGTTTTTAATGTGTTCTACTAAAAGACTTTAAGCAAACACAAGGGTACTTCAGAAAGTTTGTGGAAAATGGGATTAAAAAGTTTATTTTTGTATGAATGAACTGACTTTCATGTATCCAAGGAGTCTCAACACATTCATGGGAAATGTATGTTGTGAAAAAACTGTACAGGTGTATCAAAAAAGTTTTGCACTGAAGTAAATTGATCTTTTAATTCCATTTTTCCATGAGCATTTTAAAATACCCTCATATGTATTCTGAGAAAAATAAATATGACATTGAGGGTGCCTGAGAGAGTAATGGAAAAGAATGGAATCTAGAGCACAGATGGAAGTCAAGAGCTAATGGTGCTTAGAGAAATCTCTAGGTCAGTATTCTTCAAGTCTCTGTCAGGACTTCTTTTCAAGCGTGAAAGCAGGAAGAGAGGCTAGCTTCCCTTGTATTCAGTTTCCATTCTCTTAATCAGCTCCTATTCATTCTTTATTTTAGAGTAAGAACATTTACTGTAGGGAGAATTGTAAAGCCTGTCAAAGGCATACATCATACTTCTTATTAAGCACACACATATGCCCAATAAGCAAAATATATTTTTGGCCTTGTGGTGTCTGGCTGGTGTCCCTGGTATATCCTAGAGTGAGGCTTGTTTGTTTGGAAGAAGCACAATGATATTACATCTTCCTACATTGTTACATTGCTAACATGCTTCTTTCATATAAATTATGCAAGTTCATTTAAAGAGGTGAGAGAATATGTCTTCCATTTAATTTATTATTATACCAACATTTGGAGAAATTTTGTATATCAAGAGAAGGAGGCTTCCTGGCTGGTCTTCTCGTTTAAAAATTAGCCAGGTTGTCATAGATAGGATATATATCATCCTTCAAATGTGAGGACAAATTTTGTTTTCCAGCTCTACAGCATTGTTAGGGCTGACATGTCGTGGTGTATTTCTGTGGGGAAATATTTTCTGCTTTGTTTCAGTCTTTTGGAGTCGAATTTAGTTTTCTTGCTATTGCTAAGGCATAGATACTCCTAAAGAGATTAGTGAAACTCAAGTATAGGTTCTAGCATTACTTATACTCTCTTATACTTTCTAGAGTAGGACAAATATAACTCAGAATATATTTGAAAGCATGACTGCATCTGAGAAACCTTGAATCATCTTTAAATTGTTATTAGTAACACGTGTTCAGAATAGTACAAAGAAATATATCTAGAGGAACTACATTTCAGAAAAAATTAAAAACATCCCCCCAAATAGATCCAAGTACTTTATTACAGTAATTTCTTTAATCTTAACTATATTGTTTTGCATAAGAACACTGTATTGCATAATTAAAATAATAATTTATGTATTTAGGTCAATCTGATTTAAATGTTTTTCTAAATATATATTTCCAGAATATATACAAAAATGTTGTTTATACATTATTTTTTTCCTTCCAGGTTTACATTATTAACAAAGCTTGCATTTTAAAAGTTCTCTTTACATTTTATTAAATCTTGAATATTTGAAGAATAAATGTTCTTAGCAGAATGGAAAGATGTCAAACACAGTGCCTAATATTCTTTCTTGTCTTGCTCAATTTCTTTAGAAAGCTCCCTACAATACTTGGCATTGAGATAATCTGACAAATGATTTAAGAATGTTTGAGTGAGAAGTGAATTGAGCAGTGTAAGTAATAGAGCAGATGGAAAAATAGCCTAGGAGGAAGAGATAAAACATTTCATAAAAGACTTTACAATGTTCCATTTTCCTCTTTGATTTCCTTATTTGGGGTCAATTTTAAAAAAACAAAACAGGAAATAGCAGAATAGTGTAACAAGCATCCATGCAGTATGGTCCTAGAATTGATACATGTTCACATTTTCTTTGTGCCTCAGATATTTTTATATAAGCCTTTAGTGCATGACAAAGAGGGGTGAAGGCCTCTTGTTCGCATTTCTTCTTTCCAATTTCTATGTACTAGTCATTGAACAAATATTCACAGTTCATTTACTTTTCCCCTGCTGAAGAATACATAGGTTAATGTTGTTCTTTGTTACTAAGAACAATGGTGCTATCTACGTACTTCTTAGTGCACAAATGCAACAGTTTGCCTAGACCTTATAACTACAAGAAACATTTATGGGCTTAAGGAATGCCACTTTTCATTTCTTTTTTTTTTTTTTAAACTTTTATTTAATGAATATAAATTTCCAAAGTACAGCTTATGGATTACAATGGCTTGCCCCCCATAACGTCCCTCCCACCCGCAACCCTCCCCTTTCCCACTCCCTTTCCCCTTCCATTCACATCAAGATTCATTTTCGATTCTCTTTATATACAGAAGATCAGTTTAGCATACATTAAGTAAAGATTTCAACAGTTTGCTCCCACACAGAAACATAAAGTGAAAAATACTATTTGAGTACTAGTTATAGCATTAAATCTCAATGTACAGCCCACTAAGGACAAAGATCCTACATGAGGAGTAAGTGCACAGTGACTCCTGTTGTTGACTTAACAAATTGACACTCTTGTTTATGGCATCAGTAATCACCCTAGGTTCTTGTCATGAGTTTCCAAGGCTATGGAAGCCCCCTGAGTTCACTGACTCTGATAATATTTCGACAAGGCCATGGTCAAAGTGGAAGTTCTCTCCTCCCTTCAGAGAAAGGTACCTCCTTCTTTGATGACCCGTTCTTTCCACTGGGATCTCACTCGTGGAGATCTTTCATTTTTTTTTTTCCCCAGAGTGTCTTGGCTTTCCATGCCTGAAATACTCTCATGGGCTTTTCAGCCGGATCCGCATGCCTTAAGGGCTGATTCTGAGGCCAGAGTGCTGTTTAGGACATCTGCCATTCTATGGGTCTGCTGTGTATCTCACTTCCCATGTTGGATCATTCTCTCCCTTTTTGATTCTATCAGCTAGTATTAGCAGGCACTAGACTTGTTTATGTGATCCCTTTGGTTCTTAGTCCTATCATTATGATCAACTGTGCACAGAAATTGATCACTGGGACTAGTGAGATGGCTTTGGTACATGCCACCTTGATGGGATTGAATTCGAATCCCCTGGTATGTTTCTAACTCTACCGTTTGAGGTAAGTCAGCTTGAGCATGTCCCGAATTGCACATCTCTTCTAATGAAGAACTGGATTAAGGATTCCTCTGGGTTGCCTTTAGAAATCTCTTTTTTTTAAATAATAGGTAAAATCCAACAATTTTATGTAGTACAATATTTCTAATAATAGATATCTTCAAATTTCTCTCCATAAGCAGTTATACCAATTTGCTCTCCTATTAATTGAGTATGAGTTCATGTTTTCCCACATCCTCCTCAATTTTTCCCACATCCTTCTCAATTTTTTCCCACATTCTTCTCAATTTTTTTCAGAATTAATTTTATTTTTGTCAATTAGATAAATAAAAAAAGTATTTTACTATTGTATTGTTTTCAATGTATCTAATTTCTTGAAGGATTAATATATTTTCCTACCACTGCTGGCTATTCAGGTTCTCTCTCTGGGAGTTTTCTGTTTATTTAGTCTTTTGTCTATTTTTCTAATATATTGTTTGTCTTTACATAATCCTTTAAAATTACAGATATGTCTAATTTTTCTTTTATATATGCAGTAATTATATCTTTAAAATATATTTTGAATCCTTGAACAAACTATTCAGTGTCTCTTTTTATGAAGAATTTATGATTTGGTATAATCAAAGTATTTGTTTTGAACTATTGATTTATTTGAAAGGCAGAGTGACAAAGGGAAGTAGAGTGAGAGAGGAAGAGATCTTCCTTTTATTGGTTCACAGCAGTTGGGACTGAGTCAGGCCAAAGCCAGGAGCCAGGAACTCTATCTAGGTCTCCCACTTGAGTACAGAGATCCAAGTACTTGGACCTTCTTCTGTTTCTTTCACAAGCACGTTAGCAGGGAGCTGGATCGGGAGCAGGGCAGCCGAGATTCTAACCAATGCTCTGACATGGGATGCCTGTGTTGTAAGTGACTGCTTAATCCGTTTGCACCAACACGCTGGCCCAAAGTAGTTTTTCTAATGAATCTATAAAAGAAAGAAAGTGAAAGAAGAGAGAGAGAGAGAGCTCCCTTCTGCTGTTTTACTTCTCAAATGCCTGCATTAGCCAAGGTAGGGCTGAGACAAAACCCAGGAGTGGAGAACTCAGTCCAAGTACCCCATATGGGTGGCAAGGACCCAGTTACTTTTGAGCCATCACTTGCTGCCTCTCGGGCTTTGCATAAACAGCAACATGGAGTCAGAAGCCAAAGGTGGGTATCAAACCCAGGCACTCTGACTTGGGACATGGAAATTTTTGTAGTCTGACAAAGAAATTTTTTGTTCTACCTAGAGATCCTAATGACAATATGTGATGCTTTTATCCCAATAGTTTTGAGCTTTTCCTTCATAATCCTCTTTAATTCCTTTTGTTTTCTGATCCCTCTAGAATTTATGTTGTGTGTCTGATCTGAATTAGTAATATACTTCTGTTTTCCTCCATGAGTAAAGTCAATTTTTCAAACATCATTTCTTCTTCTAAAGATTTATTTATTTATTTATTTGAGAGAGGGAGAGGGAGAGAGAGAGTGTGTTGAGTTCTGGTTCACTCTCTAAATAGCAAGGTCTGGGCCAGGTGGAATCCAGGAGCCAGGAACTCCATCCTGATCTCCCACATGGGTAATAGGGGCACAGAAACTTGGACAATCTTCTGCTGCTTTTTCAGGTGCATTAGTAGGAGGCTGGAGCAGAAGTGGAGCAGCTAGGACTTGACCCAGCACTCTGATATGAGATGCCGGTGCTGAAAATGGCAGCTTAATCCAGTGTACCACAATGCTAGCCCAAAACATCATTTACTGGATTGTCTGTCATTTCCTACTGATCAGAATTGTCACTTTCAAATTTCCATATATCTTTAAATTTTCATGTGTGTTTTCTGCTGATTTTCATTAATCTGTCTATACTTGCTCAAATACCATACTTCAATAAGCATTGGTAATTAGTTTATTAAATATTCTCCATTCATAGTGCTTTACTTTTATGTAAATTGTCAATATTCTTAGCGATTTAGTTATCCATATTAATATTTCCAAAATTTTATCAATCCTTTACAAAGATGCAGAACATTTGGAAAAATTTTACAGTGAATCATTATATACCCTTCATGTAGTCACATAAATTGCATTTCACTATAATATTTTATCTCATATTTGTGAATCTAAAAATCATTCCCTTTAAAAAGTTATTTATTTGAGAGAAAAAAAGACAGATAGAACTCCCTTCCGCTGGTTCACCTCCCAAATGCCCACAGAAGCTGAGGCCAAAGCCAGCAGCTGGGAATGTACCCAGGTTTCTCATATGGGTTGCAGGAATCTAATTTCTCAAGCCATGATTGCTTCCTCCTATGGTGTATATTGGCAGGAAGTTAGAATAGGAAAATGAAGCTGGGACTCAAACCTAGGTAATTTGATGTGGGATGTGGTTCTCTTAACCAGTAGGCTAAGCATCTGCTTCATATCAGTGCTTCTAACTAGTCATTAATATATCTTGTTTGGGGGCCGGCTCTGTGGCGCAGCGGGTTAACACCCTGGCATGAAGTGCCGGCATCCCATATGGGCGCCAGTTCGAGACCTGGATGCTCCACTTCTAATCCAGCTCTCTGCTACGGCCTGAGAAAGCAGTAGAAGATGGCTCAAGTCCTTGGACCCCTGCACCCATGTAAGAGACCCAAAAGAAGCTCCTGGCTCCTGGCTTCGGATTGGCTCCAACCATTGTGGCCAATTGGGGAGTGCCTCTCCTCTGTGTAACTCTGACTTTCTAATAAATAAATAAATCTTTAAAAAGAATGCATCTTGATTGGGGGAAGAAGTATACCATTTTAAAGTAAATTGAAGACATTAGTGCCTCTCCAAAATACTTCAGCATAGATATCATTAATTAGAATTAAGATTTGCTTATAGCTTGATTTTTCGATATAAAATTTACAAACCATAAAATTTGTAAATCTTAAGTGCACATATCCCAACTTTTAGCTAACACATACACCTGTGCAATTTTAATCCCATCAAAGTAGAGAACATTACCATTGCATTAAAAATGTTACTTCATACCTTTTCTCAGTCAGTGCCCACTCCCATCCCTCCCAGGAGCAATATGTATTTTAAAAAGTGTGTTAGTTTTGCCTTTTCTAGAAATTTATATAAATGAGATCATATAGCGTTACTCTTCTGTTTAAGTTTTCTAACATGGAATGTATTGTTTTTGAGATTCATTCATGTTGTGTTACCAGGTCATTTCTTTTTATTGAGAAATATTCTATTGTATTAATAATTGTATTCTATTGCATTAATTGTAATAATTGTATTTTATTGTATTAATATAATGGTCTCATTACACATTTCTTCTTTCAATAGACACTAAGGCTGTTCCATATTTGGATTATTCTGAATAAATTTTTTATAAATTTTCTGTGAGTATATGCTTCCATTTCTCTTCATTACTCTCAAGGAGTGAAATTTTGCTAATTTTCCCTGTTTATTTTTATTTTAAAAACGGAGAGGCAAACAAAGACAGAGACAGGAAGAGAAAGATCTTCCATTCTCTGGTTTGCTTCCCAAGTGCAAGCAACCACTGGGGCTAGGACAGGCTGAAGCCAGGATCCAAGAGCTCCATCTGCACGGCCCATGTGGGAGGCAGGGGCCCAAGTACTTGAGCCATCATCTACTGCCTTCCAAGGTGTTCATTAATGAGAAGCCAAAATTGGAAGTGGAGATGAACTTGAACTCAGGCACTCTAGTATGGGATGCAGGTGTCCTAAGGAGTGTCTTAATTGCTACGCCAAAAGCCTTCCCGAAGAAGTGAAATTTAGAAAATAAATAGATCTCATATTAGTTTTAGAATACAATTCTCAAGTATCTCTTTAGCTTATGTTTAGAATTTCATTGAAATTTAAATTAATTTAGTTTTATGATATTCATTCCCCATACATAAACATTTAATCAGCTTTTATCTTTCAATTCAATAATAGTCTTTAATTTAGGGATCTGGCACAATTTTTCTAGTATATTTATAGGTTGATATTGTATAAATTTTTTTCCTGTTGTACTATCTACTTGATTAATTTTGATTGAAAAAGTACTAATTCTGCATATTGATAATGTGTCTAAACCTGTGATCTGTCTTAAGAGTTCAAATTAGATATAGGTTCTCTTGAGTTTTCTGTTTAGACATATATACTACAAAAAAGTAAACTTTTCCTTTCACTAAAACATATCCTTTAAAACTTCATGCTCCTTTTGTTTCCTTTTCTTATAACTCTGCCTACAAATTCCAGCATGATATGAAATAGAAAAAAACAAATGGAGGAAGTTCGTAAATTCAAAGAACTTCAGGATGAAGGAAGAAGTGAACAATTACAGTGTCATCAGTGTGTGTTTGATACCAATTGCCCTAATACATGTGTTCAAAATGCTAACATCCATGAAAAAGATAAAAGGCATTATTGCTGTGAACAACGTAACTTCATGGCAGTAACAGAAGACGAATTGGAATGTCATCGAGGCATTGCCCATGGAGTGGCGGTAAAATGCCTTGCTGTCAATTCTGATAAAGAGCAGAAAAAATCACCACAAAAGACTTTTATAAAGGACTCAATCATAGAATCATCCAAAAAGTCAGCTTCCTACATGGGTAGGATGTGGCCTTTCTCTACTTCAGCCACAAGTGTTTTAAAAAGGCACATGGAATACGTACATTCATCATCATGTGTTGATTCATTTGGTAGTTCTCTTGGACTTGATAAAGAAAAAAATGACATCCTTGAAGAACCTAAAGATGTTGATGGTACTAAACCATTAGTTCAACAACAGTCAACCACATTTCCAAAGAACTCTCCTCTAGAACAAGATGTGAAGCAAACATTTGGATCAAGCTCACAATCAAGTGATTTTTCAAAACTCCATAAGCATCCACAGGGAACACAAAAATCTCAGAAAAGTGTTGCCCAGTCAGTTGTCAATATGTACAATCAAAACAACTCTCCTCACAAGACTGCTATGAGTAAAACCAGCATTAACCAAAAGCCTAAGTATTTTCATCAGGCAGCAAAAGACATATCAAATGCCAAGGCAGATAGCAACTATTTGTATAGACACAAATATGAAAACTATGGAATGATAAAAATATCAGATGAATCATATCCTCTACATTTCGACAAAGAAACTAGTTCTTTTAATTCTCTACATCTATTTTCATCATTCAATTATTCACATACCAGTGGTTTTATTACAGACCCTGTTAACCTTGACACCAAAAAGCCAGAAAGCTTCAAAGACCATAGGAGTGCAGCTGTAAAAAGAGTACTTAAAGTATGTATGGAAGAGACTTGTATCGGAGGGAAAGACTTGGATAACCATTCAGGTTTTTTGCACAAGATGACTGTTGCTACTTTGCAAAACCTTAATTCTGAAAAGAAAGATAGTTTTATAACAGAAGATGAAAGTTCCTACGACAAAGTTGAGCTAGGTAACTACACTAGAAAGGCCATAAAAAATGAAACCTATAATATGATTAATAAAGATGATGTGAAACTATTCCCTCAGGTAGAAAAACAAAAGCCTGAAGAAAATGCTGCCTTTAGTTATGATCAAAATGATGACTTTAATTGTGAACATTATGAAGTTGCTGCAACTAATAACTTTTTTCAGAATATTTATGACCTTCAGCATTTAAAAAATACAGAAACTTCATTATCAAAGCATAATTCTGTTTCTCATTGGACTGATTTGTCTCTTAAGAAGGAATTCGGCCCTTATTGTCCAGCGACATTTGAAAAAGATATAGGGTTGTCAAGTCATGTCCAAGATCATCTTCATCAAGTAGGGTTAAGCTATAAAGACCGTCCTGTTGCATCACCAGAACAAATATCCAATAGTGACAAGATGCCACATTTTAAAAGAATAGGGCCACCTGTTACACGAGTTAGAAAAGCTATACTGAGCTCTGAATCCACTTCCACACATACCTGTCTACACTGTGGAGATTGGTTTCATTCTAAAATTGGACTGTCAAATCATGTTAGAGGACACTTGAGAAGACTTGGAAAAACCAAATGGGATGCTCACAAATCTCCAATCTGTGATCTGAATGAGATGATCCAAAAGGAAGAAACAGAAGAAATAACCTTAGAGTCATCAAACACCAGTCATCCTATTCCTAGACCATTTGTGGCACAAAAACTTCCCTCAAATGATGACTTTCTATATCAAAATGTTATACCTCATGGAGCATACTCTAATAGTCTAAAATATCTATCAGTGTCTGCACCGGAAGAAAAAGGACCTATTTTCTTAAATGAATATGATGAAGCAAAACCAGAACTGCCCCGTGGAAAAAGGAATCAATCTCTTGAACCGATAAAATGTCCTAAAAATAAAAGAATACGAAAAGAAATAAAGTCTGCTATTTCTGTTCCAAAGACAACAGGAAGAAAGAGTCTTGTTCATAGATGTGTTCCTCCGCTAAGTGAAGATAGTACATTAAAGTATCGCCCAAAAAAAGTGAAAACGAAGGCCCGCTCAGCTTTAAAATGTAAGGGAAAGAAATCAAAGCCAAGATTTGGAAGAAAGAACAAAACACTACCATTAACTGAAGAAACTGAAGACATTTACATTTTCCGCTGCAGGTTTTGTGACCTAGCTTTTCGCGGACCAATGTCTATTCAGGAGGAGTGGATTAAGCACTTACGACGACACACTGTAAACATCACTATTCCCCGTACTGGAGCAGCCATGGTGGACGTCCGATTCCCACATTAAAGGCCTGCCCCCATTACAGAAGCTTCATTTTCCCTACTAGTGGCAGAAGCAGCTTCATAGAACCAGGACGTCTTTTACATAGCAAATTTGAAGTGGATGTAAACTTAAAATTCTTTTTGTTTTAAAGCCATATCAAATTATCGATTTATTAAAGGAAAATGGGGAAAAGTGAATTCCAGTGACAGAGCAAATAAAATACTTAAAACATTAAGAGGTATTATGTGTTTCATTTAGGGTGGAAGATGTGTTTTTAAGGCTTACTACCTTTTGTCCGCTGTGTATGCAGTAAGGGATCAGTACATGTAAACAGCCATTTATAAACTGTTGCACATGGTTACTTATAGACATTTATTGAAAATTATGTTTCCTTCAACGTTACTGTTAACAGAAAGCTGGATTGGGGAAGTTCCCTTAGTTCAAACAGGTACCAGAAGCTGAGTGAAGAATCGGCAGAATCACTTTAAAATTAACATCGACAGGTCCAGTGTATCACTTCTCCAGACTGAGCACCCAATCCAGGTTTCTTACAATATTTATAGATTAATCAGCATCATGCCTTTTATTTATTTATTTTAAAGATTTTATTTATTTATTTGAGAGAGAGAGAGTTACAGACAGTGAGAGTGAGAGACAGAAAGGTCTTCCCGGGCCGGGGCCGTGGCACACTAGGTTAATCCTCTGCCTGCAGCACCGGCATCCCACATGGGTGCCGGTTCTAGTCCTGGCCGCTCCTCTTCCCATACTGGAGCAGCTCTCTGCTGTGGCCTGGGATAGCGATGGAGGATGGCTCAAGTGCTTGGGCCCCTGCACCCACATGAGAGACCTGGAGGAAGCTCCTGGCTCCTGGCTCCTGGCCATTGGGGGAGTGAACCAACGGAAGGAAGACCTTTCTCTGTCTCTCTCTCTCATTGTCTGTAACTCTACCTGTCGAATAAATAAGTAAAATCTTTAAGAAAAAAAAAAAGAAGTCTTCCATCTGCTGGTTCACTCCCCAGATGGATGCAATGGCCACAGCTCTGCCAATTCAAAGCCAGGAGCTTCTTCTGGGTCTCCTACACAGGTGCAGGGGCCTAAGGACTTGAGCCATCTTCCACTGCTTTCCCAGGCCATAAGAGAGAGCTGGATCAGAAGAGGAGCAGCAGGGACTAGAACCTGTGCCCACATGGGATGCCGGCACCACAGGTGGAGGATTAACCTACTGAGCCACAGCGCTGACTCCAAGCATCATGCCTTAACAGCTGCAGCATTGGTGGGCTTGGTCACAACCTGTGTGACTCAGGACCACCCAGGAGGAATTTGAGACCACACTGGGGAACTTGAATTGGGGGTGGCAGAAAACTGAGATTAGGACATCTGCCCAGACATATCAACACCTATGAGGAACAGAGATTGGGACAACTGCCCAGATATGTTAACACCTATAGGGAACTGGAACAGGGGTTACAGTAAACAGAGATTAGGACATCTGCCCTCCTCAGGGGTTTTATTTTTCTCCCTTGTCTCTGGTCATGGCCTTATTTCCTCTTAGTTCCCTCCTTTGGGACCCTCTTAATCATTCTAAGGGACATCATTTTCTGTTATTTATTGTAAATTGACTGGCTAGTAGCTTTGGAGGAGCATTTGGAACTTTATGGCTTCTTGGCGAGCAGAGACAAGTCGGGTAAGCATATTAATGAGGCAGGGACCAAACAAGAGCGCTAGAAAAATCCTGAGAAGTCCAGACAGTGAGAGGAGCCGGGATGCCTAGCTCCAGATACTACTCGAAAAGCCCCAAGACTTAGCTATTTCTTTTCTCCTTTTTGTGACCCTCTCATTAAGTTGTTGGGCCTTGTCTCTGACTACCCCTGATCCATTGACCTAAAAACGGCACTGTTTGTTTAAGAAAAGGCGAACTTCCTCTTTTTCTGCCATTAGTAGATCGAGTCCCCTCCTATTTTGCATGACTGCTGTTGCTAAGGAGCCTAATTGATCTTGGAGAGCCATTAATGACTGCAACTCGTTCTACATCATTTGGCAGGTCTCTGGATAGTTTGTTGTAAAAGGTGGTTGGTGAAGCAATTCCTTCTACCCCAGTGCCCACTCCAGCTTCCACTCCAAGGCTGCCTAATTAGGGTATGAGCTGGATAGCTCTTTACTCAGACCTGCTCAGCTACCATTATAGGAAGAGTTTGATTATTGGTGACAAGGTATATTTGGGGAGTGAGGAAAGCCAAGATGCAAATGCCTTTCCATCCATGTGGTAAACATACACAGACATTTGTTGCACATATGAAGAACAAAGCCAAGCAGGGGTGGCACTTGGCTGGGATAGCAGGGAGCCAGTTTACCTGGGTACTCATCTGTTCACACTGGCTATCTTCTAATTTTTTTTAATCTGTCTTATCCCACTTTGATATTGTATTCAGGAGCTTTTTGGGTAAATAATAGGCTACTATACGAAACAAAATATTCCTCCCAATGGACTCATTATCCCTACATAGAACATGACTAGAGCAATTGTTTGTGGCTACCCCAGTTCTTTAGAGCTGCTTCAGCCAAACCTATGAACAACAGCAATGTTAATATTATCATTAGCTCCAATGGGATAGGGTAACATTGAAACCCTAGTCCCCAGGTGTTCCTTGTTGACTTATCCCAGCTTCCACTGTGCATTGAGCAGTCAGCTCCCAAGTTTGTGACTGGAGCAGGGCTGTAGATTCCTCAAAAGTAGTGCATAGCTTGACCAGCCTCCTATGTGGCCAAAGCAAGGTGGTGGGCTCAGAGGGTGACTCTGAGGGGTTTTGCAGAATATCCAGTCACTGTCCACTTGACAGAACTCTGGAGTGGGGCTGCAGCTGTTAGGGACGAAATGGCGGTGGAGAAGACTACCTTAGTTCTTTGTCTCATGTGGAAGAAGAATTTCCTCGTGGACAAAGCAGAGAGAGAAAAGCAAGACTTATTAAAGTCAAAAACCTCCTGCTGAAGTGGCCTGGAGGGCCAGGGGGGCTGCAAGAGAGGGATACCCCCAAGAAGCTGGAAGCTGGGTTTTTGTGAGCACGATTTGGGGGTAAAACTAGCACAGTGAGTTAGAAGCTGGACACAAAACCCATCAAAAGGCTGGATTTGTAATCTTATTTGCCCTGTCTAGCTTGCTCTAGACAAAAGAGCCATCTGAAGGGTGTGATAGGTAACTTCTTTCTATTTTCATAAAACTAGAAGCTCAGAAGGGTGGGATGACACTTTTGTCTTGCTAAAGGCAGCTTCAGGGAAGAAACACGCAATGGGATTCAGCATTTTGGTCTTGCTAAAGATAACTTTTGGGGAGAAACAAGCACTTCGCACCTCTTTTCCTTTCCTCATTTTCCACTGGGACCAACCTAACTGCTTATTAACCCATCTGACTCCTCACACAGCCTTGATCCAGATGTCTATTACCTGCAGCTTTTAAGGCTACTGATCTCCCCCTGCAGGGTCAGCAGGCAGCTCAGGTTTCCTGATGAGTGGCCAGGGCAGCACACATCACAGGTAGCCGGGTGCTGTACCTCTGTCTACAATGCATGGCTCCATGCACACCCTGGACTAGCCATCTGATTGGCCCAGCCCCACAGCCCACAACTGCTCTCTCCTCCTTGCCGCATGATGTTTTTCCATATAGTTCTGATTATCCATTGTTACTTGCTGGATCTGGTAAACATTTTATCATGTGTGGATCAATTTTCAGAGTGAAACAGGGCTGTCATTCTTGGGAACTCCCTTGAAATAATCAAACTTGGAGGCCCCTTAGGACATGGCTCATCTGTTCCAAATGGTCAGCTTGCTTGGTGTTGTCAGGTCCAAGATGCACCCCTAGTCTCAGGCTATTAATAAATGCAGCTCTTTTGTAACTCTAGAGATGAGGAACTCTAACTTTGATACAATTCCAAAAGTTCCAGGGGGCTGTCAGGTAGCAAGGCACCTGGAAATTTAGAAATAACAACCAAAGCCTAGAAACAGATGTGACTGCTGTGAAAGTTTACGATCTAGTGCCCCCCCCTTTTTTACATTTTAAACAAAATACTTAATAATCAGAATTTATGTTGAGGTCATTGGCACAGGTTATAGCAACATAGTACAAACGTACTGTAATTAAGGATAGAGTGTGAATCTCTTTAGGAAAGACACTCTATTGACTTTTTATTTATTTATTTTTTTGACAGGCAGAGTTAGATAGTGAGAGAGAGAGACAGAGAGAAAGGTCTTCTTCCGTTGGTTCACTCCCCAAATGGCCGCTATGGCCAGCTATGGCCAGCGCACTGCAGCTGCACTGCTGTGCAGATCCGAGGCCAGGAGCCAGGAGCTTCTTCCTGATCTCCCATGCGGGTGCAGGGCCCAAGCACTTGGGCCATCCTCCACTGCCCTCCCAGGCCACAGTAGAGAGCTGGCCTGGAAGAGGAGCAACCAGGACAGAATCCAGCACCCAACTGGGACTAGAACCCAGGGCGCGCCGCATGCAGAGGACTAGCCATGTGAGCCGCTGCGCCGGCCATCCCTATTGACTTTTATTACCAGGCTTGCCTGGGAGGAGAGCTGGCCTGAATAGGAGATTAGTGTATAATAGGCATCTCTAGAAGCAAACTTACAGTATTGCCTGTAATTTATGAACCCTAGGCCAAACCCTTAATAGCATGATTACTTTGGAAGCTGAGCAGAGCAAAGGTTCTTTTCAGCTTGGAGCTGACAGGGTCTGTGGTTTTGATCTGGAGTCCCTCAGCCCCGGGGCAGTTCTGTTTATTCAGCTCTTGCCAAAACTGACAATATTTTGTAGAGGCTGGCTTCTATCACTAAGTCACAATGGCTGTTTGCCCAGTCTCCTGGCTTTTTACATCAAAAACAGGTGCTATTTGAGGCAGACTGGCCTCATTGGGTCCCCTTGATGGTAGAACACGACGTAAAGCAGTTATTAGTTGGCTTGCCACCCATCTTTACATTGCTCCTATTACCTGCTCGCTCCTTTTCCTCCTTGTCTTGGCTAAAGTAGACCACAGTGGCATCCCTTAGGATGTTAGCCAAGGTGGTGTTTAGTCTCATCCCTAATCTTTAGTGGCCTGATTTAGAAATCTGCAGTCACAGGCATGTTTTGACAGTCTGTCTAAAAGCCTCTTCCCTTCCTGAACTTAGAAAAGGCTCTTTCCTCTCCCCTTTGTGGCTTTGTAAAGAGGTTTTGTCTGTTTATTGTACTTATGGCAAAATAAATCTAGCTGTAAATTGTATCATAATTTAAGCTCTTATTTTGTTACGTGTGAAACGTGGCAGAGAAAGATTACCTTGGTTCTTTGTCTCATGTGAAAGAATTTCCATCCAGACAAGACAGAGAGAAAAGCAAGATTTATTTAAGTCAGAAACCTCCTGCCCCAGTGGCCAGGATGGAAACTCCAAGAGAGGCAGGCCCTCTGAACTATGAGGGTCTGCGTGTTAAGCACAATTTTGGAAGAAAAAAAAATGAAAGAGCTGCTATCAGTTAGAAGGCAGGGACAAAACCCATCAAAAGGCCCAGATTTCTAATTTTGTCCTATCTAGTTTGCTCACGATAAGACCAAAAAACCGTCACCAGGTGGGATTGGCAACTCCTGTTTCCACAATAAACTGGAAACTCAGAAGGGTGGAATCTCCACTCCCTTGCTCTTCTCATGATAAAACTGGAAGCTCCCAAAGAGTGGAATAGGTACTTTTGTCTTGCTAAAGGAAGCTTTGGGGAAGAAACAAGCAAATCTTACCACTGGGACCAGCCTAACTGCCCATTAACCCATCTGACTCCTCACATTCCCTCTCCCAGGAGAATGGACCCTAACTTCTGTTAGGGGTATGGGATTATGACTGCTCTGGCTTCTTCAAGATGAGTAGGGGCAGAATGGGGAGCGGCAGTTAAGACAGGGTTCCAACAGGAGGTGGTCTTTTGAGGAGGACACTTTGCCACCTCGCAGAAACTGCTTCCATTCAAAGTTCATATGCATAGCCATCTAGAATTTCATTGCTTCAGGTCTAGAGAAGATGAATCTACCAAGCAGATTAAATATACAGGGTATAAAACGAAGGAGAGAGTCATTAGAGGACCTAAGAAAGGTGCTGTCCAAACAAGGAGGAAGTTTTCCCATTGAGAGATAAATAGAAACTGACAGGAAGGGCTTGATAATAATCGGGTGGGCATTAAGGCCTGGCCAGGTGTATGAGGCCCAGACCTAACTGTCTCTTCACATGCAAGAGGCCTCACAAGGGAAATGTGAGCTTCCTTTTGGAAAGACACCCTGTTGACACCCATTACCTAGCTGGCCTGGGACAAAAGCTGGCCTGAATAGGTGGTTATTATTGAATAGGTGGCATCTCTACAAGGAAGTGTACAGTTCTGACTGCAATATTACTGACGCTAGACCATGCCCTTAATAGCGGTGGTTACTTTGGAAGCCAGGCAGAGTGAAGGGCTTTTTCAGCTTAGAGCCAACAAGGTCTGCAGCTCTGACCTAGGATCCCTTACACTCCAGGGCAGTTCCATTTCCAGTGACCTTGACTCTTGGCTGACAGAGTTGACAGGGGTCTTTGGAAACCAACTTCTGTCATGATTGCTGTGTCCTTCCAAAGCCCTGGCTTTCCACATTGAAAAACAATGCCATTTGGGGTGAACTGGCCGTGTTGGGTCTCCTTGATGGCAGATCACTGTAAAGCTTTATTAATTGGCCTGCCACCTATTCTTACTTTGCTCCTGCTGCCTAGCTCACTCTTCTTCCTCCTGGTCTGCTAAAGTAGAACAGAGGAAGGCTTTAGGATGTCAGCTAAGGGCGTGTTCAATTCCATCCCAAATCTTTGATGACCTGAACTAGAAATCTGTAGTCACAGGTGTGTTCTGACAGTGTTTTTCCTGTGATATAAGATGATGCCTGCAAGGTGTCCGGCGCATAACAGATCTTCCCAGGCAGACAAATCAATTAATTCACAGGTTTTTATTGGGGTTCCGCTCCCGGGCGAGGTTCTCCGGTCCCAACAGAGCAACAGAGCGGGGGCCGGGGAAGTCGCACGCCAGAGATTGGGAGAGCTCCTTTTATAAATTCAGGGCATGGGGGTTAAAGGTTGAGGCGGGTCTGATCCTCATTGGTTGACCTTTAGGCACCCACAGGGACCTTGCCAAGGACTTTCTTCCCCGGAAGTAGGCCTCTCCATTCCCAGAAGTGTAGGCCTTCCCTCCTTGCGGATCCCAAAGCTACCAATGCCCATGAGGAAAGCTATGCCCTTCTAAGATCAAACATGATGACCACCTTATCCAACCTGTCTATAAGTTTTGGAATCATTAGTAAAACTTTGTATCTCTATGTTAGTTTGATTTGAAGAGGGAGATTTTGCCTGTTTACTGTGCTCATGATAAATTAAATCTAGCTGTAAAATCATACCATAATGCAAGCTCTCATTTTTTGCTATATTCTTTGGTCTTAAAAAGATTAGTCATCACTTTTATAAGGTCTGGGGATTCAAACTACACATCCAAATGGAGAATCCTTCAGAATAGTCAGTTTTTCCATCTTGAAGAGAATAGAGGAGAAATGAGGGAACAAGTCAGACCTCCCAGATTGCTTACTCTTGGTAACTTTTTATCAAATGAGAAATTAGAAAGTAATTTTAACTGTCAAATATCAACAACTTATAAAAAAATGGTTACCAAAAGGCCCAAAACCTTATGTAAATTTTAAGACAAAAGTACATGTAGTTGGAAATATTTCTTGAATATCTAACAGAAGTGTAACTTGCTTGACCAGCAAACCCAAGCACAAACATGTCAGTGACTTAAAAAATATTTAATTTCTTTCTACCAGCAAATTTAAAACAACCTATCTATCAGACTTTTATTTAGGTCACATAAACCAAAAAAGCATTTTGGGTTAATTCAGCAGTTTAAATTTATGAGCAATCTTTTATCTATAAGCCAATTAAAACAGAGCTCTTAATAAATTTTCCTATGTAGACATATAATATGTACACATGTGTAACATATAACAGCCATTACAGGACTGAAAGCAGCTTCAGTAATAGCTTCTTAAAATCTTTAACTGCTATTTTAAAAACTACCATAAGTTGACTAGAATTACTTCTTGCTCTTAGTTACCTGAATTAACCATACTTTTCTCAGATGGAAACTGAGTCCATTGTTAAACTTTGGCTTTATCTGTTTATAGAACTGTCCCAAAGTACTGAATACAATAGAAGTCAGGAGAAAAGTCCTTCAGAACATATAAGAGGACACATTTAAACACAGAAGAACCAACAATGTTTTTAATTTCCATGAGCAGTAAGTTGTTTGGAGGAGAATACAAAACTGTGGCTGACAAAAGACTTTAAATAGCCATGGTTAAAATTATAAAACTCATTAACCAGTGAGAAGAGGCACTTACTTACTATACACAGTATTTTTTTAAGATTTATTTATTTATTTGAAAGTCAGAGTTACAGAGAGAGAGGAGAGGCAGACACAGAGAGAGAGGTCTTCCATCCGCGGGTTCACTCCTCAATTGGCTGCAACAGCCGGAGCTGCGCTAATCTGAAGCCAGGAGCTAGGAGCTGCTTCTGGGTTCACGTGGGTTCAGGGGCCCAAGGACTTGGGCCATCTTCTACTGCTTTCCCAAGCCATAGCAGAGAGCTGGATTGGAAATAGAGCAGCTGGGTCTCGAATGGGCGCCCATATGGGATGCTGGCGCTTCAGGCCAGGGCGTTAACCTACTGTGCCACAGTGCCGGCCCCTACACACAGTAATTTTTAAACCACCTGCAAGATCTTACAAAACATTTATCCCTTTTAGGCTTCTGGGTCTTTTTCATTAAGATAACCATCATGACTGAAAACAACACAACAAGATCATTAGACTTTTGTAACTTTTGGAAATGTGTTTACATTATTGTAACTTAAAATTTAGCACCACTTCACATCTTGGCAGTACCTTTGATATAATCCAAATCACCTAAATAGTTGGTGTCTTTACAAGATGAGAGATACATCCTTTGACATTTCCAGGGGCCCAATTGGAAATATCAAAGTCTGAAGAATTTAACACTTTGATTTTTTGAGTGCCTATTGAAGTTGTCAAGAAGATTAAAATATCTGGTTGCGATAGAATTCCCTAACATCATGACATAATATAGACCAGATTTTATAATTGTTATAAAATGATCACTCAAATATTTTAGGATGAGTACATATTTAAACAAACCGTAACTCTTAAAACTCAGCTGTTCTTAAACAGAACTTAACAGAGACAGTAGAGAACACAATAGATTACTTCAATAGAAGACAAAATCTGTCTCTTTGGTCATCCAAAAATCATAAATAAAACCTTAAATGTAGCATCAGTGTTGGAATTATCCAATAAATTAGAACAATTTTAACAGAGTCAGAGGTAGGGAAGAAAAGAGAGCTTACTGGAGCTGGCTAGAAAACTGGAAAGTCACCAATTAAACAAAAATATTAAAACATGCTGTGGTTTTTAAACATTTCAAAATTAGAGATTTAAGAAAAATATTTACTAACATCTATGTATTTCAGAAACCTTATTGATTTAACAGAAGATCAATTCTAATTCTATGTCAATCAAAGAAAAATGGATTGATAGTGCAAAATACTTAAACATCTAGAAGAGTATTTTTCCAAAAATCTGAGTACTATAGTTTAGTCAAGTTTACAGACAAAATTTTCCATCACAAATATCATGGTTTTATTATAAATATTTTGTTTTATTTGCCATTTCTCATTTGCCAGAATTTTGATGTTTATTATTTTTTTCAAAAAAACTACTTGGATTTCTTGATCACTTGCTTTATTTTTGGCTTTCTCTTCAATTTACTACATTTTCATTTCATTGTCCTTTCTCTTCAGGGACTGTGATGATTGATTTTATTTTATGAGTGGGCTATGAGATGTTAAGATATTTGAGCATTATTTTGGATATTTCTGCAAAAGCATTTTTGAAAAAGATTAACATTAACATCGGTAGAGTGAGTAAATCAGATCACTTCCATTTATGTTGGTTAGCCTCTTTCAATAACTTGAAGACCTGAATATAACAAAAGGCTGACTGCTACCTACTAAGAGAGTATTCTCCTGCCTGATAGCCTCTGAACAAGATATTGACTCTTCCTTGTTCTACAGTAGAACACCAACTTGTGGATTCAAAATAAATCATTGAATCTGTATATTTTGGACTTATCAACAGTCATAAATAATTACCCAAGTCATTCCTTACAAAAAAGATCTCCTTATACAATGGTACTTTAAAAGATTTTTAAAAAATGGAATTAAAGATGTTTATTTTGATGTCAAACAATTTTGAAATCTAGATGTAGTATTTTTATAATACACATTTCCATGAACTTTTTTGAAGACTCCTTGTATATATAAATGTAATTAAGGCTATAAGTGTCTTGTAAATATCACTTTAAGAATACTTCACATGTTTTAATGTATCAGTGTCATTTCTCCATTTTAAATATTGTCATTGTGCTTTAGATATTTCATTTTGTGCATTGTCATTTTTTTAACTCATGAGTTGAGTTCCTATAATTTCCAAATAATGTGGAATTGTGACATGCTTTATTTTTAGTGAATTTCTCTTTTGATTTTCTTATTGTCAGAGTAACAGAAAAATTATAGTAACTGTTGGGAATTTTCGCATACATTGACTATGACTAAACATGTAGTCAGATCAGAATCTTACTTATATCATACATGAATCAATTCAAAAGGAATAAAGAAAGACTTAAAATCATAAAACTTCTAGAAGAGCACTTAGGGAAAATGCTCCTTGACATTGGCTTTTGCAACAGGTTTTTGGATATCACACCAAAAGCTCAGATTACAAAAGCAAAAATAAAAAAATGGGACTATGTCACACCAAAAACTTCTGCACAGAAAAGGAAACAATAAAATGAAAAGACAACTTATATAAAATATAAAAAATTATAAAAAATGATTGCAAACCACATTTAAGATATTAATACTCAAAATTCATAACAAATTATGTACCCAAAAGAGATGAAATCACCATCTTCTAAAAAATCACACATCAATGTTCATTGCAGCATTATTGCAATAACCAAGATATGGAAACAATGTAGTATGTTTCTTAAGTTATGCTCAGTCAACTTTCATTTAGAGTGAGTCAGTTCTTCCTTTTACTTTAGATTTTTATTTACAAATCTTGAGGCTATATTCCAGTTATATACATTTTATTTCAATGGTTTGTTCCATTTCTAATATTCAGTTTCTGTTAGGCTTCACTTTACATTGCATTTTGCCTTACTTAATATCACTACATAAGAACTATTTTGAATTTTATTTACTCATTTATTTGAAAGACAGAGATAGACAGAGTTCCCATCTATCCATTCACTCCCCAAATGCTCACAATAGGAATGGGGAGGAGGGTAGCCCAGAACAAAGCTGGGGGCCAGGAAGTCAATCCAAGTCCCCAGATGAGTGCCAGGTACCCAAACATTTGCATTTGTACCAGTTCATGAAGGACTAATGAGGATTTTCCTAAACAGAAGATGAAGCATATTGAATATTACAATGATGCTAGGGTGCATATTGAATGGGAATGAATGACTTAAGAAGAGTTAGGAAAAATATATTAGTGTCAGACTATGAAAAGCCTTATATGTCAAATTTATATGTATCCTATAAGGGGTCTGTGTTGCAGCACAGAGGGTCAAGCTTCTGCTTGCAAGACAGCATCCCCATGTGGGAGAGCCAATTGGAGTTCCAGCTTCTCTGCTTCTGATTCAGCTTCCTGCTAATGTACCTGGGAAGGCAGAAGAGGATGGCCCAAGTGCTTGGGTCCCTGCCACCCATATGGGAGACCAAGATGGAGTTTCTTGCTCCTGGCTTCAACCTGGCCCAGATCTGACTATTGGCACCATTTGGGAAATGAACCAGCAGATAGAAGGCTCTCTCTCTCTCTCTCTTTCTCTGTCTGGCTCTCTCTTTCTCTGCTGGCTCGCTGTCACTCTGCCTTTCAAATAAATAAATAAATAAGTACCTTTTAAAAAAAGTTATATCCTGGCCGACACCGCGGCTCACTAGGCTAATCCTCCGCCTTGTGGCGCCGGCACACCGGGTTCTAGCTCCAGTCGGGGCACCGGATTCTGTCCCGGTTGCCCCTCTTCCAGGCCAGCTCTCTGCTGTGGCCAGCGAGTGCAGTGGAGGATGGCCCAAGTGCTTGGGCCCTGCACCTGCATGGGAGACCAGGAGAAGCACCTGGCTCCTGGCTTCGGATCAGCGCGGTGCGCCGGCCGTAGCAGGCCGGCCGCAGTGGCCATTGGAGGGTGAACCAACGGCAAAAGGAAGACCTTTCTCTCTGTCTGTCTCTCTCTCTCTCTCACTGTCCACTCTGCCTGTCAAAAAAAAAAAAAAAAAAAGAAAGAAAAGAAAAAGTTATATCCTATAGTTAAAAAGAACAATTGAGAAGTTTTACATAAGAAAGGAATTAGATCAAACATATTGTTTGTGAGAGTGCAGATTGAATGGGAGAGATTGAATAGAAGATTCTCTCTTCTGTGAGAGAATCTGATGAATGTATTAAAGGAGATAAGGTGATAAGATATATTTGTTAATAGGTCATAACATCTACTTATTTTTTTAAGGATTTATTTATTTTTAAGGCAGAGTCACAGAGAGGCAGAGGCAGAGATAAGTCTTCCATCCTCTGGTTCATTCCCCAGATGGCGACAATAGCCAGAGCTGCACTGATCCGAAACCAGGAGCCAGGAGCCAGAAGCTTCTTCTGGGTCTCCCACGCAGGCACAGGGGTCCAAGGACTTGGGCCATCGTCTGCTGCTTTCACAGGCCATAGCAGAGAGCTGGATCGGAAGTAAAGCAGCCAGGACTAGAACCAGCGCCCATATGGGATGCCGGCACTGCAGGCGGCAGATTTACTCATGCCACAGTGCCCGTCCCAGGTCATAACATTTAGTATATGTCCACTATGTACTTTCTATTTTTCCATTAAAACTATTGTAATAGGTTGACAACCTTTACATTTTATAGATGGGTTAACTTAGTTCAAAAGATAAGGAACAGGCCGGCGCCGCGGCTCACTAGGCTAATCCTCCACCTTGCAGCGCCGGCACACGGGCTTCTAGTCCCGGTCGGGGTGCCGGATTCTGTCCCGGTTGCCCCTCTTCCAGGCCAGCTCTCTGCTGTGGCCCGGGAGTGCAGTTGAGGATGGCCCAAGTGCTTGGGCCCTGCACCCCATAGGAGACCAGGAGAAGCACCTGGCTCCTGCCATCGGATCAGCGCGGTGCGCCGGCCATTGGAGGGTGAACCAACGGCTAAAGGAAAACCTTTCTCTCTGTCTCTCTCTCTCTCTCACTGTCCACTCTGCCTGTCAAAAAAAAAAAATAAATAAATAAATAAAAATAAAAAAAAAGATAAGGAACAAATAGTCCAATATCTAGTTACTATATATTTGAGTTTGGATTTGAATTAAAACTATTGGGTCATATAAACTGAAGTAGTTACAGGGGAAATATAGAAGTAAGGATGGTCCCGAGAGTTGTTACAAATATGTGATAAATATGACTTGGTAAACATTTGAACATATTGAAAGAGAAAGTGAAGAGTTAATGATCCTTTCTTTATTTCACTCATCCAAATATTCATTCATTCATTCTTTCTTTCTTTCATTAGATATTTGTCAAGCTCATCCTACCTCAGGCACTGTGCTTGGTACTCAGTATACAGTATTAAGAAAGCAGGACATTTCTGACAAGCATGACTGGACTGAGAGTGATGCCATAAACTGGCATAAGGAATAGAGAATTAGAAGCAGATTTTAGGGATAGAGAAAGTTTATGGTGAATTTGAGGTTTATATGAAAAAATGAGGAAGATATGTCTACTAAGCAATTAGAAATGAAAGACTCAAATTTAGAAGATTCTAACTATAGCTATAAAATGGAGTGTTATCAATATAGAATTAACAAAGGCATGGGAATAAATAAGATCATAGACCTGGTACATAGAACTGGAGGTCAATGTCGTAGTCTAGGAAACATTTATATTCATAAGAGGAGGCAAAAGTCACTGAGAATAATAATCAAGAGAAAATTTATTTTCAGAAGCCAAAGGAAGGGAAAATTTCAGGAAGCTGTAGGACCTCAATAGTGAAAAATATCAAAGAGAGAGGTCAAGGAAAACAGAGACTGAAATAGTGAATTGGATTTGACAAGTAGATGATAATACGTAACCTGTGTAAGAATTGTGTCAATATGGTCACTCAATCAACCAATCATTTTTTAGTCTTCTATAATTCCTAGAAAAGTGTTATACACATGATATTCTATAAATGTTTGTCTAATTAATGAATAACAAGACCATTACACTTGAATTGACATTATTAAAGAATAATGTGGATTTCTGCAGAAACTATTCATCTTTGGGCCTTGCTATATAAACACTGGTGAATGAACAAACCAGAAATATCCATCTTTCTCTCAAATAGCAGATATGACATATTATTTTAGGAAAATCAGCTATTTCTTTACTTGACTACAAAAATTCATTTGTGATTAAAAGTCATTCTCCTTTATTTGCAGTTCAGTAATAAAATCTTTCATGTGGATAGCATTTATAAATGTTCCAGTCATTTTGATGTAATAAATGACATTAATCCTCAGGATAATTTTTGAAGTATTTTATAATTCCAGTTTTACTGATAAAAATTCAAAGTCTGGGCCGGCACCGCAGCTCACTAGGCTAATCCTCCGCCTGCAGCGCCAGCACACCAGGTTCTAGTCCCGGTCGGGGCGCCGGATTCTTTCCCGGTTGCCCCTCTTCCAGGTCAGCTCTCTGCTATGGCCCGGGAGTGCAGTGGAGGATGGCCCAAGTGCTTGGGCCCTGCACCCCATGGGAGACCAGGAGAAGCACCTGGCTCCTGCCATCGGATCAGCGCGGTGCGCTGGCCGCAGCGCACTGGCTGCGGCGGCCATTGGAGGGTGAACCAATGGCAAAAGGAAGACCTTTCTCTCTGTCTCTCTCTCTCTCACTGTCCACTCTGCCTGTAAAAAAAAATTCAAAGTCTGTGATAAGTCATTTCTGAAAATTCAACTTCATTCAGGATTGGCAGGGATTGAAAATATTGCTGATACAGGTGTTTGAATTTATCAATACATAAATCCAATTTTTCATAGTACCTGAAAAATCAGAAGTTTCCAATTAGTTAAGTTGAATGAACCAGTTAGTTAATTAGAGCAAAATAGAATATAAGGTAATAAGTAACTAAAAACTATTTAAAAGTACAGGAATCATATTAGTTGCTCATGAATGAAAAGTGGAATGTACCACAAGGCTATAATTCAAGTGATCATCATTGGTAGTCCTTGTAACATATTATGAGAAAAAGAGGCATGTCCATAATTGGAAGACTAATGAGTGTTGTATGTATATATCAAGGAAAAAGAAGACCTGTCAATAAAATGATGAAAAGCAGAGTCTAGAAACAAAGGACAATGGCTATCTTAGGATAAGATAAAAGGTCCATTCAGGGGTGCAAATCATATTCAAATTGGTAACTTCAAATTACCTGAAGAAGAAGTAGAACACTCATTTTCAGCTCACGGCTGATAGACTGGAAATCTAAAAGATGTATTCAGCATTTGTTTTAGCCCTACTTGTCAAATCCTGCAGGAAGCTTACCTGGTTCAAATTTCTTGAAAATTCTAAGAAATTTTCATTTTGGGATTTCTGTAGTTTAGTCACAAAATATACATTATAATAAGCCAAGCGTAGCTGGCCAAGTAAAGATTCACTTTACTCATTGATATTTGGCACAGGGACATTGTGAAATGCATCTCTTCCATTAATTTGGCTTTATAATTCTTCCCAAATCTTGCCACTAATGTCAGTCACAATCCTGTTGACTGAGATGTGAAAATGCCACATTGAAGAAATACACAATTGAAAGAGAAAGAAACTTAAATTTAGTTCCATGTTACTGTTTGTATTCCTTCTAAATTTAGGAGGCCATCATAGAATTTAGAGTGACCAAAATAGTTATTAAGCTAGAAAATAATTTCTCATAAATTTAAACTCTTAAGACTTTTTAGACTGTATTATTAGACTATAATAACTTTATTATGCATACACATACATGCTTCCATATATAATAAGTAGACATATTAATTGTTTCTAAGTATAATTTATAAAGCACATTATCACAAAAATGGATACCAGTTGACAGTGTGACAAAAGGATAGAAATATGTTAAGAGAATTTTATTAGTACTGTGTCACTAAAACATCTGATTATTGCTAAAAGACAAAGTGTATCAGTGTACTTAGCTATTAAGTATGAAGTTATTTAGAATTTCTAATCACCAATTAGCATTAGCCATTTAGCATTATGGATGATTCTATGATAATTTGTTATTATATTATAAAAAAATTTACTTGAATCTGGTCATATAGAGATACAGACATAATTACTCCATTCCTCATATTTGATGTTAAAGGAACATTACTTTTTAAGTAGAAAATAGGCCATTGCCACATATCTCTTAATCTAAGTATAATTAAAAACAGTGCATCACCATGATTGACTTTTCAAGCCTGTAGATCCTACTTAAATTTTTAAGATTCAACTTAAGCTACTTTTTTATACTAAGTAAATTCTCCACCATGTTTGTCAAATACTACCTCATCTATTTGGAACAAGAAACTCTAAGGATTCAATCATTCATCCAAAACATACTTTTTAAATATGTTTAATATTTATTAAATATCTATACTGCTCTGACTACTTTTCCAGACAAAACAGACAAAAATATCTATCAAGATGGAGCTTATATTCAAATAGAGAGAGATATGAAATAATAAAATAAAATAAACATGTAGAATATTAATTAGAATGTGATACTTGACATGAAAAAATAAAGCAAGGAAGAGTAACCAAGAGTTTTGGTTGTGAAGTTTTCAAGTTCCTAGTCAAGGAAACTCTACTGATGATATTTAAGTAAAGTCTTGAAGGATATTAAAGGAACAAATCATGTGGATATGAAATAAGATTAGAGAGAAAAGATATCCCATAAATACTATGATGACCATGGTTTTCAAGATATAGAAAGAAAGTCCAAGTTCTGGAATGATCTGAGCAAAAATGTGAGATTAGCAGGATGTGAGGTCAGAGGCAGCATGTGAACCAATCAATGAGGCCCATAAAAGGTGATTCCAAGAATTAAGACTTGTACAAATCAACAAAGTTTTACATGGCTTTGAGCAAAATAATTAACTTGTTCTCATTATCATTAACTTGTTCTCACTATCTTATTAGTTAATGACATGGCCTTTCTATTTGTCTTTGTCTCTCTTGAGTCTGTTTTCAACATAGCAGAGAGAGTTGTTCTTTTAAAATGATATTGAGGAGATTTTAAAAGAGTTACTCTGTCCCTTGCATTGAAAATAGGTGAGCAAAGGCAGAAGCAGAGATCCTACCGAGAAAGCTATTGAAACAATCTAAAGTGAAAGATGATAGTAGAACACATTGAAGTTGTAGTAATGGAGGTGGTGAAATGTAGTCAGATTATGAATATCTTTCAATGAGAATGTCAAAAATTGTTGGTGGATTAAATGTGGAATATGAAAAGGAATTCAGAGATGACTACAAAGTTTTGTTTTGTATTGATTCTGAACAGCTAAATAAATGGAATCACCAATAAATTAAATAGGGAAGAATTTCAGTGGATCAAATTTTGGGAGATAGATAAGTGATGCAGTTTTAAACTCAATAAATTTGAGTTGAGGGACTGGCATTGTAGCATAACAGGTTAAGCTGCCACCTAAGATACCGGCCTCCCATATGAGTGCCAGTTCGAATCCCCACTGCTCCACTTCTGATCCAGTTCCCTGCTAATATTCCTGGGAAAGCAGTGGAAGGTAGCCCAAGTGCTTGGGTCCCTCCACCCACATGGGGAACCCAGAAGAAGCTCCTGGCTCCTGGCTTCAGCCTGGTCCAGCCCTGACCATTGCAGTTATTTGGAGGAACTAGCAGATAGAAGATCTCTCTCTCTCTTCTCTCTCTCAATCTCTCTCCCTGCCTGCCTTTCAAATTAATAAAATAAATATTTTAAAATTGAGTTGCATATAAGATAGTGAGATTTCTAGTGCATTATTCAGCATATGAAGTGGTCTTAAAGGTGAGGTCTAAGATGGAATTATAAATTTGGGACTTGTCAGTATATTGATGGGGAAATATTGCAATTCAGTTCCAGCACTAACCACCTGGAGTAATCATGAGACACACAAATTAAGGGCACAATCCCTAAAAAAACTGTCCTCACTTCAGATAACTGCATAGTTCAGGGGTCCTCTGACCCAACTGGCTAGAAATTGGGGGTCCCACACCATCTGCAGGTTTGATAATTTGCCAGAACAACTCACAAAAAAAGAGACAAGTGCTATGCATAAAATCACAGCTATGTATGTATACATACACACACACACACACACACACAGAGAGATATGACACAATTCATGAGTAGTCACATTAAGAGGCATCTAGGATAAGTTCTTGGAGGGTCCTATGGGCACAGATGTAGTAGTTTGGTAGATGGTTTAGAACCTATGGAGTTCTCTTTCTAATTGTTTCAATTTTCTCTGTGAAATAGAGAACAAGTTTAATGGAAGACAATGAGGATGCAGAGGAGGTGTTGGAGGTTTGCAGAGATCAGGAAAAGTGTGAAATAGTTATCTAGTAGAGTGGGAGAGTGGAAGGACTTTGGAAATATGAGTACAAGGTGATTGCTGATGAGTATTTACTGCCTACTTGAAGTCCATAGTCATCAATTTAAAGTGAGACCACTAGTATTATTGTTTTCTCCATCCTCATTCAGCTGCTTGCATACAGGCATTGTGTGCACTATGTGTTATATTAAATCAGGGTTGTGGTTCTTCTAAGTGAGAAGAGCAATGTAGCAATGTAGTGGGGAATATATTCAAGATAGTAATTGTGGTAATTGCACCTGAAACTCAGAAAGTAGCAACGTTTAATAGCAAAGATTTGTTTTCAATTATTTACACAAGATAAAGTGGTAAACTGTAGTATTTGTGTATAAGACTGTTAGTCTTACTTAGAATGGTCTTAATTATCTTATTTATTTAAAAATTTTAAAAAATAGTATGGGCACTTCGTTTCAATTTGTGGATCTGGCTCCCTTTTCGAACTTCTTGCCACTTGCAGAGCTTGAGAGGCAGTGAAGGCTCAAGTAATTGGGTTTCTGCCACCCACTTGGAAGACCTGGATTGAGTTTCCAGCTTCTGGCTCAGCCCTGTCCATTGCTGGCATTTGAGTAGTGAGCCAGAGGATTGGAGCTCTTTATCTGTGTCTTTGTATCTCAAATTTAAAAACAAAATAGCTCATATTATTATAAGAAATAAACATCACCTACATTTTTAGAACTCACTGTTAATCATAATCATGTTGTCTGAGCTTTAAAATTAAAGATGGCTTTGGTTTGATTTTTAAATATTTTCCCTTTTTATCATTGTTAACTTCAACCACAATACTTTTGATGACAGACATAAACTTTGTCGAATAACACATGATTTTCCTCTTATTTTCAACATCTCTGTCACCTTATCAAATCCCTCACTAAATGACATGAAATACTTCAACACAAAGTAGTTACTTACTAATTATTTGTTTAGTCCTTAAGTAACAAATTATTCCTTACAGTTATTTAGGCCAATAAATAATTTCATAAGTTTCAACAATAGAGAAAAATTAAAAATGAAATCTTAACTAACCTAAAGCATTCTAAATTTAAGTCCCCATCCCAATTTGCATGTACTTATTATAGAAAAAAAGTCTAGTATGTTTCTCTTTTTTTCCTTTTCATACTTTATTGCATTTGCTAACAAGTAGTGAAATGAGCACACTTTACAGTTAATCTGAAGTGTGATAAATTACTGAAAATAGAGTTGAATTCAGAGAGAGAATTTGGAATTAAACTAAATTCCATTAAGTTTATTTTGTAATATTCTCCCTGAATTCTGACTATTTCCTAGATCCTGTGATTTCGCATTCATAACACATAATAGGCAATCGAGACAATGAAGTTCAGGAGTTGGCATTGTGGCATAGCAGGTTAAACTGCTACCTGCAATGCTGGCATCCCATATGGGTGCCGGTTACAGTCCTGCTGCTTCATTTTCCAAACCAGCTCCCTGCTAATGCATCTGGGAAAGACAACGAAGGATGTGCAAATACTTGGGCTCCTGCATCCATGTGAACCAAATGAAGCTCCTGGTTCCAGGCTTCGGCCTGACCCAGCTCTAACTGTTGTGTCCATTTGGGGAGTAAAACAGCGGATGAAAGGTTCTTTCTCTGTGTGTCACTCTGCCTTTCAAATAAATAAATAAATCTTTTTAAAGAAAGAAACTCAGGGGGCCAGCGCTGTGACATAGCAGGTAAAGCTGATGTCTGCGGTGCTGACATCTCACATGGGCGCCGGTTCGAGTCCTGGCTGCTCCACTTCCGATCCAGCTCTCTGCTATGGCCTGGGAAAGCAGTACAAGATCGCCCAAGTCCTTGAGTCCCTGCACCCGTGTGGGAGACCCAGAAGAAGCTCCTGGCTCCTGGCTTCGGATCGGCATAGCTCCAGCCGTTGTGACCAGTTGGAGAGTGAACCAGCAGGATGGAAGATATCTCTCTCTCTCTCTCTCTCTCTCTCTCTCTGCCTCTCCTTCTCTCTGTGTGTAACTTGACTTTCAAATAAATGCATCTTTAAAAAAAAAAAAAACTCAGTTCAGGAACCCATACTTTGAGTTATCACTATTGCCCTCCAGGGTCTGCTTCAACACATTTGAGTCCCCACTATTCCACTTCTGATCCACCACCCTGTTAATGTGTTTTTGAAGGAAGCAAAATATGGCCCAAGTACTTAAGCCCCTGCTATCCATGTGGGTAACCTAGATTGAGTTCCAGGCTTCTAGCTTTGGCCTGACCCAGTCCCGGTTATTACCACCATTTGGGGAGTGAACGAGCAGATGGAAGATCTCTCTCTCTCTCTCTCTCTCTCTCTGTGTGTGTGTGTGTGTGTGTGTAAAACTCTGCCTTCTGAATAAATAAATAAATCTTTTCATGCTAGTGTCTTTTTTTTCTTGACAGGTAGAGTTAGACAGTGAGAGAGAGAGAGAGAGAGAGAAAGGTCTTCCTTCCATTGGTTCACTCCGCAAATGGCCACTATGGCCAGCGTGCTGCGCTGATCCGAAGCCAGGAGCCAGATGTTTCCTATTGGTCTCCCACGCGGGTGCAGGGCCCAAGCACTTGGGCCATCCTCCACTGCCTTCCCAGGCCATCCTCCACTGCCTTCCCGGGTCACAGCACAGAGCTGGACTGGAAGAGGAGCAACCGGGACAGAATCAGGCGCCCCAACCGGGACTAGAACCCGGGATGCCGGCGCTGCAGGCGGAGGATTAGCCTAGTGAGCCATGGGCCGGCCTATTAAATAAATCTTTTAAAAAAGGGAAATTTCAATGCAAAGAGCATGTTAAAAATTCTGATAATATTAAGGTTCTCAAAAATCTTACAGTAAATAGGCAGAGAGAGAGAGAGAGAGAACTTCCATCAACTGGTTCATTCCCCAAATGGGGGCAATAACCAGGGCTGGGCAAGCTGAAGCCAGGAGCCATGAACTCCACCAGGATCTCCCACAAGGGTGACAGGGACCCAAGCAGTTGGGCCATCATTGACTACCTTCCCACACACATCAGCAGAACCTGGGTCAGAACTGGAGTAGCGAGAACTCGAATTGGCACTCAGATATAGGATGCTGGTGGCACAAGCAATGGTTTCACTTGCGATGTCACCATGTCAGCCCCAACCATCTGTGCCTCTTTACACTAGCATTGTGTGTGTGCTATGGTTTGACTGAATGAATGTCACCCTAAGTTTCCGCTGTCTGTATTCCAGTGCCATGCTCTTTGGCTATCCTAGCTGTGCAGCTAGATCTGCCACTCTGGAATGCACAAGAGATATGTCTCTGCAGCCTCTGTGTGGTGCTAATTCAAGAGTCCACAGAACTCAAAATCTATGGAGTCATTTGTCTACAGCCTAGATTTCAAAGGATATCACAGATAGCCTAGAGGCCAAGATAGGGATTTGCTGCAAGGGCAGAACCACTGAAGGGGGCAAGCAAAGCAGTGGCACTCCTGAGTCATTAGAAGTATTAAGCCACCAGAATTCAATTTCAGCTTGTTGAAAAATGCAGGTGCCAGAACAGACTGTGAGAGCTGCAGTGGGGACTGTGCCTAGCAAAGCCATAGAGGTGGGGCTTTCTGAGGCCTTAGGGACCTAACTCCCCCACCAGATTGTGCCTAGATGTGATACAGAGTCAGCGATGAGTATTCTTGATTCTGAAATTCTAATGTTGTCCAGTGTGCTGGATTTTGTGCTTACTTGGGATCAGTCACCTTGCTCATCTCTCCATTTTGCAATGAGAAGGTCTCTCCTGTGCTTGTCCTACCATTTTATTTCACAAGCACATAACTTGTTTTGAAGCTGGAGGGGAATTATGCTTTGAGGCTTACCCAGTCTGATTTAGGGGAGACTCACTTCACACCCTTACTTGCTCCTGGAGTGAGGTAAAGCTTTCGAGGCTATTAGGACAGAATTTTTAGCATTTTATATGTGAGAAGGACATGAGATTTGGGGTGCCTTTGGTATTATACTGTGGTTTGAATGTTTGTTTTCACTAAAAGGTAGTTTGAAATTTAATTGCCATTGTAACGATACTATGCAGTGGGATATTTAAGCGGTGATTAGGCCACCAAGATACTACCTTCATGGGTGGGGTTAATGCCTTCATAAAAGGGAGAATTTACTAAAACGAAAGAATATGGAGTGTGAACGCCAAAGTCATCAGAGGAGGACAAGAGCATGGAGCAACTGCAGCCTCCACTACCACCCCACCACCCCTCCCAACCCCCAGGAGGAACCCAGAGCCCCGCAGACAAAAGACCTCGGGGCCCGCCTCAAAAAGATGACATTTCCCCTTTCCAGAAAGCCAGAAAGAAGCCTCGAAGAAGAGGAAAAACTGCAGTGGAAGATGAGGACAGTGCAGATGGGCTGGAGACAACAGAAACATAAAATATTGTGGAAACAGCAGAAATCAAAGAACAGTCCACAGAAGAGGATGCTGAAGCAGAATGGATAACAGCGAACAACTAGTCTCAGCTCTCCAGCAAACTGTGTCCGAGGCTTCTGCAAACTCCATGGTCTCTGCTGGTGTAGAAGCCAAAATCAGTGAACAGCTCTGCTCTTTTTATTATTTGTGGGAGAAAAAGTTCCTTAGGACAAGGAGACTTACAACAATTCAAAGTAACACCTGGGGGCTGGTGCCGTGGTGCAGTAGGTTATTCCTCTGTCTGCGGAGCCAGCATTCCATATAGATTCCATATGGGCGCCAGTTCTAGTCCCAGCTGCCCCTCTTCCAGTCCAGCTCTCTGCTATGGCCTGGGAAAGCAGTAGAAGATGGCCCAAGTCCCCAAGTCCCTGGGCCCCTGAACCCACGTGGGAGACCTGGAAGAAGCACCTGGCTCCTGGCTTCAGATCGGCGCAGCTCCAGCTGTTGCGGCCATTTGCGGAGTGAACCAACAGAAGGAAGACCTTTCTCTCTCTCTCCCTCTCATTGTCTGTAACTCAACTCTCAAATAGAATAAATAAAAAATATCTTTCAAAAGCAAAATACCAAAGTAACACCTGGATTTATCTTGCCGTGGAAAAACCAACCTTCTAACAAGAAGGACATTGATGACAACAGCAATGGAGCCTGTGAGAAAATACCAAACTCAGCACCACGAAATCAAAGAGGACAGCGAAAAGAACGATCTCTTCCACAGAATACAGAATCGTGTGTAAGTGTAAGCACCCAAACAGCTTCAGAAGACCAGGCTGGTAACTTATGAGCTGAACTCAGTCTGGTTGGCCTTCCAGACACCATTGATATCCAAGTCTCATTGGATCCTACAGGCACTTGTTGGGCTCATGGTTCTTGTGTGGAGTGGTCACTGGGAGTATGCCAGATGGAGAAAGCATTAGTGAATGTGGACAAAGCTGTTGTCTCAGGGAGCACAGAACGACGTGCATTTGCAAGCATCTTGGAGCCACTATCAAATGCTGTGAAGAGGAATGCACCCAGATGTACCATTATCCACGTGCTACAGGAGCTGGCACCTCTCAGGATTTCAATCTTTTCTTCCTTCTTTGTCCAGAACACATTGACCAAGCTCCTGAAAGATGTAAGTTTTCTACAGATGTGTTTTTATGTTTTTCTTATTGTTGGTGCTTAAGATAAATGTTTTAAATTTTAAAAAGGGGGGGTGGAGAATTTAGGGGCCAGTGTTGTGATGCAATGGATTAAGCTGGTTGTGTAATGGGTTAAGCTGCCACCTGCAATGCTGGCATCCAATATGGGCACTGGTTCAAGTTCCAGATGCTCCATTTCTGATCCAGCTCCCTGCTAATGAACTTGGGAAATCAATGGAGGATGCCCCATATTCTTTAATCCCTGCACCCAGGTGGGAGATATGGATGACATTCCTGGCTGCTGGCTTTGGCCTGGCCAAGTTCTGGTGGTTGCAGCCATATAGGGAGTGAACCAGCAAGCAGAAGATTCTCTCTCTCTCTCTCTCTCTCTCTCTCTCTGTAACTGTGCATTTCAAATAAATAAAATAAATTCATTTAAAAAAAGATAAAAGAGATAAAAGGGAGAGTTTGCCACCCTCTTGCTCTTTTGTTTTCTTACCTTCTCACCTTCTGCCATGTAATGACACAGCAAGAAGTCCCTTGCCTTATTCTGACACCTTGATATTGGGCTTCCCAATCTCCAGAGCTGTGAACCAACAAATTTTATTTTAAAGATTTATACATTAATTAATACACAGTTATTCTTAAGTGTTGAAATTTAACTGAAATGTGATCCCTGTTAAACATAGGAGTAGGAATAGGAGAGGGAAGAGATATATAATTTGGGACATGCTCAAGCTGACTTGCCCCAAATGGTAGAGTTAGAAACATACCAGGGGACTCCAATTTAATCCCATCAAGGTGGCATGTACCAATGCCATCTCACTAGTCCAAGTGATCAATTTCAGTTCGCAATTGATCATAATGAAAGGACTAAGAGTCAAAGGGAGCACATAAGCAAGTCTAGTACCTGCTAACACTAACCGATAGAATAAATAAAGGGGAGAGTGATCCAACATGGGAAGTGAGATACTCAGCAGACTCATAGAATGGCAGATGCCCTAAATAGCACTCTGGCCTCAGAATCAGCCCTAAAGGCATTCAGATCTGGCTGAAAAGCCCATGAGAGTATTTCAGGCATGGAAAGCCAAGACACTCTGGCAAAAGATCTCTGTGAGTGAGATCTCAGTGGAAAGAACAGGTCTTCAAAGAAGGAGGTACCTTTCTCTGAAGGGAGGAGAGAACCTCCACTTTGACTATGACCTTGTCTAAACAAGATAAGAGTCGGAGAACTCAAGGGGCTTCCATAGCCTTGGAAACTCATGACTGGAGCATAGGGAGATTACTGATGCCATAGACAGGAGTGTCAATTGGTAAAGTCAACAACAGGAGTCACTGTGCACTTACTCCTCATGTAGGATCTCTGTCCTTAATGTGCTGTGCATTGAGATTTAATGCTATAACGAGTACTCAAATAATATATTTCACTTTGTGTTTCTATGGGGGTGCAAACTGTTGAAATCTTTACTTAATGCATACTAAACTGATCCTCTGTAAAAAAAAAAAAAAAAAAAAAAAAAAAGAAAAGAAAAGAAAAGAAACTATCAACTCCCAACTTGACTCTCACTGGGATTAAACATGACAATAGGTCTGATCTGATTTCATCATCATTAAAAAAAATCATCTATTATTTTTCACTTTATGTTTCTGTGTGGGAGCAAACTGTTGAAATCCTTACTTAATGTATACTAAGCTGATCTTCTGTATATTAAGATAATCGAAAATGAATCTTGATGTGAATGGAAGGGGAGAGGGAGTGGGAAAGGGGAGGGTTGTGGGTGGGAGGGACGGTATGGGGGGGAAGCCATAGTAATCCATTATTCGTACTTTGGAAACGTATATTCATTAAATAAAAGTTAAAAAAAAAAAAAGAAAAAAAAACCTCAAAAAAAAAAAAAGATTTATACATTCGTTTGAAAGTCATAATTACACAGAGATAGAAGGAGAGTCAGAGAGAAAGAAAGAGATCTTCCATCTGCTGATTCACTCCCCAATTGTCCACAACGGCTGGAGCTGTGCTGATCCAATGCCAGGAGCCAGGAGCCTCCTCTGGGTCTCCCACACGGGTGCAGGGGCCCAAGGACTTGGGCCATCTTCCACTGCCCTCCCATACCATAACAGAGAGCTGGATCGGAAGTGGAGCAGCTGGAACTCAAACCAGTACCCATATGGGATGCTGGCACTGCAGGCAGTGGCCTCACCCGCTACGCCACAGAGCCAGCCCCAACAAAATTTTATTTGTAATAATTACCTAGTCTCACATAATCTAGTACAGCATCACAAAATGGACTAAGGCAGTCCATATGTGCAAGTCAGTTGGATAATCTTATGGGTCAAGAATAAAAGCAACCAGTCAAATCAGTAAAAAAATCTGAGCTACTGTTATACATGTATTAAATTATCATACTATCCACTTTGACTATGACCCTGACGGAATAAGATCGAAGTTGGCGAACTCAAAAGGCTTCCATAGCCTTGGCAACTCATGACTAGAGCCTAGGGAGATTACTGACGCCATAAACAAGAGTGTCAAATTGTTAAGTCAACAACAGGAGTCACTGTGTACTTACTTCTCATGTGGGATCTGTCCTTAGTGTGTTGTCCAATGTGAAGTAATGCTATACCTAGTACTGAAACAGTATTTTACACTTTGTGTTTCAGTGTGGGTGCAAACTGATGAAATCTTTACGTAATATATACTAAATCGATCTTCTGTATATAAAGATAATTGAAAATAAAAAAATAAATTATCATACTATCATAAATATGTACAAATATTATATGTCAATTAAAAATTAAAAATAAAAAGATTGACTTTTCACTTCATTAACTTTATTAATCACGTTTTTTTAGTTGATCTTCTTTTCACTACTGTGAAAATAAGCACTAAAATACTTCTTAAGAAAATTCTATCTTTACTTATTTCATTCATTTCTATACAGGGCCAGCCATTAGGAATTTCTTCCTTGTAATTTCCTTCTTTAAGATAATACAGTGTCTTCTTTTACTTTGGAGTAAAACCCATGTTGTCTGGCATTTTACAAATCAGAATTTATGTATCTGCCTGTTGGTATATCTAAGCATTATGACTGGCACCTTGCCATCAGGCAAACTACACTCTAGTAAACCTCACTGTGAAAATTACTGGTAATATAGATGGTTAAAGAATTTTGATTTTCTGCTCCTGCTGTTGAAGAGAGGGAAAAAAAATCAGTATCTCTACTTCTTAAGGTGTCCACTGCTCTTTGTTCACTTCAAATGTGTGGAAGGGAGGATTATAATGATCACAGGACGTGTTTGTAAAAATTTAGGCTTGGGGCTGGTGCTGTGGCATAGCAGGTATAGCTGCTGCATGCATGCAATGCAGGTATCCCATATGGGCACTGGTTCATGTCCTAGCTGCTCCACTTCCAATCCAGTTCCCTGCTAATATGCTTGGGAAAGCAGTGGAAGATGACCCAAGTTCTTGGGTCCCTGCACCCACATGAAAGAAGGTCCTGGCTTCAGCCTGGCCCTCCAATTGCTGCAATCACCTGGGGAGTGAACCAGAGGTTGGAAGATCTCTCTGTCTTTCTCTGTGTCTCTCCCTCTCTCTTTCTCTAACTCTGACTTTCAAATAAATAAATAAATCTTCTAAAAAATTTTAGACTAACAAATCCTTTAATTTTTTCACATTCTTAGTGCAGTCTTCTACTCAGGTAACTTAATGTTAATGTAGTGACTAAAAAGGACTGAAATCTAAAAATTTTGAGATTTGGTTTGCTGACCAAACCAAAATCTTAGTGACTTTGGGTAATTTATTAATCTCTTTAAAATTTCACCTGTAAAATAAAATGATGACATCTGCTTGCCTTTCAGGATTTCTGTAAAAATCAAAGAAGGAACATTATGTAATCTTAAGTGTTTTGAAAACCTGTGGAGCATTAAATAATTCAGAATGTAGGTCCAGGCTTAGGAATTGATCCATTGATTATAGATTATGGTAGAGATATACTTGGATGAAAGTTATCTTACATGCTGCCACTTGCCTCTAGTCTATCCAACTCAGTCATTCTCACTTTTAGAGCTCTTCATTCTGCCTATATGTCTAGAGATTTTACACTACGTTCCTTTGTTCCCCCGGAAGCAAAAGTGAAGCGCTCATTCACTTTGAGCTGTGAGGACTTCTTAGTTACTCCACCTGGTGCTGTTTGCTGGTAAATGAACTCTCAAAAAGCATTTTGAGTAAAGCATATTCTCGTTCATAGCATGCTTCTTTATGCAACCCTACCTTCGGATTGCATTTTAGGACTCATCCTTCATGAAATACCTGCAAATTGGATGTCTCTGTGTTATTCTGATAGATAGTAATTCTTCCTTTGACATCATTTGTTTCAGCTCTTTAGCTAGTGAATCTTGTGAATCTAAATGTGGTGGTGGTTCATGTCATGTGGAGGACTCTGATTAAATTATTCCTAAGCTTGCTATTGAATAATTTGGCATATTTCTACTGAACTATAAACTTTTTTACATTTTCAATATTTGTAGTATTTAGTTATCTAAATTTTTTTCAATTTCTCATTTTAATTTGATGTCAAAATACCAAATTATGCCATATATATATATATGATCTACATTATTGCTATTGATTACTCTGTTTTAGTTTGATAGGGATTCTATAACAAAATATCATAAATTGAGTGGCTTATCCAACAGAAATTTATTATTGTAGAATACTGGAGTTTTGAAGTCCAAAAAAAAAAAAAAAGTATAGGTATGATTGGTTCCCTCTGAGAGTTGTGAAGGAAGAATCTGTTACATCTCTCTCTCTCTGGCTTATAGACGGCCATCAACCCCTTTGTTTCTTCACATTATCTTACCCCTACAACTTGTCCAATTTAGGACACCAGTCATATTGTATAGGAGCCCACTCCTTTTTTTTTTTAAACTTTTATTTAATGAATATAAATTTCCAAAGTACGATTTATGGATTACAATGGCTTTCCCCCCATACCGTCCCTCCCACCCGCGACCCTCCCCTTTCCCACTCCCTCTCCCCTTCCATTCACATCTAGATTCATTTTCGATTATCTTAATATACAGAAGATCAGCTTAGTATACATTAAGTAAGGATTTCAACAGTTTGCTCCCACACAGAAACATAAAGTGAAAAATAATAGATGATTTTTTTAAAATGATGATGAAGGCCGGCGCCGCGGCTCACTAGGCTAATCCTCCGCCTAGCGGCGCCGGCACACCGGGTTCTAGTCCCGGTTGGGGTGCCGGATTCTGTCCCGGTTGCCCCTCTTCCAGGCCAGCCCTCTGCTGTGGCCAGGGAGTGCAGTGGAGGATGGCCCAGGTGCTTGGGCCCTGCACCCCATGGGAGACCAGGAAAAAGCACCTGGCTCCTGGCTCCTGCCATCGGATCAGCGCGGTGCGCCGGCCGCAGCGCGCCAGCCGCGGCAGCCATTGGAGGGTGAACCAACGGCAAAGGAAGACCTTTCTCTCTCTGTCTCTCTCTCACTGTCCACTCTGCCTGTCAAAAAATAAAAATAAATAAATAAATAAATAAATAAAATTAAAATGATGATGAAATCAGATCAGACCTATTGTCATGTTTAATCCCAGTGAGAGTCAAGTTGCCCACTCCTTTTTTTAAAAAATTATTATTATTCCTTTTTACCCTAAGTCTTTGTGGTTTCATCATAACTAATTACATCTGCAACAATCCTATTTCCAAATAAGGGCGCTTTGGTAGGTACTAGGGGTTAGAATTTCAACCTGCTATGGATATGTCTTTTCATTTATAACTTTCAGGTGAAAACAGGAGTTAACATCACTGTTACAAGAGTTATCTTCTAGACTTGCAACACCAAATTGATATCAGATTATTAATAATATTGTAATAGATTTTAAAATTTAATTTGCATATTAACTTGAGTATGTTCAACTTAGTCCCTCATGGCTTAGGAACATCAAGATATTTATATTTTTATCACATTAACAACTTCGATTTTGGACAAACTGGCACTATTTAACAACTCATATTCATGTGTACTCCAGTGGAAGTCATGTCAAAGATTCAAAGAAATTAACTAACTAGTAGTAAAATCTGATACATATATCCAGACCATATTCACTAGTTGTACTATGTTGAGTACATATTGAGCTCACTGCCATTTGCCCTCCCAAGAGTTTGTTCTCTGACATTTAAATAAAAGATATGGATTCACTCTTCATTAAGCCTTCAGTAGAATAAAAAGTTCTATTCTAAGCACTATGAGAGATAAATTTCAATAAATATTCTTAAATAAAATATTGAAACTTATTCCCTCTTGAAAAAGTTAAAAATAGGGACTGGCATTTGGCATAGTGGTCAAGATGCCATGTGGTACACTTGCATCCCATACTGAAGTGATTGAGTTTGAATTCCAGCTCCTCCAATTCCAAACCAGCTTACTGCTAATGTACATTCTGGTAGGCAGCAGGGGATGGCTCAAGTAATTGGTTCTCTGACGCCCAAGAAGAAGACATGCATTGAGTCCTGGCTCCTTGCTTTGGTTTGGCCCAGTCCCAGCTGTTTTAGGCATTTGGGGAGTGAACCAGTGGATGAGATAGCTTTCATTTTCTGTCTCCCTACTTTTAAAATAAATAAAATAAAATTAAATACATTTAATTTTTGGTATTTACTTGAAAGGCAGAGTGACAGAGAGAAAAACAGAGAGAGAGAGAGAGAGAGAGAGAGAGATCTTTTTTAAGATTTATGCATTTATTTGAGAGGCAGTTATGGACAGAAAGGGAGAGGCAGAGGGAGAGGTCTTCTATCCACTGGTTTACTCCCCAAATGACCACGACAACTGGAGCTGAGCCGATCTGAGGTCAGGAGCCAGGATTTTCCTCTGGATCTCCCACATGGATGCAGGGGCCCAAGCCCGTGGGCCATCTTCCACTGCTTTCCCAGACCTTATGCAGGGAGCTGGATCAAAAAAGGAGTAACCAGGACACAAACTGGCACCCATATGGGATGCTGATGCTACAAGTGGAGGCTTAACCTACTATGCCACAGTGCCAGCCAAGGATATCTTCTATCTGGTGATTCATTCCCCAGATAGCCACAATGGCCAGGGCTGACAGGGCAGAAGCCACGAGTCTGGGCATTCCATCTGAGTCTCCTACGTAGATGGCAGGGGTCCAAGCACTTGGGACATCTTTGGCTGCTTTCCCAGGTGTATTAGCAGAGAGCTGGAACGTATGTGCAACACCCAGGATTCAAACTGGCACTCATATGGGATGTCAGCATCATAAGCAGCAGCTTAACCCACTGCTTCACAATACATACATTTAAAAAAATTAAAATAACTATTTCAGTGAAAAGAATGAGACCAATTAGATGAAATAAGAAAAATCAGGAGTAGGCCTTTGGCAAAATGGTTAGGTTGCTGCTTGAGAAGTTCACATTCAGAGTGCATTGGTTCAAGTCATGGCTCTGATCCCAATTCCAACTTTTTGCTAATGTGCACCCTAGGAGACAGAAGGTGATGGCTCAATTGAGTTCCCTTCTGCACCTTGGAATATTCATTCATTCTCTCCCCCCCTTCCTCCCTCTCTTTTTTTCCCTCTTGCAAATGAATCAAACAAATAAATAATTTTATAAAGAGAAAAATCAAAGGATCTCATATATGTGTTACAGAAAACAGCTTTGAAATGTACCTGGAAGGAATTTCCATTAATAATGCTACTTCACTTTGCTCAACGTGATCTGAAACTTTTTAGTTACCTATTGTTTATCTAATGCTGCCATCTACTGAACGTAGGAAACTCTGAGAACAGTTTTTTCCAGGCATTGCAGTGTTTGTTAAATAGGATTTCTTGGAGAAATGTGTCTTCAAAAGGTTTTGTATGTATTTTATCTTGAAGATTAAGATAAACTAAGAATTCTAAATCCAAAAGATAAAAAACGTAACTGATTTCCGTTTTGGAAAAATAACTTTCAACAAGATGCTATGTTTAAGTTTACTTGTTTTACTTCTACTGAATTCAATTTCAGTCAACACCATCTTCTTTTTCGAATAAGCTGTAGCTTCTTATTCATAAAGGGATGCTGATTTTACTGCTGTAATAAATATGAAATTGCAATTTTCAGACTAGCTTGCTGTTTGAGCTTAGGAAGTGATGGTATTTGGTTCATCAGATGCACTTACTTGTGAAGACAAAACTATTTTGTGTCTCAGCAGCAACATTAGCATAGATTCAAGTATCAAGTTACCTGCTTCTGGGTTATCAGAGACAAGCAGGGTCTGTGGCTTTCATTATCTAGTTGTGTATTACGGCATGCATGTACTATTTTAAGAGCTTACAAAATTTGCAGTGGCTTCATGCCTGTGCAGACTTCCCGTTGCAGTGGTGTCCTGATCAGGGCTGCTTCCTGATTGTGGCACTGTCACTGTGGGTCTGGAGCTCTGAGCTACAGTGACAGCTTTCACATTTGGCAGGCATCTTCCTGACTCTAGTCACTCGCTATTTTTCTGGTCACTGTAACCAGGAAAATCTTAATGTCCCTTGAAATGATTTACTTATTTGTGTCTTTACACGTTTGCTTGGCTTTCTGGATCCCAAATTCTCTTCCAATCACTTCCCTTTTTCTCTGTTCCTCATCACAGCTAAGATTTTTTTTCTTTTTAAATACACACACACATTTACTATACTAGTTCACCTCCCATATATGCATTTTAATTTAATTTCTCTTCTCTGAATGCTGCATCAGCACTTATTTTCCTAAGATCAGTAATTACCTTTGTGTTGCCAAATCTAATGGATATATTCCAGAAAATATCAGGAAAACATGATCAAAAGATGAAGCAAAGGGGAAGCCTGAAAAATTCGTTGTTAAGACCTAAAAGAAAATGTTAGGTAAGACTACAGAATGTATTTTAGTTAGAAGAAAACGCCCTCTAAAAAGTTTAACAGGGGCCTGCGCCATGGCACCATATGCTAGTCCTCTGCCTGCGGTGCCAATATCCCATATAGGCACCAGTTTGTGTCCCGGCTGCTCTGTTTCTAATCCAGCTCTCTGCTATGGCCTGGGAAAGCAGTAGGAAGAAGATGGCCCAAGTCCTTGGGCCCCTGCACCCACGTGGGAGACCTGGCTCCTGGCTTCGGATCTGCTCAGCTCTGGCTGTTGTGGTCATTTGGGAAGTGAACCAGTGGATGGAAGACATTTCCGTCTCTCCCTCTCTGTGTCTGTAATTCTGCCATTGAATGAATAAATAAAATCTTTTTTTTTTTTATAAAAAGAGTTTTACAGGGCACTCTTTAGATTCTCTGTAATAGGGTTTAGGATAGGCTCAATGGTATGTCCTTCAGTCATAGAAGCCCAAAGTACATAAAGGTTTTTCTTGAAAAAATGTATTGGTATGGCTTTAATCTAAAGGAGTGAACCCCAATAAGATTTACAGTGACTCACAAAATTTGTAAAAGCAGTATAGTCGCAAAAACACTGCCAATTTTAACTTAAATGGGTAGAAAGTGGAAAAAAAACTTAAATTCTACTGGTAAGTACACTGAGAAAGCTACTGAGCTGCAAACATATAATATCGTTCATGGAGAAAGAAGGGTGATTTAGATAGTAGACCCAAAGGGCCAATGTTGTGGCATAACAGGTAAAGCTGCTTCCTGTATGCCTACATCCCATATTGGCACAGGTTCGAGTCCCTGCTGCTCCATTTCCAAACCACCTCCCTGCTAATGTGCCTGGGAAAGCAGTAAAAGATGACTGGCTGCTTGAGCCCCTGCACTCACATTGAAGACCTGGAAGAAACTCCTGGTTTTGGTCTGGCCTAGCCCTAGCCATTGCAGTCATTTGGGGAGCAAACCAGTGGATGGAGGCTCGCTCTTTGTCTGTTTCTCTGTGTCTCCCTCCCTCTGTGTAACTTTGCCCTTCAAATAAATAAAATAAATCTTTTTTAAAAAGTAGAGCCAGGAGCCCAAAGAAGCACAGATAATTATTACTGAGCAGGAGTAGGACCAAGTCCTAATCAATCAGCTTTAATCATTTGTCTGGCTGGATTTCAGAATTGCCATGAATATTGGGCCTCCAATTTTTGTCTTTAAGAACAGGAATGTCTTTAAGAACACCTATATTATATCTGCCCCATCATAATATGGTGGATAAATAACATCTTTTTCTTTCCTATGTCTTCAAATGGAGAGGAAATATACTTGAGGTTTAGTACTTAAAGAACTATACCTAAAAATCCTCATCTCCAATAAAACATCATTTGGATAGTAGTATTCTGGACTAGAAGCTTACTCCCTTATGAAATTTGTAAGTGCCTTTAGAGGTGGTGAGTATATTTCATATGTAGGAAACAATAGTTTTTTAAGAAGGAGGTAGACTCTAGTAGTTCTAAAATATGTCAAAAATATGTTAATATGCCTTTCTTCAGGAGGTACACTCCTATTCCCCTCCCTTACATATGCTCTAGACTTGGTAACTCCCTTCTAAAGAATAAGGAGAGAGGTAGGGTGGGAAGACTCACTGTTCCTAAATTTGTATATATCAAAGGCATGAAGTCTGTATTCCTTAAATAGAAATATAAAATTAAAAAAATAAAAATAAAGTAAATTCTTAAAAAAAAAAGTGATGGCATGTGTCTTCAGACAACAGGCATTACAGTTTCTTTCACACTCAAATTATTTAGCTTCCATGTTTGAAGAGGAAATTCACTTTGAGAGGAGCTGAGGCCTCCTGCCAACAATGCCCAAAGAACGGAGGCTTCCTGATGACAAGCGATGTGAGTGAGTAAGCAGTCTGGGAAGTAGATCCTCCAGCATGTGAAGCCTTCAGATGATTATAGCCTAATGGACAGTTGACTGTGATCTGAGCCAGAAAGATCCAGCTAAGCTGCTCCCAGATACTTGACCTTCAGCAACTGTGTGAAATAATAATTTTGGATAATTTTCTATACAACAATACATCAATATAGCACAAATTTTGTTTTAAACATAATTAATCAACCTTGCTCTCTTGAAATGCTGTATTGATTTTTATGATTCACATTCATAATTTTCTCCTCCCCTCTGGCTACTTCTTCTCAGTTGAATTTATCATCCTTGTTCTGACCTCCAAATGTTTGTATTTGAATTCATCTGGGCTCTTTTGGTTCTACATCAATTTTTTGTTGACACTCACATCCAAGGTGATATCCCCTAGACTCAACACTTTAGATACAATTTATATAAACATTACTCCTATATTTGTAGCTCCAGCTAAAAACTCTTTCTTGACATTCAGAGCATATGTCTCCTTGACATTTCCACTCACATGTTTTACACAATGGAGCTGTTTCAGCAACAAGTGCTCTGATTCCCCAAATCTGTTTTTCCTTCTTTTTTGCTGTCTCAGGAAATGGGACCTATATCTATACAGTTGCCCAAACCATAATCGATGTCATCTTTGACACTATTCTCATTTTCTACCCTCATTTTATCACCAAGTTGTAGTGATTCTATCTTCAAAATATTATCTTGAAGATATTTACTTGCCACAATATCTGTTATCACTGTTGTCTAGGCTACTATGATCTCTTGTCCCAATCTAACAAGAGTCCTACTGCTAGTTTCTTCCACTATATGATGTTTTCTGCACATACACCAGAATGATGACATTATTTTATTTGTAACCATAACCAAAATATCATGATCACACATAATAAACTTTAATGTCTTCACATATTTACATATCCAATCTGTTTTCAAACAGTAATTTCATGAAATCTCTATTTGGTTAATATATAAAATTCTTTGATTATTTAGTACTTTTTGTAGCTTGTACACATCTTTATCCAAATAAGTCCCATGCACTGTGCTTAATTATATATCTTATAGAATTATTTTAATACATAGATTTTCTCCTGTGTCTATGGGTTTCTATTTATTCTTGCAATGTAGTTTCTGAAGTAACTAGAAAGTTTTTTATTGTGGCATGTTTAACACTCTGGATTTTCTGAGTTCATTTCTGTGGTTTCAGCTGACATCATTCTTGAGATTTTAGTAATTAGGTCTAGAGGTTTGATTGCTTTTAGTTTTGTCTTTTGGGTAAGAATACTTCATAGTATCCAGGAGACATACATCTGACACACTATATATTATAGTGTGTGTGTATGTGTGTGTGTGTGTGTATTACTAACTACTGTTTTTCATTGCTTAATCCATTAACTCATTAAGTGTACAATGTTTACCAGCTAATTCGCTCATTCTTCATCTATTAGTTTGAATACTTCTATAAAGAGACACTGCTCTTCGTTTACAATTTATTTACCTGAAGTACAGTTCATTTAAGTAAGACATTAAATGCTTGAATTCCTTCTTTCTGTTCAATTTTATAACTTGTGTTTTTAAAAATGAGTTTATTCTTTAGTATACTCTGTATGTTAGCCATGATGCATTTTGTTTTTGCTATCATTATGAACAAATGGATTTAAATTAAAATGATGATTTCTACTCTACTACAGTTTTTAGTCTTATTAGTGCTCAAGCTGTTTCATCTTCTACAAGTGGAATTTGCTTTGTGTTGGTTCTTGATTTCTTTTAACTCATCATTAAGTCTTGAATAATATTCTTCTTTCTGATATGACAAGATATTCCAGGCTCTTTTATACTTTAATTTCCTGCCCAACACTTGGAACCAGCCTTTACTCAAAGGAACCCAGATTTCTTTTTGGGAGTTATATAGACCATAATGTGGGTGCAAGTGATTATCAGTTCAAACATTCCCTCTACATCCTATTACCCTTTGCATTAATAACATTGTTAAATTGATTATAAATTGGGTGATCATATAAATTATTCCATAAATCAGGATCCCTTGGGCATGTGTTATTAGTAACTCTGGTGGTACAATGGGCACAAATCAAGAGTTACTGAATAAGTTCATGTACATCTACCTACTCATAGGCCCAGACATAATTAGATGCCAGGTTTCCTATCTAATTTTATCTGATACCATCATTTCTCTAGACCACCAAGGACCACTCACATTGACTTTCAATCCTCAATCATGCTAAGCTCTTTTCTACTTTTGAAACTTTTGCACATACTGTTCCTTCTGACTGCAATATTCTTTCCTTTACCCTTCACTTAGTTAAGTCATATTCATTCTTAGGAACCAATTTATATGACACTTCTTCAGAAGAGAGGCATTTCCTGTCATTTTTAATGTAAATTAGCCTTCCAATATTCCTTCTCACAGCTCTTTTGTCTTCTCTTTCTTAGTATTTAACACTGTTTGTCAACCATTAGATATTTACTTTAGGGATTGTTTAATATTTATTAACTCCACTGAAGAAGACAAGGATTTTGTTGTTGTTGTTTTTTTTTTCACTACTGTTTACTTAGTATCTGTCTCATTGTCTGGAAGTTAATGTGCCTGCTCAGTACATATTTCTTTAATTAATGAATATTGCTCCTACTGCTTACATTGTTCTTTTTTTCATCAATTGTCATGTTAATGTGATATTAGCACAAAGAGAACAGACTCAGTGTAGTTCACAGATACAACTCTAAGAATATTACATTTCCCTTCTCCTTCTTCTCTTCCCTCCCTCCTTCTCTTTCTTCTCTTTTTTAATTTTTGAGATAACAGTTTTAATTTATATTATAGTCAAAAGTTTAATACTCCACAAAATAAAGAGTACAACAAGTAACAAGTAAAAAGATCAAGTTTAGCAGACATGTGGGCAAGGGTTGTAAACAAAAATCAAATGGGAAGATGTCTATTTCCTTCATATACAATAAATTTAAATAATCACATATTACTAAAACTATAGCACCATATTTATATATAGTCACTACCACAAATAAGAAAACATATGTTATATATTTCTTTTTGGAACTGCCTTGTATCGCTTACCATAATGATCTTCAGTTGCATTCATTTTGTTGCAAATGTCATGATTTCATTCATTTTTATGACTGAATAATATTTCATTGTGTGTATGTGCCGTATTTTTTTAATCTAGTCATCAGTTGATGGATATCTAGGTTGGTTCCATATTTTAGCTATGGTTAATTGAACTGCAATAAACATGGGAATGCTGGGAACTCTTTCATGTGCTCCTTTCATTTCCTTTAGATGTAGGCCCAGGAGCAGGACAGCTGGGTCATATGGCAGATCTATTAGTTTTCTGAGGAATCTCAATACTTTTTTTTGTTTGTTTGTTTGTTTTAACTTTTATTTAATGAATATAAATTTCCAAAGTCCGGCTTATGGATTACAATGGCTTCCCCCCAATAACGTCCCTCCCACCCACAACCCTCCCCTTTCCCAATCCTTCTCCCCTTCCATTCACATCAAGATTCATTTTCGATTCTCTTTATATACAGAAGATCAGTTTAGCATACATTAAGTAAAGATTTCAACAGTTTGCTCCCACACAGAAACATAAAGTGAAAACTACTGTGTGAGTACTAGTTATAGCATTAAATCTCAATGTACAGCACACTAAGGACAAAGATCCTACATGAGGAGTAAGTGCACAGTGACTCCTGTTGTTGACTTAACAAATTGACACTCTTGTTTATGGCATCAGTAATCACCCTAGGCTCTTGTCATGAGCTGCCAAGGCTATGGAAGCCCCCTGAGTTCACCGACTCTGATCATATTTAGACAAGGCCATGGTCAAAGTGGAAGTTCTCTCCTCCCTTCAGAGAAAGGTACCTCCTTCTTTGATGACCCGTTCTTTCCACTGGGATTTCACTCGTGGAGATCTTTCATTTAGGTTTTTTTTTTTCTTCCCCAGAGTGTCTTGGCTTTCCATGCCTGAAATACTCTCATGGGCTTTTCAGCCAGATCCGCATGCCTTAAGGGCTGATTCTGAGGCCAGAGTGCTGTTTAGGACATCTGCCATTCTATGGGTCTGCTGTGTATCTCACTTCCCATGTTGGATCATTCTCTCCCTTTTTGATTCTATCAGCTAGTATTTGCAGACACTATTCTTGTTTATGCGATCCCTTTGGTTCTTAGTCCTATCATTATGATCAATTGTGAACAGAAATTGATCACTGGGACTAGTGGGATGGCATTGGTACATGGCACCTTGATGGGATTCAATTGGAATCCCCTGGTATGTTTCTAACTCTACCGTTTGAGGTAAGTCAGCTTGAGCATGTCCCGAATTGCACATCTCTTCCCTCTCTTATTCCCACTCTTATATTTAACAGTGATCACTTTTCAGTTAAGTTTCAGCACTTAAGAAGAATTGTGTATTGATTACAGTATTCAACCAAAAGTATTAAGTAGAACAAACAAAAAAAATACTAAGAGGGATAACATATTAAGTTGTTCATCAACAGTCAGGGTGAGGGCTGATCAAGTCACCGTTTCTCAGAGTGTTCATTTCACTTCAACAGGTTTCCTTTTTGGTGCTCAGTTAGTTGTCACCGATCAGGGAGAACAAGTGGTATTTGTCCCTTTGGGATTGGCTTATTTCACTCAGCATAATGTTTTCCAAATTCCTAACAGGGAACACTTTTCAGTTAAAATTTAAACACATTAGCTGGGAGCTGGATTGGAAGTGGAGTAGCTTAGACTCAAACCAGTGCCCATATGGGATGCTGGCATTACTGGCAGCGGTTTAACCCCTTACACCACAATGTCGACCCCCAAATCAAGGCATTTAAGAAGCAGAAGTGTCACTTCTGCATATTTTCTCTTCTTCTAGAATGTGGCAATAACATTCTAAGCAATGGCAGAATAAAAGCTGTAATGACTCTGTGTATTTGATGAGCAAGTTGCCTGCCAACAATGCCTGACCTGAAAGATGTTTGAATAATCACACTTCCAACAACTATACTAATAGAATCTTGCATCATCTTTATTGTTATTTAAACACTTTTCATGTGTTTATTTTTGATTTTTCTAGTTGGATTATTATTGCTTTAAGTTGATAAGATTTTCTTTCTCATTATTCTCTAAACAATGCCATATAACAGCAGTTTACATAGTATTTATATTGAATTAAGGAATCTAGAGATGATTTAAACTATTCAAGAGGGTACATTACAAAATTTTATATAATGAGCATCTGTGGATACTAAGGGAGGAATCTACATTAGGCTCTGTTTCCTAGAAACCCACCAGATTTCTGCCTTCCTACATAATGTTCCTGATTTTGCTTTAATGCACTTCCATATATGAAGATGGAGGACAAACTGGAAAAATATTATTTAGACATGATGAAAAAAGCATAACTTCAGTAGCAATTTTGTTTAACTGACAACCTCTTAAGAACATTGGTCTCTTGATATTTGCAGTTTTCATAGTACCAAACATACATGTGAATTCAAAGTCCTTCCAGACAAAAGGGAAAAACAATAAATTGTTGAAGTGAATATTTCTTTGCAGTTTAACAAGAAATGATTTTTGGAGTACTGCTAGATCAAGGATACATTTATATGCTTCTTGTTCATTAGCTTGAGATGTGTTTTTTTGTTCCTTTGTGAATATTTTCATTTATCAACTTTTTTAAGAATTACATCAATGTCTTCATTTAGTAAACCTTTATTTTCCCTCTCCAAAATCATGCTTTCTTTTTAATCCTTTAAATCTTAGCCTTTAACATACAATATTAAAACTTATTTCAGAGTCATTTTGGTTAGATTTTTAATATTTTTATATTAAAAATGACACACAAGTTATCTTTCTAACCAGAGGCAATTTAATAACCATGTCACTGTTTTTACCTAATGTCTTTCATTGACTCAACCTCGAATATGATTCAAATAAGAAAAAAAAATCCATATTATTCTATTCCCATGCATTTAAGAGGACCCACAGCATAAATCATCCTCATCCATTCATTTATTCATTCACCAAATATTTATTGAATGATTACCATGTATCAGGCATACTTTCTGTGCTAAAGATATAGATGCAAACAAAACAAAGATACTCTCAAGGGCAGACTGACAAAAATAGACAAATATAGATCATTTTTATTTAATTCAATATAATATTTTATTTCCCCAAGGCTTTCTTCTTTGATCCATGTGTTATTTAGAAGTTTGTTACTCAATATTCATGAATTCTAGGATTTTCCAGTTACATTTCTGTTACTGATTTCTAATTTAATTTCACTGTGTTCTAAGAGTAAACATGATAGAATTTCTCTTCTTTTAAATTTGTTTCAGTATGTTTTATGTCCCAATAAGTATCTGGGACATAAATGTTCCAAGTTAGCTTGAGAAGACTGTGTGATATGCTAATAAAGTAATCTACAAATGTCCATTATCCAATTAATTGATAATGTTGTTGGGTTCAACTATGTCTTTACTGATTTTCTGCCTGCTTGATCTGTTCCCTTCTGATATAGGGGTATTAAGAATCTCCAATCACAGAACTGTATTTACTCATTTCTCTTTGAAATGTGATCAGCTTTTGACTCACGCACTTTTATGCTTTGTTGTGGGCACATAAAAATTAAAAGTTGTTATTTCTTCTTGGACTATTGACTCCTTTATCAAGGAGGGAGGATCCTATCCATTAGTTCACTCCCCAAATGCCTGCAACAGCCAGGGCTGGATGAGATCCAAGCCAGGATCTCAGATTTCAATCCAGGTCTTCCACATAGGTGGCAGGGACACGACTACATAAGCTATCATTGGTTGCCTCCTAGGGTATGTATTAACAGAAAGCTGGAATCCAGAACCAAAGCCAGGACTGGAACCCAGTTAATCTGACATGGGATATGGGTATTTCAAGCAGCATCTTTTTTTTTTTTTTTTTTTTTTGACAGGCAGAGTGGACAGTGAGAGAGAGACAGAGAGAGAAAGGTCTTCCTTTGCCGTTGGTTCACCCTCCAATGGCCGCCGCTGCAGCCGGCGCACCGCGCTGATCCGATGGCAGGAGCCAGGATCCAGGTGCTTTTCCTGGTCTCCCATGGGGTGCAGGGCCCAAGCACCTGGGCCATCCTCCACTGCACTCCCTGGCCATAGCAGAGAGCTGGCCTGGAAGAGGGGCAACCGGGACAGAATCCGGCGTCCTGACCGGGACTAGAACCCGGTGTGCCGGCGCCGCAAGGTGGAGGATTAGCCTATTGAGCCACGGCGCCGGCCTTCAAGTAGCATCTTAACTGCTGCAACAAACACTTGCCTCCGGGTCTTGTGTGTGGATCTTCTCTGACAACCTTTGTCTTTTCATTTTTATATTCAGAACACTGGTGTTAAAGTATAGCTGGAATAATATGTATCATATTTATTGCTATTTTTTATTCATTAGCTTTATTTGTTGTTTCTATTTTTGTCTTTCTCTAGTTTTCTGCTTGTATTTTAAGTTGAACATTTTATATAATTCCATTTCCTCTCCTCTTTTAGCATATCAATCACACTTTTTAGTGGTTACCCTGGTGTTTGCAACAAACATTCACAACTATTTCAAGTCCACTGTCAACTAACACTGTATCATTTCACAGATAGTTTAAGTACCATATATGTTCAAGTATTCTTAATTCCCTTCTCCCATTCCTTGTATTATTGATCTGATTCATTGCAGTTATGTACAAACACATATGCCCATATATTCATACAAAATCAAATACATTGCTACTATTATTAGTTTGAATAGACAAATCAATTAAACATGAGGAAAAAATAAATTATTTAATTTTCTCTTACTCATTCTCCAATTCTTTGGGTATTTCTAAGTTTCCAATCTGTATAGGTTTCATGAAGAATCTTTCATTTGAAAGTTTATTTGAGAGGCAGAGAGGCAGAGATAAACACACACATACACTCTGGGTATCTTAACTGCTAGACTAGATGCCCACTCCCTGAAGAACTTTTAACAGTTCATGCAAAGCAATTTTAAATGCCGGTAAGTTGCCTCAGTTTTGGTTTGAGCAAGAAATTCTTTATTTATCTTCTGCTTTTACAGGATAATTTCATAGGGTACAGAATTTTAGTTTCATGAAAGTTTTCTCTCAATACTTAAATATTTTGGTCTACTTTTTTCTTGCATAATTTCTAAAGATTATTTAGGGCTGTTGCCTCAGCTCAATAGGCTAATCCTCCACCTGCAGCACTGGCACCCCGGGTTCTAGTCCCAGTCGGGGCACTGGATTCTGTCCCGGTTGCCCCTCTTCCATTCCAGCTCTCTGCTGTGGCCCAGGAGTGCAGTGGAGGATGGCCCAGGTCCTTGGTCCCTGCACCTGCATGAGAGACCAGGAGGAAGCACCTGGCTCCTGGCTTCGGATCAGCGCGGTGCGCTGGCCGCAGCGCACCAGCCACAGCGGCCATTGGAGGGTGAACCAACGGAAAAAGGAAGACCTTTCACTCTGTCTCTCTCTCTCTCTCACTGTCCACTCTGCCTGTCAAAAAAAAAAAAAAAAGATTATTTAGATATCATTCCTTTTTTTTTTCAGATTCTTCTTTTTTAACTTTTATTTAATGAATATAAATTTCCAAAGTACAGAATATTTATTACAATGACTTCCCCCCAATAACGTCCCTCCAACCCGCAACCCTCCCCTTATCCGCTCCCTCTCCCCTTCCATTCACATCAAGATTCATTTTCGGTTCTCTTTATATACAGAAGATCAGTTTAGCATACATTAAGTAAAGATTTCAACAGTTTGCTCCCACACAGAAACAGAAAGTGAAAAATACTGTTTGAGTACTAGTTATAGCATTAAATCTCAATGTACAGCACACTAAGGAAAGAGATCCTACATGAGGAGTAAGTGCACAGTGACTTCTGTTGTTGACTTAACAAATTGACACTCTTGTTTATGGCATCAGTAATCACCCTAGGCTCTTGTCCTGTGCTGCCAAGGCTATGGAAGCCCCCTGAGTTCACTGACTCTGATCATATTTAGACAAGGCCATAGTCAAAGTGGAAGTTCTCTCCTCCCTTCAGAGAAAGGTACCTCCTTCTTTGATGACCCATTCTTTCCAGTGGGATCTCACTCACAGAGATCTTTCATTTAGGTTTTTTTTTTTTCTTCCCCAGAGTGTCTTTGCTTTCCATGCCTGAAATACTCTCATGGGCATTTCAGCCGGATCCGCATGCCTTAAGGGCTGATTATGAGGCCAGAGTGCTGTTTAGGACATCTGCCATTCTATGGGTCTGCTGTGTATCTCACTTCCCATGTTGGATTGTTCTCTCCCTTTTTGATTCTATCAGCTAATATTTGCAGACACTATTCTTGTTTATGTGATCCCTTTGGTTCTTAGTCCTATCATTACAATCAATTGTGAACAGAAATTGATCACTGGGACTAGTGAGATGGGATTGGTGCATGCCACCTCGATGGGATTGAATTCGAATCCCCTGGTATGTTTCTAACTACTGTTTGAGGTAAGTCAGCTTGAGCATGTCCCGAATTGCACATCTCTTCCCTCTCTTGTTCCCACTCTTATATTTAACAGCAATCACTTTTCAGTTAAATTTCAGCACTTAAGAAGAATTGTGTATTGATTACAGTATTCAACCAAAAGTATTAAGTAGAACAAACCCTCTTAGATATCATTCTTATCTTTTTTTCCCTGTGGATAAAATATTTTTATCTTCTGGCTTTTTTCAGGATGTTTTTTCTTTATTTTTGACTTGTGCAGTTTGAGTATATGCCTAAGCGTAGTTTTTTGAAATTTATCCTACTTGGTATCCCTTGAACTTCTTGAATAAGTGAATTGGCTTCTAAAATTAATTCATGAGAAATTATTCATAATTATTTCTTCAAATAGTGCTTCTATTCCTTTCTGTCTCTTTTTCTCCCTCTTACATTCTCTTTACACATATGCTTACAACATTTGTGGTTGCCTACAGTTATTAGATATTCTATTTTCTTTTTTTCAATATTTGTAGTCTTGCTTTTCAGTTTTGGAAATTTCTATTGTCATATCCTCATCTCAGAGATCCTTTCTTCAGCCATGTCTAATGAAACTCTCAAAAGTGTTACCTATTTTTGTTATTTTTTTAAATCTCTGTCACTTCTTGATTTCTTTCTTAGAATTGGAAATTCTTTGCTTCTACTATTCACCTAGTCTTGCATTTTCTTCATCTTTTCCATTATAACACTTAGCATATTAATCATAGTTTTAAAAAATCCTGATGTTTTTGCCATATCTGATTCATTCTGATGTTTGGTAAGACACTTCAAAGTGTTGTTTGTCTGTTGGGATGAGTGTAACTTTCTGTTGAACGCTAGAAATGAGGTACTGAGTAAGAGGAACTGCAGTAGAAAGGACTTTGATGACCCAGCGGCAAGATGTGCAGGGAAGGATAAGCATCCCTTGAGTGCTGTGATTAGGTCTCAGCCTTTTGGTAAGCCTCTGTTCTTGGGCAACAAAGTTTGCCAGTGCTTCTCAATCCTTCAGGGCAGCTAAAGGAGGCTGGAGTTAGGTTACCCCTCTCCCTGCGGAAGAATAGAGTGGGCTGTGGTTGGATATTTCCCTTCCTCTAAATAGATTAGGCCTTGATTATCCCACCAAAATAGATTGGAAAAAAAGTTCTCTGGATGGAAGGTTTTATTAAGAAAGATATAATTTTCTTTTTTTCTTTTTTTTTTTTTTTTGACAGGCAGAGTGGACAGTGAGAGAAAGAGACAGAGAGACAGAGAGAAAGGTCTTCCTTTTCTGGTGGTTCACCCTCCAGTGGCCACTGCGGCCAGCGCGCTGAGGCCAGTGCACCGCGCTGATCCGAAGCCAAGAGCCAGGTTCTTCCCCCAGTCTCCCATGTGGGTGCAGGGCCCAAGGACTTGGGCCATCCTCCACTGCACTCCTGGGCCACAGCAGAGAGCTGGATTGGAAGAGGGGCAACAGGGACAGAATTTGGCACCCCAAATGGGACTAGAACCCAGGGTGCTGGCGCTGCAGGAGGAGGATTAGCCTATTGAGCTGCAGCGCTGGCCTAATTTTCTGGTTTTTTTTTTTTTTTTTAATGATTCCTTTTCCCTTCTCCCTGTTGGAAGCATGAAGGATTTTTTTTCTTGATATTCACCATGAGGATGTGGTAGAGCTCTTGGAGGTAAAACCAACAAAATGGGGGCTAGCACTGTGGTGCAATGGGTTAAGCTGCCACTTACGATGCCAGCATCCCTTATAAATACTGTTTTAAGTCCTGGCTGCTCCACTTCCAATCCTGCTTCCTGAAAATACACCTGGAGAAGTAGCAGCAGTTGTCTCAAGTGCCTGCCACTCATGTGGGAGACCAGACAGAATTCCAGGCTCCTGGCTTTGGCCTGGCTCAGCCCAGGCCATTAAGGCCATTTAGGGAGTGAAGCAGCAGACAGAAGATCTCTCTGTGTCTCTCCCTCTATATTTATAACATTATATATTAGTCTTTAAAAGCAACAACAGCAAAATCATGGGAATCTCCCAATAACGGGTCCTCTTGGAATTTTCAACTCTCAGACTTATCCAGATTGAGTCCCTGGAAATTCATCAATTACAGTTCAGATTTTATATCTGGGCACTAATTACCCAGGATGTTTCCACTGGTGGGTTTCTGCTCTAGCAAATTGGGATGCTTTTTATTTGCCTGCCTGTCTTTCCAGTTTTTGGTGCAGTGGTTTTTTTCTGTACCCACAGTTCTCTCTAAGAAGCATTGTTGATTTTTCAGTTTATCCAGCTTTTCACTTGCTCTTAGGCTACAGTAGGAACTTCTGAAGTTCTTACTTGCCTGGACAGAAATCCAGGCAATTTAAAGCCTATTAAATTGAAGTTTTGAAGTATAAAGCTAATACAAGCAGTGTAGAGTCTTACCTTTTCCTCCAATTTTTAGGTCATATAACAGTGTGCAAAATCCATGTTGATTAGGTTAAAGCATATGCCTCAGTAAACTGTCCATAAACCATAATGCTCATTAGAAAGAGCAAATCTCATCTCTAGGTTCACAGGCACCCTGCATGTACTTTGCTTGTAAATATCTCATGAAGCTTTTGATATGATCTTGGTTTACTAATAAATTCTTCCACTGACATTTAGGACTCAAAACTAACAGCTAATATTAACTGAAATCAAAATTAACCCTATCTTACAAGTTTTGGTAACAGTCTATACACTGGTGGTGCTGATGATCAGTCTAAATTTGAAACAGCCATTAAAAGAATATTAAAGCTTCAAGTTTCCTGTAGCATTGCAGTTTGTGATTATTATTGATATAAATCCCAAAAAATTGCATTACCAATCTGCAGATAAAAATGTAACCATGGTGTGAAATTGTAGTCTGGGACATTTTTTTGCCCATAATGGCCTGTGTCATGAAGAAATTGCTTAGAACATTAGATATGCATTGGCAAATCAAGAGCAAAGTAGACTTCAGATTATTCAAATGTTATAAATTGATATGAGCAGTAGCATAATGAGATACTCCAATTTTATTTTTGCTTTTATTTGTCTCTCAGCAGGCTTCAATCTATAAGGATTCTGGCTATTTGGAATTAATGTTAGAACATGCTCATAGGTGTTGATATTTCAGTTATTTTTAAAATATTTTATTTACTTATTTGAGAGGCAGAGTTACAGACAGTGAGAGGGATAGAAAGTTCTTCCATCTGCTGGTTCACTCCCCAAATAGCTGCAATGGCCAGAGCTGAGCCGATCCAAAGCCAGGAGCCAAGATCCTCCTCTGGGTCTCCCACATGGCTGCAGGGGCCCAAGGACTTGGGCCATCTTCTACTGTTTTCCCAGGCCATAGCAGAGAGCTGGATTGGAAGAGGAGCAGCAGGGACTAGAACTGGCGCCCATATAGGATGCCAGCGCCACGGGCAGAGGATTAACCTATTGTGCCACAGCACTGGCCCCGATATTTTAGTTTTCAATCACAATCTCTTAGCTCTTTGAGACAGTAAAAATAAGAATAGAAGGAAATAATTAAAATTGAAATTAACCAAACTGGAACAATAATACATGGGTCAATATCATTGTAACCCTGTAAAACTTCATAATCTCAACTTTTGAAAACTACTTAAAAATAACTAGCTTTGTTCTCAACCACTACATCTATTTAAATATCAAAACACATTTATGTCATAGAATATGAAGATCATGAACATACATACATATGGCTTTGTTAGGACATTTGACTAATGATGAAAGTTAAAGTGCACCTTAAATAAGAAAGAACTAAAGACTGAAAGATGAATTCACACACACACAGAGAAAGAATTTTTGCTATAAAAAGAAACAAGTAATACTGAGGAGTGGTGTTGTGCTGCAGCAGGTGAAATTGCTGCTGGAGACACCTGCATCTCATATTGGAGAGCCTGGGATCAAGTCCTGCTCCACTTCTGATTTAGCTTCCTGCCAATGCACTTGGGAAGCAGTAAAAGATGGTCCATGTACTTGATTTCCTGCCACCCCAGTGGGAGACTCAGAGAGAGTTCCTGACTCCTGGATTTGGCCTGGCCCAGACATGGCTACTCTGGGTATTTGGAGAGTGAACCATCAGGTAGGGAGATTCTTCCTTTTCTCTCTCTCTCTCTTTCTCTCTCTCTCAAATGAATAAACTTAAAAAGAAAAAAAATATACTATTTAAATCTTTAATAAAGCCACTTTTATGCATACAGCATAGACAATGTCTATATGACTATTTTCTGCCCAAAGGAAACTGTAGTCTTAGGTGTTTCATACATCAAAAAATGGGAAATTTCTGGCAACTACTTTGGTTTTGAGAAGAGAGGTATAATTGAGAGTTTTAATGATGAGCTAACCTCTTTAAGAAAATATGTTTAGCAATGTCACTCAAGAGTCTATAGCTGAAGGAAATGAAATCAGCAGTCTAAGATGTGTCTACATTCTTATTTTCATTTCAGCTTTATTCACGATAGCCAAGATATGTAAACAATCTAAATGTCCATTGATAGAGTAATGGATAAGGAAATTATATATATATATAAAATTCTTATATATTTATATACAATTCATTGATTATAGATATTATATAGATAAATACTGTCTTAGAAATGAAGAAAATCTCATCTTTTCTGACAACATGAATAAATCTGTAGGACTTCATGCTAAATGAAATAATCAGACACAGAAAGATTAGTATTATATGTTATCACTTATATGTGGATCTAAAATAGTCAGACTGGGGCCAACATTGTGGCACAGCATGTGAAACCACTGCTTACAGCATCCCAGGTAGAGTTTGAATTCTGGCTACTCCACTTCTGATCCAACTTCCTGCTAATGCACATGGGAAGCAGCAGCAGACGGCCTAAGTTCTTGGGAGCCTGTCACTCAAATGGTAGACCAGGATGGAGCTCCTGGATCCTGACCTCAGTCTGGTCCAGCCCTGGATTTGCTGCCATTGTGGGAGTGAAACAGTGAACAGTGTTGTTTTTTTTTTTTTTTTCCCCTTCTTACTATATGTTGAACTCTTTACTTAGTGTAGGGTTAATCTTATGAGTATAAAGTAAACTGAAAGTAGATCATTGTAAAAATTAAAAGAGGGAATTAGAAAGGAAGGAGAAGGAAGGGTTGGAGGGAAGGTAAGGTGGGAAGTATCACTATGTTCCTAAATCCATGTATATGAAACACATGGAATTTGTTTACCTTAAATTAAGAAAAGAAAAAAAGAAACAGTGAATGGAAGATGTATTACAAAATATATATGGATGCATTACATAATATATATATAGATAGATGTATTATATAGTATATATAATGTATACTATATTGCTGAGTAGATTTTAAGTGTTCCAACTACAAAAAATAGTAACAATGTGTTATGTTTGAATAAAATTTAGCTCCCCAACCACTGCAAACATATAAACCCCAAAGACTGATTTATGTTAATGATTAATGGATTAATATTAATGGTTAATGGAGTAAGGGTGGAGACTTGATCTAAATCTGGTGTCAAGGAGATGGGTCCAATGGGAGGTTGGAAAGTCTCTAGATAATTCGGGGCATGCCCTTCAGGAGGTAGTTCTGGTGAAGTTTGGTTATAAAGGCAGAGTTGGTCTCCCACCTCTCTCTGCTTCCTGATTCACTATGTGATTGTGCCTTCGCACACACTCTACATTGCCAGCTTCCATGTTCATTAGATGCCAGGACAATGGGGTCACTTAATATTGGACTGTGAACCTTCACAACTGTGAGGTAAAATAAATCCATTTTTTTAAAGTAGCTCATCTTAAGTATTTGTTATAGGCAAAGAAGGCTAACTAATAACACAACGTGAGGTGATGGATATTAATGATCTTGGTTGTTGGAATCATTACATAAGATATACTTACATCAGAACACCATGTTGCACATTCAAATATATACAACTTTTGATTTGTTAATTATCCTCAAAAATGTTGTTTTTAAAAAGGAAATGTGTCTGGTGAAGTTGAGGCTACAGGTGAATGGCAAATATTTTAGTGAAATTTTGTCATTTCCACTCTCATTATTAATACTTGTATTTACAGCCAGTCACTCTAGCAAGATCACAAAAGTGTATATGGTTTATAAAAGCAACTCAAATATTAAAAGTAGCTATGATATTATGGGAAGTTAAAAATAGTTTGATATTTGCTGAAGAATGAGTTAGTGGGATGGCTGACTTTGCAATAAATGGAGAATGTCATTCTACAGATTGGTAGAGGCTAGAGTAATTAGAAATGTGAAATGAAATATAGCTATATCTTAATAATGATTGTGGTTTATGGGGCTGCTGTTGTGGCATAAAGCTACCACCTGCAGTGCCGGCATCCCATATAGGTGCCAGTTCGAGTCCTGGCTGCTCCACTTCCCATCCAGCTCTCTGCTATGGCCTGGGAAAGCAGCAGACGATGGCCCAAGTGCTTGGGCCCCTGCACCTTCATCGAGGACCTGGAAGAATCTCCAGACTCCTGGCTTCTGATAGGCTCAGCTCTGGCTGTTGCAGCCATTTGGGGAGTGAACCAGTGGTTGGAAGACATCCTCTCTCTGCCTCTACTTCTCTGTAACTCTTCCTTGCAAATAAATGAATTAAAAAGGTAAGACTGCATTTAAAAAAATTTTTTTAAAAGTGTATGATTTAATAATGAGCATTACAAAATACTACTGAAACTAAATAACTATGATATTTTCTAAGCAGAATGAAGTACTCAATCCATTATGAAACTTGATATTCACTGTGCCCATATCAAACTATAGAATACTAGGAAAATCACTTATAATACTTTAGTTGAATTTCCTATAAATAATATATGAACAAAACTATCTTGTAAGTGCTTGTAGAAAGGAGTAACAATACAGAAAATAATTCAGGTAGTAGTTACAGCATTATATATTGTACATGAAAATTGAAAAATGTAATGCTTACTAAAAATTATTAAGTTGCTTTCTAAATTCTAAGTATTATTAGTAATGCAACATTTTAACACTCTGATGTTAAAATGCATATATTTGCCTATGTTCCTATCCTAGAGAAGGCAGTTCCTTTTACCATTCCAATTTCCTTTGAAACGACTATATAAACACATTATTTAATAGGGTGATTATTAGAAGTAGCTTTATATTAACAAATTAAGATTTATCCAGGGGCCAGCATTGTGGCACAGTAGGTTAAGCTGCCACCTGCACTGCTAGCATCCCATATGAGCACCGGTTAGAGTCCTGGCTGTTCCACTTCCAATCCAGCTCCCTGTTAATGTGCCTAGGAAATCAGCAGAAGATAGCCCCTGGTACTCATGTGGGAGACCTAGATGGAGTTCCAGGCTCCTGGTTTCAGCCTAGCCCAGCCCCGGCCATTGAGGTCACTTGGGGAATGAACCAGTGAATGGAAGTTTTCTCTCTCTCTCTCTCTTTCTCCTTATCTCTGTAACTCTGACTTTCAAGTGCACAAATAAATCTTAAAACAAAACGAATACTTCTCCAGTTAAAACGTTAACATTTGTCTACTAACAAGATTGAAATTTCTTTATGGAAAAAATTGTATACGATCTTGATAACAGGAATTTTACTCCTGTGTGTATAACTTGATGGAAGAATAGTCCTGACATGAAAAAGTGGAATGGCAGACACAGGTTAAATAGGAAGTGTGAATGAACAACTTTCAAATTTGAGTGGTTAAAAACGCAATTGTATTAAATCTAAGACATAGAACATAATTCAGATCAGACTTAGGCCTAAATTGCTTTGACATAAAATTACATTGTTTGGCTGGTGCTGCGGCTCAATAGGCTAATCCTCCGCCTGCAGCGCTGGCACACCAGGTTCTAGTCCTGGTTGGGGCACCAGATTCTGTCCCAGTTGCTCCTCTTCCAGGCCAGCTCTCTGCTATGGCCCGGGAGTTCAGTGGAGGATGGCCCAAGTGCTTGGGCCCTGCACCCCATGGGAGACCAGGATAAGTACCTGGCTCCTGGCTTCAGATCAACACGGTGCGCCGGCCACAGTGTGCCAGCCGCAGCGGCCATTGGAGGGTGAACCAACGGTAAAGGAAGACCTTTCTCTGTGTCTCTTTCTTTCAATGTCCACTCTGCCTGTCAAAAAAAAAAAAAAAGAAAGAAAGAAAAGAAAATACCCTAAAATTACATTGTTTAATGAAAACAAGCTAAAGATGTATGGAAGTCTCTGTAGAATGCTTCATCACTCTCATACCATTCCACAAAAGGGGTGACAATGAGTACAGAGAAAAAAGTAATGGCCTTTCTCCTCAATTTTGCACACCATTTGCTGTACTTACATGGAGTCCTCCATTAAAGGGACACTTTCCAATGCTGCCAGATAGTATTTGGGAATCAAAGTTATTTTATAAGTCAAAGGAGTGTTTCAGACTAAGCCATAAGTGAATTTTAGGGTATAGAGGAGGCTATTTTTAACCTACTTAATAAATGTTATAGCAGTTCTGATTTGAGTTTTAAAAATCCAGAACTTTCATTATCAGATAGTTAAGGAAGTTTAAAAGTATTTAACAAAAAATTTTAAATTAAAAGCTGCAAAAATTGAAATTGTAACTCAAGAAAGGTATAAACTCTCAGAAGCAGCTGGCAGGGAAACTTTATAAATGGAGATTTTAACAAACATGCCTTCTTAGATCTCTTCACTTGAGTGAAAAAGCAACATATTAATAGTGGTCTCATTCTTTTATTAGCTTCATTTTCTTGATGTCAGTGTGATTTAAATAACTTCTTATATAAATTGCTACAAATGCTATTTAAATATTTTCTCTACTCAGTCTAATATAATATTAGCTAAAAGTGAAAATTTTTAATTTGGAAACACTGAACCCAATATCTATTATATCAATGGTTTGTAAATAGAGGTGAATATGATTTTTACCTTGCTTTTCAGAATCCATCAACTGTTTTCACTATAATTTCATTCGTTTTCCTGTCCATTTCATTTATTGGCTGATTTACTGATGTTCATTTTCTTTGAAAGGCACAGAGATTATTCCATTCACTGGTTCACTCCCCAAATGCCCTTAATAGCAAAGGTTGGGACAGGCCTAAGCCAGGAGCCTGCAACACAATCTAGGTCCCCCATGTGAGTGATAGGGAACCAAATAGTATAGATGGCCATCATCTGTTGTTTCCCAGCGTGCACACTAGCAGAAAGCTGGATTAGAAGCAGAGCTGCAGTTTAAACTCAGGCACTCCAGTATGGAATGCAGATGTCCCAAGTGGTGCTTAAGAACAGTTTGAGGCCGGCGCCGCGGCTCACTAGGCTAATCCTCCGCCTAGCGGCGCCGGCACACCGGGTTCTAGTCCCGGTTGGGGCGCCGGATTCTGTCCCGGTTGCCCCTCTTCCAGGCCAGCCCTCTGCTGTGGCCAGGGAGTGCAGTGGAGGATGGCCCAGGTGCTTGGGCCCTGCACCCCATGGGAGACCAGGAAAAGCACCTGGCTCCTGGCTCCTGCCATCGGATCAGCGCGGTGCGCCGGCCGCAGCGCGCCGGCCGCGGCGGCCATTGGAGGGTGAACCAAACCCTGTTCATCTTTTAGTGATTATTTGTTTTAATATCCAGCCACTCAGAATGATGGGTTACAAGAGATTCAACTACTTCAACCATCACCTGCTGCTTCTCAGGGTGTACATCAGCAGAAAACTGGAATTGGAACTGGTGCAAGGACTCAAACCCAGGAACTCTGATATGGGATGTGGAGATCCCAATTGCCATGACTTCACTGCTCCACCAAACACATGCCCATTTATGCCACATTTCTAGTCTATATCCAATTGATTTATATAATTTATGTACATATATATTTATTATGATTTCTAAAGAAGATAAAATTATCTATTTTAAGGAACAAGTACCTAAATGTATTATTTGAACTTATATCTTCTTTAAGTTGTTGAGAGCCTGTGAGTTCATTATTGAGTAAACATGTACATGCATATTGAAGACCAATAACCATTCCCATCACTGATTCACTTTTTAAAAATCATTCAGCTATACTCTGTTAGCTTTCATGGTGATTTTGACCATTGCATAATTCTAAATTACTTTGCTTATTGTTATTATACTTTTAATTTGCATACATAATATTTTTGATATTGAAATACAAGAATACTTCAGAAACAAAGGTGATAATCATGTAATTGAAGTTGATCTTTATCTGCTCCAAAGATTATTTACTTTATTAACATCACATACAAAGTCTAAAAGTATCTTTCTAATAATTTTATAAAATACAAAGCATAAAAAATGCATTTAAAAAGAAAATTATATCCCATCTTTTTTATTAAATTAAAATAAAGATGACTCATACCAATAACCTGTTAATTGTGAAGCTTAATGCCTATTCTTGTATTTTATAATTTGGAAGTAAAACATGGTTATAAACAATAAATTAATTGAACCCTTAAAAGGCCAAATATATGAATATCAAACATAAAGTATAAAACAATTTTTTGTATTTTTGGTACACAAAGCAGAGTTAATTTTCTGTTTCCTTTTTAATGTAGCTTTAGTCTCAAAACCAAGTGTGTTTATTTTTAAAGTAATCATATTTCTCAGGACTGGTGTTGTACATGAGAAAAATGCCAGATTATTTTCAGAGGATCTCCAATTAGACTAATAGCTAAATAAATATACACTAAATAAATATGACTAAATAAATATTAACAAATTTTTATAAATATAAAAAAATCAGAAACCCTACAGGAGAGAATGGTGAGACATAGTCCAAATCTTAAGAAAAAAAAAGCTGTCAACCCAGAATATCATACCCTGCAAAGCTTTCATTTATGAATGAAGGTTGAATACAGATCGTCCATAGCAAACAGAAATTGAAAGAATTTGTCACCACTCATCCAGCCTTACAAAAGATGCTTAAGGATGTGCTAAACACAGAAACATGGTCAGCACTATGAAAGAAGGTGAAGGCAGAAAATCTCCTAGTACAAAGGAGGGCTGGTGCAGTGGCTCACTTGGCTAATCCTCCGCCTGCAGTGCCGGCTTCCCACTTGGGCACTGGGTTCTAGTCCCGGTTGCTCCTCTTCCAGTCCAGCTCTCTGCTGTGGCCCAGGAGTGCAGTGGAGGATGGCCCAAGTGCTTGGGCCCTGCACCCCATGGGAGACCAGGAGAAGTACCTGGCTCCTGCCATCGGATCAGCGCAGTGCGCTGGCTGCAGCGGGCCAGCCGTGGCGGCCATTGGAGGGTGAACCAATGGCAAAGGAAGACCTTTCTCTCTGTGTCTCTCTCTCACTGTCCACTCTTCCTGTCAAAAAAAAAAAAGTATATTTCAATTTACCTTATAATAAAATATATTATTTAAAATAATATTAAATCTCATTTCTCTATCATATACCAAGCATAAACTTCATTTTCTGATTCTTTTTAATTACTTTATTTTTATAAAATTTTCATAAAATTTGTTTATATCTATAAAATTTATTTATATTTTAATTTAAATTTTATAAATTTATATTTATGTAATTTTATTTATAGATCAATAATTTTATATGTGAATAATTTGAGAGGTAAATTCTGGTCCATTACGTGATTGAATGGAAACCAGTAATCCAAATCTTTGGATAATATTGTTTAATAGTATAGTGGAAATGATGGAAGCTCTCTTATTAGTAGTAGGGAAAGCTTCCAGCCACACTGAGAAGGACTCTACCATAACCAGAAGGTAATGTGTTCACCTAACTGGTGGCATATGGGTGAAGTCAATCTGTCAGTCCTAACTTGGGAACAATCTGTGGGCCTGGTGAGTAGGGAATGGGGGTGGTTTAATATTAGAATTGGGGTTAACAGTTTGACAGATGCTACATGTCTGAGATAAGTTGTGCAGAGTTTCTTGTATGGTGGGAGTTAAGTGTATGTGTGATCTCAGGAAGTGAAGAAGAGAGTTTGGGTTTGAGTGACAGAGAAAGTGGAGGTTTCTTAGAAAGGTTGCTTGGAGAGAAGAAAGTGTTCATTTTTCGTCTAGAAACCACCATGAGTTCTTCTTAGCCGCCCTTTGTTGTTGGAACTGAGAGATTTCTAAGTCTGAATATACAGGAGCTAAGTTACAGAGAAAAGATGGGACCATTTCCCTGGGAACCACTGCTTTAGCTGTCAGATCAGCCTGGTTGTTAGCTTCATATGGGTACTGTTTATCTTTCTGGTGGCCTTTGCAGTGAATAATAGCAACATTTGTTGGCAGTTGGGTAGCAACAAGAAGAGCTTTAATCAGCTTGCTCGTTATTATAGGGGTCCCTCAGGCTGTCAGAAAGCCCCTTTTGTGCTACATCTGGGCATTGGATTGGATGATATTATAGGCATATCGGGAATCCATGTATATGTTAACTATCTGTCCTTTGGCTAAGGTAAAGGCTCAAATCAAGGCTAACAATTCAGCCTGTTGGCAGGTAGGGGGCCTGGTCTCTATGATCCTACAGGGCGGGAGAAAATCAGGTTTCATCATGGTGCTCCTCAATTATTGCATATCCAACAGGAAAAGTGGGGGTTTAGAGGAACTGCCATCAATGAACCAATCAGGGACTTTGGGAATATGAGTATCTTTGAGGTAGTGACATGTAGTCAGGGAAAAGTCAAGGCAGTCAGGACAGGAATAGAGTTTGAGGGGATCAGAGAGGGTGCTGGGGAGGAGAACAGCTGGGTTGAGAGAGGAGAAGCGATAAAAAGTAATGGTGGGCTAGAGAAGAGTAGAATGATAGAACTTGGGTGTGAGATGGTGATATGAACTGAAAAGCCTGGTGGCTAAGGAGGTCTTGCAATCTGTGGGAGAACCAAATTTGTAGGAGTTGATAAAAAGTGAGTTTGGGGGCCTCAGGTATGAGGAGAGCTGCTGTGGCCAAGATACTCAGGCAGTGGGGCCAGCTCTGGTAAACCCCATCTAATTGTTTGGAAAAATAGGCCACAGGGGGCAGACAGAGTCCCCTGACTTTTGGGAAAGGAGGCCAAGTGCCAGTCCCTTAGAGCCAGTTTGTGTGGGTTAGGAAGGCTCAGGACAGGTGCTTGTTAAAGAGCCTTCTTTAGAGATTGAGATTGGGTCTCTAGGGAAGAGGTCTCTTGTAGGGGCTTGTCTAGACTATCTTTTGTAGCTTCATAGAGAGGTTTAGTGATAAGAGAGAAGTTTGGAATCCAGATGCGAAAAAATCCCACAAGTCCCAAGAAAGAGAGAAGGTCATGCTTAGTACGTGGGAAGGAGAGAGAGTGTATTGCCTGTTTTCAGGCTAAGGGAATTGCACAAGTGACTAGCATCATGAGAAGTCCCAGGAAGGTGACAGAAGTGGAAAGTAGCTGGGTCTTTTCCTGAGATACGCTATAATCTTTCTCAGCTAGAAAATTGAAAAGATTAGTGGTATGTTGGAGACAGGTCTCTCAGGAGGGGCTACAAAGTAGAAGATCACCAACATACTGAAGAATGGTGCTAGGTGAAAGGTTAATAGAGGCCAGATCTTCCTTGGAAGGCCCGTCCAAAGAAGTGCATGCTGTTCCAGAAACCTTGAGGTAACACTGTCCAGTTGAGCTGTTGAGTAAGAAGAGTATCAGGGTCAGACCAGGTAAAGGCAGAGTGTTTGGGAAGACATGTCAAGAGGAATTGTGAAGAAGGCATTCTTTAGGTACAGGATGGAAAAGAAAGAAGTTGTATGAGGTATTTGGAAGAGGATAGTGTAGGGGTTAGGCACAACTGGGTATGTGGGATGGACACAGGCATTAATATGTCAGAGGTCTTTTACGAAACAATAAGCCATCTGGCTTTTTGACAGGAAGTATAAGTGTGTTATGGGGAGAGTGGATGGGAATGAGTGTGTTAGCCCAGAGGAGGTGGTCTATAATGGGCTTTAGGTCTCTGTGGCCTTCTACACTTAAAAGATATTGGGGAACAGCAATAGTTTTGTGGGGTCTTTTAGGGAGATGCAAACAGGGGTAGGATGGGTATCAAATTACTGGGTGGGATATATCCCACATTATAGGATTAACCAAGGGAAGGGAGGAGTCTGGGGTGGAGAGGTGGGAAGAGGAAAGTCCATAATGTGAAGTATAAAGGTTTGTGTTTTATCCCTGGTGGGAATGGAGACAGGCGCCCTCAAGCAGTAGAGAAGGTCTCTGCCTCAAAAGGGGGTGGGGCAGTTAGGAAGGAGTGCAAGAGAGTGATGTCTCCAAAGGAACAATATAGGGGAGGCGTCTTATTAGGCATTTCAATGAAACTTTTCATGTCAACAACAGAGACTGAGGAAGGAAGGAGTGGGCCGCAATATTCATTTAAAACAGATAAACTAGCCCCAGTGCCCACCAAGAAGGAAACTTGCTTGCCAGACACCATCCCTATTACCCTTGGGTCCATGGACTCATTAGCAATGGGGGCTGTAGAACACATTCTGTTAAGGTTAACAGAGATGTGCTGGAAAAGTTTGAGAATAGGGCTGTCCCAGACAAGGGGCATTGCCCTCCCTGGGGCAGTCTAGCTTCCGGTGTCCCCATTATCCACACTTAGGACATGGCTTGGTAGGAAGCCTCGGGTTAGGGCTGTTCTTGACCCAGAGCCCATTACTGAAACACTGATAACAGGCTGCATCTATAAGATCTCTCTGTTGGGGGGTGGTGGTGTTTGTGGACCATTATCTAATTTCTGGAGTTTGTACCAAATGTCTGGAGCTGATTGGAATATGAAGTGGGTATTTAAAAAGAGCCATCTTTCTGGGGAATTGGGTTCTGTGTTAGTATAGCTTGTCACATCTGGGAAGCCTGACTTGTTCCCTCATTTCGCTATTCTCTTCAAGGTGGGAAACTGACTCTATACTAAAGGACTCTCTGGGATGTACAGTTTGATCTTTAGACCTTATAAAAGGGATAGTTAGCATTTTTCTACAATGATAGCATAGCCAATACGAGAGCTTAAATTATGATTTCATGGCTGGATTTACTTTGTCATGGGCATATTAAACAGGTAAAACCTCTCTTTCAGATCAAATAAAGGGAGAAAGTTTTAAAGTGAAGACATAGCTTTCCTCATGGGCATTGTCTACATCACAGAAGAACCACTATCAGAACATGCCTGTGACTATGGATTTCTAGTTTAGGCCACCAAAGATTAGGGATAGAGCAGCCCCTTGACTTGCATCCTCTGGTCTGCTTCAACAAAAAACATGAGGGAAAGAAAGCTAGGCAGCAGAAGCAATGTAAATATAGGTGGCAGGCCTATTAATGGCTGCTCTTCACAGTGATCTGCCATCAAGGAGACCCAACAGGCCAGTCCACTGCATTGGTTTTAGAGGTGGAAAGTCAGGGCTTCAGCAGAAGTCAGCTTATGGAGAGTCCTGGCAGCTCTGCCAGCCAAGAGTTGGGTCACTGGAAACGGAACTGCCCTGGAGTCGAAGGACTCCCAGGTCAGAGCCCCAGACCTTGTTGGCTTTAAGCTGAAAAAGCCCTTCACTCTGCCCAGCTTCCAAGGTGACCACCACTGCTAAGGGGATGGCCAAGTAGGGCCAGCAACATTGCAGGCAGAACCGTAAATTTCCTGTTGGAGATGCCACCTGGCCAGCTCTCCTCCCAGGCCAGCTAGGTAATGGAAATCAACAGGGTGCTTTCCCTAGGGAGGTTCACAACTCCCTTAGGATGTATCATATTTGAAGAGACGGATGGTTTTGGGCCTCATAACTGGCAAGGCCTTGGAGTCCACTTGATTATTGTCAAGCCCCTTCTGTCAGTTTCTATTTGCCCTTCAGTGGGAAGACTTGCCCGTGGTTTGGACAGCACCTTTCTTAGGTCCTCTAGTGATGACTCTGTCCTTTGTTTTGGACCCTGTCTAGCCCACTTCAGGCCTCATTCCTTTGTAATCATATCCTCTTACTCTTATATCAATGGCTGTATTCCCGGCCTGTGTGTATAGGTGCTCCTTTCCCCCCACTTAGCGTTGTGTGGTTATTCAGAATTTTTTTCTGCAGACAAACCCCTCCTTTCTCCCTCCCTATGAAGCCCTCTTATCACTTGGTTGATGCCACTCCTAAGACCATTGGCTACTATTCTCACCCTGGCTTTCATACTACCTTGCCTGTTTAAGTGTTTACAGGAGGTAATAATTGAATGAACCAAAACCTTCACCAACCAGGTAGTCAACTAAATGCTGCTGCAGGGATATAGTCAGCTCCCCATCCAGGAGATCATGACTGAGATGAGAGTAACTCATCACCCTGTGTCAGCAGGAAGCAGCTCTAGAAAACAGATCATCCCTCCACCCCTGCTGGGCTTTTGGGGCTGATGTAAACCCATACAACATTTGCTTTATAAAAAGCAAAAGAGGGGAATGTTAGTAAAATGGTGCCTTCTTATCTGGGGTGCCATCTGAAGACCCAGAGTACACACAGAACAAACATGTGGCAGAGAGCCCAGACTCCAGCAGGCTGGGCCTTTTTATATCTTAGGTGGGCTGGGAGTGAAGGCGGGGGACAGTAGGCAGAGGTATGCCTCTTCATACAAGTTTTTCAAGTTTTTTGTTGGTTTTCAAACCTGGAGAAAAATGCAGGAGGTGGGATGGGGAGCAATACAGGATGTGAGAGTGAACTGGTCTCTTGAAAGAAGGTGGTTAGCAAGAACCTTAAATGGCTGAGGCTTATGCCCTTGTTCCATCATAACCCATTCTCTCTTTCCATGCCTTCAGGAACTCGTAGGAACTATATATTAGGGCATTTGATTGTATCCTATAAATCTTGAACACTGTTTTCTGTTTTTCTAGCTTTTTATTCTTTTTTGTTCTGATTGAGAAATTTTCAAAGATTTGTCTTCTAGCTCAGATATCCTTTCTTCTCCCTCACCATGTCTGTTGTTAAGGCTTTTCACTGTATTTTTTTCTTTGATGTATTGAATTCTTCATTTCTAAAAAAAATAAAAAAAAAGAATTCTTCATTTCTAATATTTCAGTTTGCTATCTCTTCAATATCTCTACCTCCTGACAAAATTTTTCATCCACGTCGTGTATGAATTTCTTTAACTAATGTATTTGATTCTCATTTTGAGTAATCTTATGATCATTCTTTGTAATTCCTTTTTGGGGATTTCTCTTCTTCTTCACATTCTAAGTGTTGTTGTGTTCCTTTGGGGTAGGCCTATAGTCTTCCTTGTTCATGATTTTGTATTTCTATGTTTATTTTTAGGCATTTGTGGAAACACTTTTAGGATTTCTCCTGTGATGGTTTTTTTCTTTGAAATATGCCTCTGTGGCTTAAGGGAGTTTCTGCTCCTTCAGTGGATATTCAGAGATGTGTGCTGGGTGGGGTCAGGGAGTTCCAGTCAGTGCTCTAGAGTGGTGCAAGAGTCCAGGCGATGCAGGTTGGGCATGGTCGATCTCCTCTATTGTCAGCAGGAATAGGATGTGATCATGTCGGCTGGTGTGATCATTGTCCCACCTCCTCTCTGTCAAGGTAATCAGTTCCCTGGGATGAGCCCACAGTGGCTACACACCCTACCCATGCAGGCACATGAACCACACAAAGGATCTGTACAGTCCTCAGTGTGAGCACAGGACCCTCTGCAGTGACACACCCCCAAGCACTCAGGAAACGCTGTCTCTGGAGCCAGATGCAGTGATTGCCCACAGACCCAGCTATACCCACACTGTATTGTACAGCCACAGAATTCCCACAGTCACAGTGTGCAGGGTTCCCACAGTCACAAGGAACAGAGGATCCACTCAACCTCACAAACATGCTCTGTGCATGCAGAGAGCCTGGGCATTCCCAGAGCCTGCTGCCTGTCAGTGTTCTACCTTGGCAATCTGAGTACAGTTGCCTATGATAGTGACAGAATGGAGGGGATCCCATCCTATGTTTAATTGGGTGCCCTGCTGCCTGCCAACCCACCAGGCCAGACTTAAAGTCAGTGGGGATAACAGATTTATCTCTCAGATAAAATCCCCTATTTGTATGTGCATAATCTGCAGCAGCGTGCACTCATCAAGATGATACCTCCTCTCTGCTAGTCACTGGGAGCCTTTGTGGGGTGGATAGAAAGCAGGCAATATGCTCTCCTTTCACGTGGTTAGATGAGTACCCTACACTCCCACCCAGTGCTCAGGCTGGACTCAAATTCAGTGTGGACCATAAGGTTCTCCCCCAGGCAGTATCAGCAGTCACACGGGTTGGCTTGCTGGACGCCTCTCATTTCTCTCTAAGGAGATGGTGTCTCCTGTTTATGCTCATTCTGGTGCTGGTAGGATCAGAACAGAGGCTCACTGTTTGACTTTTTGCTGCCGAGTACGGTGCTCTACAAGAGTGAACAGAAACAAGGCGGCTTTCCTGTTAGAAGCTGAACTGTTGCTTAGACCCCAGTCAGCTCTCCAGGCTAAAGTCTGTGGGTAACTGGAATTCCCTTTTAGGTAAAACTGCTAATTGATTCTCAGCCTTTTGGCTAAGATCAAGTATAGTATCAGGTACAACTTCTAGTGGTGGAGCATGTAACAATTTCTTCCTGCCTTGACATGGTATGATGGTGGCTTGCAGCTGGCAACTGGCTGTAACATGCAGCTGGTTATGGTGGGGTCTCTCTCTTCCTCTTGTCGCATGGAGTCTTTGTTGTTTTTTACTTCTTCACCTAAAATTTCCATCAGTCAGACCCCTGGAAATCCTTCTTTTGTTCCTTTCATATCCCAGAGCAGCTTAAGGTAGTGTGGCTACACCCTATTCAGCCATCTTGGAACTACATGGCATAACAACTTTTCAAAAATGCTTTTAATTTTTACCGTTTTTACTTTCAAAAAGTAATTACTTAATTCCAAAGAGCTTCTCAAGATAATGTAATTCCAAAGAGAAAACACAGATGTTAAGAGCCCTGAGTAACTTGATTCTAACCAACTAACTTAAGTTCCAACACTGAACAAATACCACCTTTTATGCTGCTTTTGACAAGTAATTTAACTTTACTAGGCCTCATTTTTTATGCAAAATAGAGATAATTACACAATAATTATTGAAAATATTTAAATAATGTGTGTTAAATTACTTTTTAAATACATAATACAATATACAAATAAGATGTTATTAATATAATTTCAATTAGGAAGCAAATAAAAATGCAGAATGCTGAGTTAAATTTGGATTTCAGAAATAAAAACTAATATTTTAATATAAGTATATATGATGTAAATATTTTATTTAGCAGACCTAGTTATTATTGAACTAGTTAAGAAGACAAACTAATAAAATAAACTTTATATTTATTTATTTTATACTTTCAAAGCATTTTCCAAACTATCATTTTATTAGATCTTCACAACAAATTTGTGAAGACATAATAAAGGTATAAAGAATACCCACTTAATTAAAAAAAACAACAACATAGATCATGAGACTCAGAGAAATTAAGTAATTTGTTCAATGTCAGACAGTTTTGAGAGGAATTAGACCTGGAACGTTATACTCATCATATTATCTAACTAAGCTTCTTCAATCCTAAGTTTATTTTTCTGGGATTACAGACATACCGGTGGCTAAAACAGATTTTCTCATAATTTTGTTATTATCATGGAACTAGTGCAGAAGAAATTTTCTGGATATGACAAAAAAGAAAGAATTTGCTTTTGCATTTTATCAGTGTCTAACTCTAAGATATTGATTTTCATATTCAGTGATGTTATAGTCTAGTCCTAAAAGAGTTAGATAATTTTTTTCTGTAAAGATCCGGATAATAAATAAATTAGACTTTGTAGGCTATATAAGGTTTCTGTCACATTTTATTTGCTATTGATTTATAATCCCTTACAAATGTAAAACTATTTTCTAATGTTCTAGGCCAATAAAAGTACACTGAGCGGGGCTGGGTGGTAGTATCAAAAGGGCAGTCACTGCTAATGGGTATTGTTTTCTTTTTGCTATGAGGGAAATATTCTAAACTGGTGTTTATGATTGTATAAATCATGAAAAAAGCAAAAGTGTCCTTTAAATGCATGAACTGTGTGGTATGTGAATTATATCTCAATAGAGTGGTTATGGAAATGATAATGAACAACAGAGTTGAGAGTGCGATTTGCCTGAGGGCCATATTTACTCGCCCCTGGAGGATATTTGTTCTCAGACTGGAGTACTCCATCACCAGCTGTAGCATCAAGTGAGAACATGCTAGTAATGCAAATCTCAGACTCCACTTCTGCTCTAGTGAATCAGAAATTCTGATTTTTACTTTAACAAGTTCTGATTTTTACTTTAACAAGTTCTCCAGATAATTCTAATGCTTCCAGATGTTTGAAAACTACTGTTTACGATAATTTTGTAGTGTTGGATTCCTTTACTAATGACGAAAGATTCAATATTAAGACAACAGAAAGAATATTCGGAGAGAAGAGCAAGGCTTCCAATGACAGAACAGTACATTTCCAACACTTACAATGTGCAAGAGGGAGAGAGACCAACAAAGGTCTCGTCTTGAGAACATTGTGGGGGGAATGAAACAACATGCCAAAAATTTAACGGGAGGGGGAGAAAATGATATGTTGTGAAGAACTGAGTATGCTCAAAGGAAAACAAACAGCTCACAAAGCTGCAGTGGGAGGTACTTTGAAAGAAGAATAAGATGGGGGCTGACATTATGGTGTAGTGGGTAAAGCTGCAGCCTGTGACTCTGGCATCCCATATGGGCTCTGGTTTGAGTCTCGGCGGCTCTACTTCTAATTCCACTCCCTACTGATGGACCTGGGAAGGCAGCAGAGGAAGGCCCAAGTCCTTGGGGCACCGCACCCACCTGGCCTTTCCCAGCACTGGCTATTGAGGCCATTTAGGAAGTGAACCAGTGGACGGAAGACCTCTCTTTGTCTCTCCCTCTCTCTCTGTATCTCTGCCTTTCAAATAAATAAATAAATCTTTTCAAAAAAAAAAAAAAGATGAATGAGATATTAACAGAGATAAAATAAACTGTTAATTTGCAAGCCTGTACCCTCTTTCTAATAAAACTATACCCTCTTTTCTTCTCTTGTTAATAAGAAAGAAATCAACAGAATTAAATGTCTAACAATGTCTGCTATGGTATAAACCTTTCATTGTAAGTATTTATTTACAATCTCTCTGTAAATGGAATTGACTGAGTGTTAAATTGATAGCTTCTCTAAAGCTTTGTTTTTCTTTGAAATCATCTTCAAAGAAACCATACATTACAGTCTTTAATTCAGCATCTACATGAGTGTGTGCACATCTGTATATATTCACATATGCATGCATGTACGTATTATTGGCATTTCGGTTCACTTGTTGACCTACCTTTCAGTTAGACGAAATAGTGAGCTAGTCAGCCTGCTGCTTATTTTTCTTTCTTGTTTCAAATGCATTTGTTCTCCCAAGTTAATTCTGCTGCTTGTCAACCATTTCTTTTGTTGTTGTTTTTTTTTTTAAGATTTATTTATTTATTTGAAAGGCAGAGTTACAGAGAGACAGGGGCAGAGGTAGAGAGAGAGAGATCTTCCATCCGATGGTTCACTCCCCAAGTGGCTGCAATGGCCAGAGCTGGGCTGATCCAAAGCCAGGAGCCAGGAGCTTTTTCCCAGTCTCCCACATGGGTGCAGGGGCCCAAGAACTTAGGCCATCTTCCACTGCTTTTCCAGGAGCATTAGCAGGGAACTGGATCAGAAGTGGAGCAGCCAGGACTTGAACTGTTGAATTGTACTGACTTCAGATCTCTCTTAACAAATCTTGACTGTGCCATTACTATCGTCTTAATTCTAAGCACTCTGTTATACTGTAGATCTCCAGAATTCATTCATCTTACATAACTGAAATTTTATATACATTCAATAATCATTCCCCACTCCCACCACCAGCCCCTGGCAATCATATGCTCTTCTCTGCTTTCATGGATTTGACTATTTTAGAGCCCTCATATAAGTAGAATTGTACAATGTTTGTCCTTGTGTGACTGGCTTATTTCACTTAGCATGAAGTCCTGCCTATTTATCCATGTAGTTGAAAATAGTAGGATTTTTTTCTTTTATTGGGATAAACAATGCTCCATTGTTTGTGTACACTACATTTTCTTCATCCATTTATCTCTTGATGGTCAATTGGATTGTTTCAATTCTTGAGATCCTGGTTTCAATTCTTTCCAGTATATACTCAACAGTTAAATTGCTAACTGATCTGTTAGTTCTATTTTTATATTTTTGAAGAATCACAATAATATTTTCTATGTTGGCTGCACCAGTTTATATTACCAACAGTGTACCAGGGTTCCAATTCCTCTCCAGTCTCCAGTTGCTATGTGTTAAAAAATAATAACTATTCAGGCCGGCGCCATGGCTCAATAGGCTAATCCTCAGCCTGTGGCGCCAGCACCCTGGGTTCTAGTCCCGGTCGGGGCACCAGATTCTGTCCTGGTTGCTCCTCTTCCAGGCCAGCTCTCTGCTGTGGCACGGGAGTGCAGTGGAGGATGGCCCAAGTCCTTGGGCCCTGCACCTGCATGGGAGACCAGGAGAAGCACCTGGCTCCTGGCTTCAGATCAGCACAGCTCGCCGGCCTCAGCGGTCACTGGGGGGTGAACCAACGGAAAAGAAAGACCTTTCTCTCTGTCTCTCTCTCTCACTGTCCACTCTGCCTGTCAAAAAAATTAAAAAATAAAAAATAAAAATAAAAAAATAATAACCATTCTATATCTTGCTGTGATTTTAAATTGTATTTCATGGATGAATAATAATGATGAGCACCTTCGTATATACCTAATGGTCACTGGTCTTTTGAGAAATATCTATGCAATTTCTTCATCCACTTTCAAATTAGATTATTTGTATTATTTCTATTGAACTGCAGTTCTTAGAGGTTTTCAAAAAATTCATGAAATTGTATATTATGAAAAACTATGCATTAATTTAAAAAGTTTTACACTAAAATAAGCTTATATTTTAATTCTTTTTTCCACTAAATCTTTGAATTTTCCTTATATATCATGGACATAAACCCCTACCAGATAGTTTGCAAATATTTACACTCATTCCTTAGGTTGCTCTTTTGCTCTGTGTGCCCAGAAGATTTTTAGTTTGATATACACACACTTGTATATTTTTACTTTTGCTGCTTGGTTGATGGTACACATCAGAATGTATTTTGGGGCCCTCTATTATAAAAGTTCATGAAAATCTCACATTATTTTTAATTCAGTTTTCCAACAACTTTTTGAAGCCCCCTTATATATTCTGTTGGTCTTCATATTTGTCTACATGCCAGTACCATATAGCTTTAATTCTTTTTCTTTGTAACATATTTTAATTCAGGAAATGTCATATCTCCAGCTTTTTTCTTCTTTCACAACATTTTATTGGCTATTTGCTGTCTTTTATGGCTCTATATGAATTTTAAGATTTATTTTTCTATTTCTGTAAAAAATTGCTACTGATATTTTTGATGGGGGTGAATTATAAACACTTTGGATAATATGGATATTTTGAGAATATTTAATCTTATGGTCCATGAACATGACATGTCTTTCCACTTATTCATGTCTTCTTTAATTTCTTCATCAATGTTTTGTAGTTTTCAGTGTACAAATCCTCGATCTCCTTGATTAACTTGATATCTTTGATATCTAAGTGTTTCATTCTTTTTTAGAAGTGTTTTTCAAAATTTGGTTATTCGATGGGGAGAGAGACAGACAGAAAGCTGTCATCCACTGGTTCACTCCCTGAATGCCCACAATGGCCAGGACTAGCAGGGCTGGTACCAAAGTTGAGAGCCAGAAACTCCATCCAGATCTTTCACATGGGTGCTAAGATTCCAACTACTTGAACCAGCACCATTGCCACCCACAGTCTGTGTTGGAAGAAAGCTGGAGTCAGGAGCCAGAACCAGCAATCTAACTCAGATATTCCAATATGAGTTGTAGGCATTTCACCACTAGGTCCAGTGCCTGCTCTTAGTATTTTATTCTCTTTGATGCTGTGACAAGTGAGATTGTTTCCTTGACTTCTTTATCAAATATTTTTAAAAGATTTCTTTATTTATTTGAAAGTCAGAGTTACATACAGAGAGAAGGAGAGGCAGAGAGAGAGAGAGGTCTTCCATCCTCTGGTTCACTTCCCAATTGGCCTCAACGGCTGGAGCTGTGCCGATCCGAAGCCAGGAGCCAGGAGCTTCCTCCGGGTCTCCCACATGGATGTAGGGGCCCAAGAACTTGGGCCATCATCTACTGCTTTCTCAGGCCATAGCAGAGAGCTGGATCGGAAGTGGAGCAGCCAGGACTCAAACTGGCACCCACATGGGATGCCGGCATTGCAGGCGGTTTTACCCACTATGCCACAGCCTCTGCCCCCTTTATGAAATATTTTATGTTAGCATGTAGAATTGCAACTGTAGGTTGTATGTTATTAGAAGTTTTTTTAATTTTTTTTCTAGAGAATTTGTCATTAAGTACATTTTTAAAATACACAACAAAGGAATGCTTATTGTAGCCATTTCACATGAAATCAAGCATTTTCAAGGTAGGACGGCTGCAGGTTACTGCTGTCGTTTCAGAAAATACACAGGATGTTGGAGTTATGTTGTTTTTGTATTTCTATTGTCATTACAACCGAAATGACTCATGATGGGCCAGCATTGTGGCATAGTGGGTAAGGTCGCTGCCTGTGACACAGGTGTTCCATATGGGCAGCAGTTCACGACCCAGATGCTCCACTTTTGATACAGCTCACTGTTAATGCACCTGGGAAAGCAGCAGAAATTGGCCCAAGTGCTTGGGTCTCTGCACCCACATGGGACACCCAGAAGAAGGTCTTGGGTCCTGGCTTTGGCCTGGCACAGTTCCAGCTGTTGAGGCCATCTGGGGAGTGAACAGCAGATGGAAGATCTCTCTCTCTCTCTGTAACTCTGCCTTTCAAGTAAAAAAAAAAAAAGAAAAAAATGACTTATGCGACCTTAACTAGGTTCCCAGAAATCAGGAACTTTCAAAGGATGGCAGTTAGAGGAATAACAGGAATATGCATTTCACTTAAGGAAATTTCTAGCACTAACTGAGAATGAGACAATGTGGCAAGCTCTACATTACAGTTTCTCAAAAAGTCATCCATTGGTTAAGTGCAGCCTGGCTTAAATTTCCCCCAGATTTTTCATTTTAACACAGTACTATTAGGTACATTAAAATAAGTTGGGATATTTGGTTACACTCCATGTTATGATTTAAACTCTACAATTATCCTATCTAGTAATGGATAAAATGTACATTCAGTGAACAGAGTCTCACTTTACCATGTGGTTAAATCTGAAAGATGCTGTCCAGGCACAACATTACTACCATCTTCTTTTCAAGAAAAAGCATGAGGAACACCTACTGGTAAAACAAAATGAGTTGGAACATGAGCAGCTAGGAATTTCTCATTCCTTCTGGCTTCAAGTGATGGTATTCAAGCCTAATGGAAGTATAAAAATACCAGACTCAAGCTTTTGGAGTTAGATGGAAATATGAGAAATAAAGTAAGATGGATGCATCAGTCCATTTTCTGTCATAACAAAATACCTGAGGCTTGGTAGTATATAAAAGAAAAGAGTTTTATTTATCTCATAGCTCTGGAGAAGCAAGGGTATGGTCCCAGCATGAGTTCAGCTCTGGTGAAGGCCTCATAGTGGATGACATTGTACCAAGAGTGTATGCAAGAGTGAGAAATCGCATGAAAAGACAGGACATCAGAGCAAGACTGGGATCTCATGACAAGAGCTATGTTAGTCCCTTTCAAAGGCACATGCCCAGTGACTTAGGGACCTCCCATTAGGCCCACATCTTAAAAGTCTTTCTTGAGAGGCACACAGAAGACATATATACCTTTGGGACACACACTTAAACCATATCCAAGCCATACTATGTGCTGGACAAGACATAGCAGTAGTGCCACAAAGCTGTCGAGCACATTTTGCTGTAGCTTGACATTCTTACTGTAGTGTTTTCATCACTTATTATATGGTCCACAATTATTTACTAATTTTATTGCTCAATAAGTACTTTTGTTATTTTGCAATAAGATCATTTAATAGTCAATAAACAGTGTGTTTAATGAAAATAAGCAATATAAATTTCTTTGTTAATACTTTTATAAAAGATTAATTTATTTATTTGAAAGAGTTAGAGAAAGAAAGGAAGAGACAGAGAGAGACAGTTCAATCCCCAAATGGCCACAACAGCTGGAGCAGGGCCAATCTGAAGCCAGGAGCCAGGATATTCTTCTGGGTCTCCCATATGTGTTGCAGGGGCCCAAGCACTTAGGCCATTTTATGCTTCTTTCACAGGCACATTAGCAGGGAGCCAGATGGGTTGCCAGTGTGACAGATGGCAGCTTAACCCGCTGCACCACAACACCAGCCCCACTAATAAAAATTTCTTAAGAAGTCAATGATAAATGAGTAATCTGCATAGGCCCTGGCATTGTGGAACAGTTGGTTTAGCCACTGCCTGTGACGTCAACACCCCTTGTCCAAACCCCAGTTCTAGCCTTGGATGTTCCCCGTCTGATCCAACTCCTTACTAACGTACCTGGAAAGGCAGCTGATGATGGCCAAAGTAATTGGGCCCCTGCCACCTGCATGGCACACTCAGATGGAGTTCCAGGCTCCTGCTTGAGCCTGGTCCAGCCTCAGCCATTGTGGCCATTTGGTGAATGAACCAGTGGATGGAAGATTCTGTCTCTCCCTGTCTCTGTCACTATGCCTTCACTTAGCCTTTCAAATAAATAAAATAAATCTTTTAAAAGACAAGTTCACTGGTAACTTTGTGAGTCAGTTCCATTGCTTGAATAGCTTTATTGACAGTTACATGATGGCTATTTCAGATAAATTACATCAAATATTTCAAATAGGAAATATTATTTTTAACAAGATTTGATATTTTTTCAAACAAATCATGGAGTCAATATAAAGTCTTTGAATATTTTCTCTGTCAACAGTGAAACACTTAGGTTATTGTGATTATGATTTTAAATTCAAATTAAAAGTTCAAAAATTATTTGATGTCCTAAATACATACAACTATTGGTGGAAAAATGTTATAGTGAAATATTTTCTTATTAAATCAAGGAACCTATGAGGAATTTTATTTGGGATTATTTGTGGTACACACATAATTTATAAATGCATACTAGGGGCCTGTACTGTGGCGTAGCCAGTAAAGCCATCGCCTGCAGTGCTGGCATCCCTTATGGGTGCCAGTTCAAGACCTGGCTGCTCCACTTCCCATCCAGCTCTCTGCTATGGCCTGGGAAAGCAGTAGAAGATGGCCCAGGTCCTTGGGCCCCTGTGTTGCAGTTGATTTCTCAACAATGTTGCAGTGGATTCATTTCTGAGAGGAGGAGCGTGGTGGGGGCAAGAGGTGCAGAGTCACCACACAGACCCCGGGAGTTGGTGAAAGCCGGCTTGAGGCAAGCAGCCCACAGACTCGTTTATTTCAGTTGGTACAACATCTTATATAGCCAAGACCAGCCAATCCGGTCAAGGGGCGGTCTATGCCCCAACCAATCACAGCATGTTGCCAGGCAGTTTCCAAAGCCATCCAATAACAGCCTGTTGCCAAGCAGGCTCCATTGCCAGGTGTGCTTCAAAGCCATCCAATCACAGCCTGTTGCCAGACAGGCTCCGTTGCCAGGTGGGTTTCAAAGCCATTCCTGAGTAACTGACGCTCGCTTGCCAGCAGCCACCTTGGCATGGCCTTCTCATTCCACCACACCCCTGCACTGGCGTGGGAGACTTGGAAGAAGCTCCTGGCTCCTGGCTTGGGATCAGTGCAGTTCCAGCCAATGCGGCCAACTGGGGAGTGAACCAGCGGATGGTAGACCTCTCTCTCTCTCTCTCTCTCTCTCTCTCTGCCTCTCCTTCTCTCTGTGTGTAACTCTGACTTCCAAATAAATAAATAAATCTTTAAAAAAATAAAAAATAAGTGCATACTAAATGCTGTGATTATGTATCTAGAAAATTAGAAAACTGTCGCGAGTGCCTGCTATCACACAGCTCGACAGGGCTTAAGGGCAATATGTCGGAGCATGCAGAAGGAGGAACACACGGACACAAGACTGCCTTTCCAATGAAAGATGTCATTGCTTACACACCAGGGGTTTTTATCACACTATTTATCAATATGCTCATTAAAGTCAATACACTTATCAGTATCAATATACTTATAAATTCATACTTATCAATATACTTATTAATATCAGCTCAATCTATAGCTTAACTACTACTTATCTTACTACAACTTGAATCCATCAATAACACTATTTTCTTAATGACAATACTAAAGAACTACTGGAATCAAATCTTAACAATAATACTATTTTCTTACTACTCATCAATTATATTCATTAAACCACAGATCATAATATACAGCATTAAAGTAACCTCAAGGGCTATCCAATTATAACATATGTACAGCAAGGTACGAATCATTACTCTTTTTTTTATTAAAGATTTATTTATTTGAAAGTCAGAGTTACACAGAGAGAGAAGGAGAGGCAGAGAGAGAGATAGAGAGAGAGCTTCCATCCGTTGGTTCACTCCCCAAATGGCTGCAACGGCCAGAGCTGCGCTGATCCGAAGCCAGGAGCTTCCTCCAGGTCTCCTACGCAGGGGCCCAGGGACTTGAGCCATCTTCTACTGCTTTCCCAGGCCATAGCAGAGAGCTGGGTGGAAAGTAGAGCAGCCGAGACTCTAACCGGCGCCCATATGGGATGCCGGCACTTCAGGCCAGTGTGTTAACCTGCTGCACCACAGCTCCAGCACCGAATTATTACTCTTAATCATAGGTTCAAAGCACATTCATATTGCACTACACGTGGCTAATGTAATTTATAAAGACTGTGTTCTCAAGGGTTGTATCGTGGTCACGAAAAAAAAGTCAGTGTTCAATGTCCAGAGCTCAACATCTGGGCAGAGACGGATCTTGGATCAGTCATTTACAAGCAGGAAGTTGTGGGATGGCTGTCGCTCTGGGTAGTGAGCTCAGAGTTCCCAGGTGGACGGCAAGGCGAGGAGTTGGAGAGGTCCCCTGCTGAGAGGTCTGGTCCTGCTCTGCGGTCAGGTCTGGCAGCAGGCTGATAAGGGGTCCAGGCAAGGCGGCGGCGAGGCGGGAGCTCGGCCGTTATTTTGATCCCGTAGTCGCCTTGTGTCACTTAGCAAGGGGGCTTGCGAGCTGGCGCTTCAGCTCCAGATGTGTGGAGATCCAGAGGTTCACACGCACTGGGCCCTTTGTCCATTGTTGGCTTGTGCAGCTACCTGCTCAGCGCAGAGTAGTGGGCTGCCTCTTCAGCTCCAGATGTGTGGAGATCCAGGGGTTCACACACACTGGGCCATGATCCTCGAGAGCATGGAGAGCAGTGCCAAAGGCTCTCCTTTTATCCTTGCCACTCTGAAGGCGGAGTCTCCAATAGGGGTCTGGGTGTCACCAATCAGTTGTGTCCCCTCTCGGAGTTTCCCAGGGTGCCACCAATCCAATGCCTAGGGCAGGGTATCTCCAGCTCATTCTCAGGGTGCGTCCAATCATCGTGTGAGTAGGAAGGTAATTTGCAGTTCTCATCCAAGCACACATGTTATCAGACTGCCCAGGGATGTCTGTTCAATCTGATGAGGAGCATCCTTCTTGGCAAGCATCAGCTTAGCATAAGTGATGTCATCAGTCTCTGGCTTGACATGAGTGACTCCATTTTTCTTTACTTCCACTTTGTGGATAGTGGTAGTTTTTGACTCTAGGATTCTCTGTGGAGTTTCCAGAGTTCACCTCCTTCTGCTGGTCGGGTAAGTGGTGATCTGTGTCTCTATTTTTTGGACTCCTGTGGGATTCCCCACAAAAACCTATCTTTTTACAAATAAGTATATGGACAAAGAATAACTGATGGAAGATAAATTTTTGTGTGATCAAAGTGATATTGAAGAATAAGAAAAAAACAACTTGTGCATGTAAGTATCTGTTCTTTCTTCTTTGAAGCCCTTAATAAATTTTTTTAAAGATTTTATTTATTTGAAAGGTAGAGTTACAGACAGTGAGAGGGAGAGACAGAGAGAAAGGTCTTCCTTCCATTGATTCACTCCCCAAATGGCCACAATGGCCAGAGCTGCGCCCATCCGAAGCCAGGAGCCAGGAGCTTCTTCCTGGTCTCCCATGTGAGTACAGGGCCCAAGCACTTAGGCCATCTTCTACTGCTTTCCCAGGCCATAGTAGAGAGCTGGATCAGAAGAGGAGTAGTCGGGACTAGAACTGGTGCCCATATGGGATGTTGGTGCTGCAGGCACAGGATTAACCTACTGCGCCATGGAGCCAGCCCCTGAGGGCCATAATAAATCAAAGTGTAGAAGTCTTTGAAGAACTATTTTGAAAGAACTAATACTTTTAAGAACTATTTTATAAATTAACCTATTCTACAACTATAATGAATTACATTTTGAAAACAAATTCTTCAAACTTTTGTCAGAGGGAACTCTTTAAGATACACAAATGAAACACCAAAATTTTTGACTTTTCCGGCCTTTAATGAATCAGAATAGAAAACAAAACTGGAAACTGGAAAACATGGAAATTTTTGTTAAAGAAAAGTGTTTCTGAATTAAATGTTTAGAATCAAAACTGTGTAAAATTTTTAATTTTTAAAATTCTGTAATTCTATAATGTACCTTGGAATATCTTGACCTATTATTTTCTTGATGTAGAAATTATTTTTATAAAGATTTTATATATTTATTTGAAAGGTAGAGTCACAGACAGAGGGAGAGACAGAGAAAGGTCTTCCATCCACTGGTTCACTCCCTAGATGGCTGCACTGGTGGGAGATGAGCTGATACGAAGCCAGGAGCAGGAGCTTCTTCCAGGTTTCCCACGCCAGTGCTGGGGTCCACACACATAAAGGTCGTTTCCAGTGCTTTCCCAGACCATAGCAGAGAGCTGGATCAGAAGAGGAGCAGCTAAGACTAGAACCAGTGCCCGTATGGGATGCTTGCACTCAGGCAGAGGCTTAACCCCCCATGCCACAGTGCTGGCCCCAAAATTATATTTAAGTGGTTAGACTTACTCTCTGGAATAGAATGAAACAAGTATATGATTTTGAAGCATCAAAATGTGGTAAATTATTCAACAGTTTCTTTTTATAAGAAACAACTCAGTGAATTTCGTTTTGTGAAAAAAACCTTTGCTGAAGAAACTACTGTTAATAGAGGCAAAAATCATATTTTTTTTAGCTAAACAAATAGTTATTTTAGTACAAACAATGTATTGGGATAATACCTCAGTTAAAAGAATTTTCTCTGAGGGGCTGGTGCTCTGACATAGCAGGTAAAGCCTCCGCTTGCAGTGCCAGCATCCCATTTGGATGCCAGTTCGTGACCTAGCTGCTCCACTTCCAATCCAGCTCTCTGCTGTGGCCTGGGAAAGCAGTATGAGATGGCCCAAGTCCTTGGACCTCTGCCCCCGAGTGGGAGACCCAGAAGAAGCTCCTGGCTCCTGGCTTCGGATTGGCTCAGCTCCAGTTGTTGTGGCTATTTGGGGAGCGAACTAAAGGATGGAAGACCTCTTTGTCTCTCTCTCTCTGCCTCTGCCTCTCTTTAACTCTGCCTTTCAAATAATAAATAAATCTTTAAAAAAATTTTCTCTGAGTTCCCCAGGTGTGTCAGGACCTATATGTCCATCAACTAATGACTGGATAAAGAAAATGTGATATGTATACACAATGGCATACTACTTAGGAATAAAAAAGAATGAAATCCTGTCTTTTGCAACAAAAGGGATGCAACTGGAGACCATTACGTTTAGTGAAATAAGCCTGTGGCAAAAACACAAATATCATGCTTTTCTGATATTTGTTAGTTAATGTAGAGTACAAAAAATGTGTGAAAACATAACTGACATCTTAAGATTTGATAATTGTTTATACCCCTGTGGAGTGACCTTTCTACTTTTTACTTGCTGAACATTATGGCTAGTGGTGCATTAAGCCTGTCATTATAAAAATTGTTAATGCAAAAATTAAATGAAAAAATAATAAAAGGAAGGAGGGATATTGAAGGATGGAGGGATGGAAGTATGGTTATCTTCTTAGAAGTGTATCTATGGAATACATGAAATCTGTTCTCTATATTAATAAAAAATTTTAAAAGCATTTTTCTAATTAAAGTTATGATCATATGAAGAGAATAATTGATGACATTAAAATTCAAATTTACCAAGCATAAAATGCAACTTTGAAGAGTATTCTGCAGAAAATTAAAATCAATAAGACTTTATGTAAAAGTGCATTGTTTTAAATAAAACAATATTGGGTGATATTATAGACACAGGTACAACTAAGAAACTGATTAAGGTACATGAATATATAACAGGAACAGGTGCTCTACTTATAATTTTAAAATATTCTGATAAGTTATATGTTTAATTAATTTATATATTATTTTAGAAACTATATTCACGTCTTCAAAACTTTATCAGAGACAGTCCTTTTCTGGGGTGAGGGTAGCCTATGCCTCCAGATCTGATGCTAACCCTTCCCTAGGCTGGAGACCAAGGTCAGACTGGGATGGCAGGCGAGGCCTTGTGCCTTTTGGGGGTTCACCTCAGTTGCAAAGATTTGGGCCACTCCAGCAAAGGATCAACGTTTGGGGCTCCAGCTTCCCCTCATTCTGGAATAAGGCAGGGCAGGGTGTCCTTGGGGGCTCTTTGAGGGATGGGGAAGAGAGCAGTCATCTCCCCTGGCTGCAGGGAGCTGGAACAGAGGCCAAGAGGGGCCCATCTGTCACCTCCTGGTCCTCCCAGGGACGTACCTGGCTGGGCTGTAGAGGAGGATGGGGATACCTATCTGGTCTGGTCTTCTCAGACCAAAATTGGAATGGGGCCACAACTGGGGTGCTTTTCTAAAGTTTTTCTTTTTCTTCTTTTTTTTTTTAGAAGGATTTTACCTTTATCCTACTTCTTAAATAAATAAACACGAAGAAACATTAAATATTATATATATATTTTTCCTCCTTTATTATAAATCTTTTGTGGCATGGCTGCCTGGACTCCCAAAGTTACTCATCATCTGAACTCTGGTTCAAAAGAAACGTAGCAGCCAAGTTCTCATTTTTTTCACAAGTAAAATAAGCATGGATCACAAGACTCTCCGGAAAGCCCAGGGCCTTCAGTCTTTCTAAAGCATCTTTATCTTGCTGCGTCATCTGGGTGCAGTTTATCTCCGAGACCTCTTCACCAATGGCGCCCCCTTCCACCTCCACCTCCACCTCCACCTCCACCTCCACTTGCACCTCCACCTCCATCTCCGTGTCGGACACATCTTCCAGCTCCCTGAAGGGCTCGTGCAGCATGTGGATGAAGTAGTCCCGATGTTGAATTATTTGCTGTGAAAGCTCAGGGTTGTCACGGCCCAGTTGCTGGAGAAGGCAAGGCAGCATCTCGGGGTTCCGCTGAATCAGCTGCCGCATGTTCTGGAACTGGGGTTGATATCGCAGGAACTCCAGGGGGTTGGCTCTCCCTGCCTCGGCGACCTGCTGTGCGGCAGCCCGGTGTTCCCGGAAAGGCATGTATTCGGCCTGGGAAGTCCCAGGGATTCCCATGAGCAGATACTCCACGGCTCGGTGCGGATTATTGTAGCTGGCACGCAGGGCGGCTTGCACTTGTTCTCTCTCGTACCCCATAGACATGAGCTCAAACAGCATGGTCTCGTACTCGGAGCCAGTCACCATCATGGAGGCTGCGTCTTCCCTAGGCCAGTTGCTACGTGAAGAGGGTCCAGCGACCGGCATGGACTCAGCAGATTCCAGGAAGTCTGACTCCTCCGACGGGCTCCCGTCCTCTCTGGGGGTCGGTGGGGAACGGGACATGCTTGAAGGGCGGGCTGGTAGGAAAGGAGGAACAGGACTCCAGAGCAGAAGTGACTGGAGCCTCTGGCCGCGCTGAGAAACGCTGGCCAGAGTAAGCCTTGGTCACTGTGACGACCATAAAGTTCTTAGCAACGTAACAGTCCTTGGCGGGGACGTCATCACGCAGGCAGGATCTTGCCACGTAAGGTTCTGTTCAGCCACGAAGAAAGTATTATGGTCCCTTTCGGCTTCCATCTCCTTTTGCAGCTTTACCATCTTGACAGACTCCATTCGAATCTGGAAGGTCTGCAGGTGCAGTGTTTCCTGCATGATGGTGGCCGGAATGTCCAGGCAGCATGCCCCTCATTCCACCACCATCTTAGCACCTAGCCACATGCCACCTATATATTTTATAGTGTGTTTAAATGTACAAAAATGTATGACGTTTGAAATAATTCACTATTATTTTTAATATTTTTATTAATATAAAGATAACAGATTTAATGTATTTCATAGATAAATTCTAGGATAACCCTACTTCCCTCCCTTCCTCGCTCTCTCAAACCTTCCTTCTTTTCTTTGTTATTTCTTTAATTTTTTCAGTAACCTTTTTTTATATTTTATATGTAGTTTTAAGAGCATAACGATACTTCCCACCATACCCTCCCTCCATCACCCACTCCACCTTCCCTCCTTCTTTTCTTATTTTTCTTTTAATTTTTACAATGACATACTTTCAATTTTCTTTATAATCACAAGCTTAACCCAAAATAATTAACTTTGGAACATAGTTTTTAACTATGCTTTTTTTTACTTTTCATTTGTTGAACTCTGTATTTAGTGGATCAATAAGCCCTTGATTGTAATTGTAAATTCAAAATATTGTATCACAAAAATTAAAACTAGTTTGTCAACTAATATAGTAAAGTTAATTTATCAGCTGATATGTAAAAATTTTAAATTATATCGTGTAAATTATTTTGGTTGTCTCTTTCACCATCTAAATCTCTGTAGTGTGGACTGTACATTATAAATCTGATGGTCACTCGATTCTTTGATCACTTGCATCAGAATGACTGGGAGTGCCTGTTAAAAAATGCAAATTTTGAAAAGAGAATGAGGCTCTTTAAGGTAGGAAGGAATCTGAAATTTTAATACCTTCTGGGATTATTAAGCATACTAAATTTTCAAAAATGCTCTAATAATGAGATACAACTTCTATGATGAAAGAACCCATAAAACAAAAGAAGAAACAGAAGCCCTCTGGGCATAGCACCAGGAAAATGGCCTTGTCCTTTAGCAACTAGCATTAAAAAAATTCTCATTCATTACAGTATTGATGACATGTTTTTAAATAAGCAATAACTTCAGCATTTTATTCTACTTATGGAAGTAGCTCATTTTCATTACTAGAAAGTAGAAAATGCAAATAAGCAGGAAGAAAATAAATGTCCATACCATCTTCATCTGAAGAAAATTATCTTTAAAATCTGGAATTATTTTATTTTCAAGGCTTTTACTTTGGAATTTCCCTTAAATTACATTACTCATTGAATACTAAGTTCAAAGGAGAGTCCCTGCTTTTCTTTGAATGATTATATTGACAATTATTGTATTGACAATAAGTCAATATAATCATTCAAAGAAGAGAGCATTTGCATGAAGATATGATGGCTAACTTTCTGGCTCTACATTACAGTACTTAAGAGTTTGAGCTGTAGGGGCCAGTGCCATAGTGTAGCAGGTAAAGCCACCGCCTTCCGTGCTAGTGTCCCATATGGGTGCCAGTTCTAATCCCAGCTTCTCCTCTTCCAATCCAGCTCTCTGCTAATGGCCTGAGAAAGCAGTGAAAGATGCCCCAAGTACTTGGGCCCCTGTACCCACATGGGAGACCTGGAAGAACAGGATGCTTCTGGTTTTGGATTGGCCCAGCTCCTGCTGTTGCAGCCATTTGGTGAGTGAGCCAACGGATGGAAGATCTCTCTCTCTCTCTCTCATTCTGTCTCTCTCTCTCTCTCTCTCTCTCTGCCTCTCCTTCTTTGTAAGTCTGATTTTCATGTAAATAAATCTTTAAAAAAAAAAAAAAAAAAGGTTTGAGCTGTGGAGTTGAAACTGCCTGGGATTGAATTCTAGCTCTAACACTTCCCTGCTGTGTGAGTTTAGGAAGCTACTTAACCCCTCTGTGCTTCAGTTTGCTTAGCTGTGAGAAGAGGTTAATAATTGAACCTACCTCATATTGTTTTTCCAAGTACTGACCAAAACATAGAGAGCACCTTGCCTACTGTAAGCATCCAGTAGCTACTATTGTTTTGAGCTCTATGATTGCCTAAATATCATCTAGCTGATCTCAGTGAGGGATGAGATCCACTCTTCCTTGAAGATTACCTTCTGTATTTCTTTCTCAGAAGATTTACTCTCTGTGCCAGTGGTGAACAATTGACAAATATTGCATTTTTTTTCCTCTGAGGACATTTTAAATATTCATTTTCATTTCTTTCTTTAACTGAAATTTACCAATGTTCTTGGAGCATAACTCTTCCTGGCATTTCATGTCACATCCTTCCCTTGTAGGCTGTTATCCTTACTTATCACCCCACGTGAACTCAATTCCTGTTAATGAGCTATTCCATAGGCACAAGCATATGTACACAAGGTAGTATATAGGAAGGACTTTTTAGAACGCGTTGTTCATTAAAGCAATAATCACAGGCTAAGACACGCAGAATATGGATTTAGTCTTATTTGGTGTAAGTCTTCAAAATTCTGTTGTTCTTATACTGAAAAAAAATACTCAGTTATTCTAAAGTCCATAGGCAAATTGCCTGTCTTCCATCAATTTATATGGCCTGAGGTTATTTATTTATTTTAAGTTTTCTTTATTTCAAAGCAGATTGACAGAAAGAGAGAGAGGAGGAGGAGAGGGAGGGGGAAGGAAGGAGAAGGCAGGGGAAGGCGGAGGGGAGGGAGATCTCAAATCTTCTGGTTCATTCCTCAAATGCTTGCAACAGCTAGGGCTAGGTCAGGTAGAAGCCAGGAGTCAGGAACTCTATCCACGTCTGCCGTGGGTGTGGCAAGGATCCAAGTACTTGAGTCATCATTTGCTGCTTTACAGGAGCATTAAACAGAATAGCTGGAAATGAACCAGCACTCCAACATGGGATAAAGGCATCCCAAGTAGTGGCTTAAACTAATGCCCCAGAACTCTTGCTTTTATTTTTAAAATCATAATCATATGAAAATGCAGTTAAGTCTGAAACCATAGTTTTCTTTAAATATGTATGTGTGTGAAGTCCCAAACCCTCTTGTCCTATTAAAAATTAGTTTTAAGTGTCATGCCAGTACTTGTTCTGATCGTCTACTTCATATATAGATTTCTAAATTCTTTTCAAATGTACCATTAGTTTCTGATGTTAGTTTTGTCAAAGTAAAAAATATTCAGATATAGGAGAGGAGAGATGTTATCCAAAAGGATTATTGTCATAAAGGGAATGCGCCTGCTGCAATAGGGAGAATGTTCCAACAATGAGATCTGTAAGCCTCGCAAAGGTAAAGAGGAAACATAGGAATGAATACGTAGAATAACTGGACAGCTGGACAGAAACTCTGCTTCTTGCAGTCAGCCTACTTTCTGGAAGAATTTTCGAAGGTGGGGATGTGGTCCAAAGGTACGTTGAGATGCTGGCTCAGCCAGACCATGAGTCAAGGTCCAGGAACGTGTGAGAAGATAAAGCATCCTGACTAAAATTTACCCAGGTAGGGGCTGGTGCTGTGGCACAGCAGGTTAATGCCCTGGCCTGAAGCGCCAGCATCCCATAAGGGTGCCGGTTCGAGCTTCGCCTGCTGCACTTCCTATCCAGCTCTCTGCTGTGGCCTGGGAAAGCAGTAGAAGATGGCCCAAGTCCTTGGGCCCCTGAACCCACATGGGAGACTTGGAAGAATTTCCTGGCTCCTGGCTTTGGGTTGGCACAGTTCTGGCTGTTGCGACCAATTGGGAAAAGAACCATCAGATGGAAGACCAACCTCTCTCTCTCTGCCTCTCCTCTCTCTGTGTAACTCTGACTTTCGAATAAATAAATAAATAAATAAATCTTAAAAAAAATTTGCCCAGGTTGTGTTAGTGGACATTTAATCCAAATCAGTCCATGGGGTAAAGCAGTTCAGCAAAGAATGGGAATTTGGAAGCATGTCATCCAGAGTTGTCATAGATAAACAAAGAGGTCATCCACAAATTTTCTCTGTGCTACTTAGGGAAATGTGGTTCTTTAAAGCGAGCCATTTCCTGAAACACAAAACAACAGAATTCCAAACTTTCACTCTTTTCCAGGAATCTGGGCTCAGGTAAAGGTTAACATTGTGAATATGAATATTAAGGACCTTTTAGCCAGCGCCGCGGCTCACTAGGCTAATCCTCCGCCTAGCGGCGCCGGCACACCGGGTTCTAGTCCCGGTCGGGGCGCCGGATTCTGTCCCGGTTGCCCCTCTTCCAGGCCAGCTCTCTGCTGTGGCCAGGGAGTGCAGTGGAGGATGGCCCAAGTGCTTGGGCCCTGCACCCCATGGGAGACCAGGATAAGTACCTGGCTCCTGCCATTGGATCAGCGCGGTGCGCCGGCCGCGGCGGCCATTGGAGGGTGAACCAACGGCAAAGGAAGACCTTTCTCTCTGTCTCTCTCTCTCACTGTCCACTCTGCCTGTCAAAAAAAAAAAAAAATATTAAGGACCTTTTCTTTGGAACCTGCCTAAGGCTTCAAGGATGCAGTCGCTTTTACCAACTATATTTCTTCTCTTACAAAGTAGTCCAACCTCTGAATATCTCTCTTTTATATGTTCAGTTAGTAGGGTTGGGGGAAAATGGAGTAGAATTGTACCTGGCCATTGAGTTTTCCACAGACCAGTGTTTCCCAGTGAATTGGAATTTTTACTCTTTCCCTAAATTTTGGTATTCTGTAATTATATTTGGTTTTCTTTTTTGATTTTTAATATATTGAATGTACCAAAGTAATTATGAATATAATGTTTATAAAAATACAGTAGCCCTTTGCTTCAATGCTTTCTGGCTTTAATCCTCAGAGACAAATACTTTGAATTTATTGCTTTATTATATTTATTATTTTTACTTATTTATAGATTTATTTATTTTATTGCTTTATTGCTTTATTTTGTAGTGATGGTCATATTTCCAATCAGTGTGCATATAGTACATATAAGTAATTTAAATATTTTCAGGTTATCCTTATTGATTTCCTATAATAGATGAAGATCCTGCTATCTGTACCTCCTTTCCTTTTCCAACTGCTCCATCTCTATCTATATAGTAAATGTACATACATATATATGTTATTTATATTACTTAAATTATTAATCAGAACGCACTTATTCTATGTAAATATTATTCACTTGATATATCTTACCACTGGATACATTTATTTACATTTTTCACATCTTCAGGCTATTTTTTGCTGTTTGTTTCTTTACATGGTATTTCAGATACCCTTAATTCTTTCTAGATGCACTACTATATTACTTACCATAGCTTCTGCTCTATTGAGTTTAATATTCCTGGACATCTCCCTCCTGGAGCCCTTCATCATTGTGCTCCCATATTGCCATTGAATTGCTACCCTGGGACCAATATTCATATCCTTATTTCTGACTCTCAGTAGTCCCTAAGCCTCCAAGATTGACATTTTGCTGGTACACACATGCACAGCGGAGTAGCCAGCCTCTGTCTTAACTGGCTGAGCATCCATGTGCCTTGATCAATGCTTTACAATACTGGATGCTACTTTTTCAACATAATATCTTTTTAAAAAAATATTTATTTATTTGAAAGGCATAATTACAGAGAGGGAGAGGGAGAGGCAGAGAGAGAAGTTTTCCATCCACTTGTTCACTCCCCAAATGGCTACAATGGCCAGGGCTGAGCCAGGCTGAAGCCAGGAGCCAGGAGCTTATTTCAGGTCTCCCAAGGGGTGGCAGAGACCCAAGGATTTGGGCCATCTTCCACTGATTTCCCAGGCACATCAGCAGGGAGCTAATTTGGAAGTAAAGCAGCTGCAACTCGAATTGGTGCCCATATGGGATGCTGGCGCTGCAGGCGGTGGATTAACTTGTTAAGCCACAGTGCTGGCCCTCAATATCATATCTTAATAAACCTATTGTCTTATTCTTCCTTCCTGTATGCCCTTGTTTTGCTAGAAAACATGTTCTCATGACAGAGAAACTAAAGACCTCCCTATTTTCTAACCTCACTTCTATAAATGCTTCATCTAGGTCCTGATTTTTTCTGGGATTCTGTGGGAGATATATCTGTCCTTTGTATATTTGACAATTTTTTGTAACCTGCTATATGTTGATGTCCCTTCATCAATATCTCATATTTGTGTGATGTTTTTATCTTTGTTTCAAAATTCATTTAATTTTAGCTTTAATTATTATAAGCTCACCAAAATTCAAGAAGTTGTTGTAATAGAAATGATAATGATATGGACCTAATTTTAGTAAAATATACAAAATTTTCCTGTAGATTCTTGCTTAGAAAGGCTCTTTGCATTTAAAGCTGATTTTTTCCATTATGAATTCAAGCCCTTGGAAATTACTAAAAATAATGTTCTTGGACCAAAGTTTATAGTAGGTTTAAGTCCTCTGAATAGAAATGTCTTGTTCCAACATCAAATATTCTAAAAACAGAATTGGAAATAACTTAGATCAAATCTCGGGTTAAAGCTGGATATAGAGTGTCTGGAAGGCAGTATCCAGAGAAAATATTTCAAAAACAATATTTGGTATATGACCCAGAAAAGCATGACTTTAGGAAGACTCCTAAGAACATCTAAAGATATTTTCAATACAATACAAAAGTTTAATTCCACTCACTGAATTGGATAAGATATTAGAAAAGTTTTAAGCTGGAAACTGATTCTCACATTCAATAGACTAACAACCAATTTGCAACTATTGGTGTGCTTTTTAAAAAATTCTTTGTTTGTTCATCCTGCCAGGTCATTTTTGTGAATCTGTTCTAGTGCCACATCTCTTTCTTCTCTAATTTAGCTCATCAACTCTTTTTTTTTTTATTTTTGACAGGCAGAGTGGACAGTGAGAGAGAGAGACAGAGAGAGAAAGGTCTTCCTTTTGCCGTTGGTTCACCCTCCAATGGCCGCCGCTGCAGCCGGCGCACCGCGCTGATCCGATGGCAGGAGCCAGGATCCAGGTGCTTTTCCTGGTCTCCCATGGGGTGCAGGGCCCAAGCACCTGGGCCATCCTCCACTGCACTCCCTGGCCATAGCAGAGAGCTGGCCTGGAAGAGGGGCAACCGGGACAGAATCCGGCGCCCCGACCGGGACTAGAATCCGGTGTGCTGGCGCCGCAAGGTGGAGGATTAGCCTATTGAGCCACGGCGCTGGCTAGCTCATCAACTCTTAATGAAGGCTGTCATCCTTTTGGATCCAAGGAAGTCTTCCTTTCCCAACTGTTCATCCATACCACCAGAAATATCAGCACACCCTTCACAAAACTCAAATGTTAAGGATATCTTGAGCTACTATTTTCTTTTTTTTTTTTTTTAAGATTTATTTTATTGATTTGAAAGACAGAATTACAGAGAGAGGTAGAGACAGAAAGAGAGGTCTTCCAGATGGCTGCAACAGCCGGAGCTGTGCTGATCTGAAGCCAGGAGCTTCTTCTGGGTCTCCCACGCGGGTGCTGGGGCCCAATGATTTGGGCCATCTCCCACTGCTTTCCCTGGCCGTAGCAGAGAGCTATGGAAGCAGAGCAGCCAGGACTCGAACCAGCGCCCATATGGGATACCGGTGCCTCAGACAGGGCTTTAACCCCTTGCACCACAATGCCAGCCCCAAACTATGATTTTCAAATACACTGTGATACTTGCAATTCCTTATACAACTTCTTATGTGATTATATATATATATATATATTTTTTTTTTGACAGGCAGAGTGGACAGTGAGAGAGAGAGACAGAGAGAAAGATCTTCCTTTTTCCGTTCGTTCACCCCCCAGTGGCTAGCGCTGCAGCCAGCGCACCGCGCTGATCCGAAGCCAGAAGCCAGGTGTTTCTCCTGGTCTCCCTTGCGGGTGCAGGGCCCAAGCACTTGGGCCATCCTCCACTGCACTCCCTGGCCACAGCAGAGAGCTGGAATGGAAGAGGAACAACCCGGACAGAATCCGGCGCCCCAACCAGGACTAGAACCCGGTGTGCTGGCGCTGCAAGCGGAGGATTAGCCTATTGAGCCACGGCGCCGACCTTATGTGATTATATATTGTGAATGACATCTTCAAGCAGGCTGTAAATTTTCTGAGAGCAGTTATCATTCATTCATCAAATACAGTGTTTATTGAATGCCTACTGTCACTGGGCACTGGGAGATAAAATAGTAAATTTTTTTAAAAGATTTTATTTCTTTATTTGAGAGGTAGAGTTATAGACAGTGAGAGGAAGAGACATAGAGAAAGGTCTTCATTCCATTGGTTCACTCCCCAAATGGTCACAATGGCCGGAGCTTCACCAATCCCAAGCCAGGAGCCAGGAGCTTCTTCCTGGTCTCCCACGCGGGTGCAGGGGCCCAAGGACTTGGGCCATCCTCCACTGCTTTCCCAGGCCATAGCAGGGAGCTGGACTGGAAGAGGAGCAGCCTGGATTAGAACTGGCGGCCATATGGGATGCTGGCGCCACAGGTGGAGGATTAACCTACTGCGCCATGGCGCTGGCCCCACAATAGTGAATTAAAAAGACATTATCTCCCGTGTGTTCCAAAAACACATGCACTAAAGTCCACATTTCCTTACACTTGGATCTGTCTCTATCTGTGCGACACTGGGTGCTAGCAGTGATATCTACCTCAAAAGTTTTTCTAGATGGGGTTCCAGACAAATAATGAGCTCTCAATAAGTGTTAGCAATTTCATAATGATGTATATATCATTACAATTATTATCTTGTTGTGTCTTGTTGTGTATCAATGAGTGCCTATGTCTGTGTTAAGTGAACTAAGTAAATGATTAGAAATTAGTTTTATAACTTAGTGCTAAAGATCAAGTGAAGAGAAGATTATTTAATCAGGAAATGAGTCTTTTTCATTTTATGTAGCATTTTAATTGAAAAGTTTTCTTCAAGAAATGGGTGACAAAATTGAACGTTGATGAAAGCAAATTTATTATAATGTGCCTAAAATAGCATTTTTTAGAATACACTGTCTCCTTTTTATTTTTAAATGCAGCTGAGGTTTCAATCCTCCTTTAATATCAAGTCCTACTTAATCTACATTTTTTGATAACAGCTTTGAGAGTACTCATGAGACTATTAGACTTAAGAATCAAAGAGCTTCTGATGAATGAATAGGCTTTGTTTGAGATACAGGTGGCAATTTAAATGACAGTAAAGGAAAATTAGAGATGAGATGAAGATACATTTTAAATATAAATAAAAATGATGATCTTTAAACTTTGTTAAACTTCCAGAACAAAGTAAGTGGAAAGTTTCAAAAGATCCTGAAGAAAGTAATTTGAGATTATTTGGGTTGTTTCAAAGAAGAAATGGTATAACCCTGAAATTGATTTAAAGTGTGTTTTTCAATCTACTTCAAACTTTTACCTGAATCTCTTGTTGTAAAATGTAGTTTTGTGAATTTCATGTTATGTGTTGCTTTCTCATATGAGGATCTTCAAGTTCTTTATAACATAATTTCATAAATCCCACAAAAATGGGATGAACAATCATAACAATATAGAGCCAAAATGTTAAGATTTCTATAGATTAGGTAAGTGCTGAACAGGTGAATCTAGTTACAATAGAATGGACGGGCTCTAACACAGCTATTGTATTTGATTTAACAAGGGAACTGACAATAAAGAAAGAATTTTTTCTATGTGGAAAACTACTAGTCTGCCTGAATATTACACTGCACCAGGTCACAAGGGCCTTCTTATAGCCAGAAGATGCTCAAAAATTTATCAATAGCCAGAGGTTTTCTTCAATGTGATTGAATAAAATAGAGTCTCCAAAGAATATATGAAAGGAACGTTCAAGGGGAAAAAGTTTCCTTCTTCTTCAAAAATGAATGACTATAGTCACGATGAACTTGTTTGTTACCTGACTGCAATTTCCTAAGAAGACTTTGTCTACTGTCAGTACCCATTCAGGGCTATTGCTAACTATAACGCTTTAAAGAAAGCACAGTTTCTATAGACCAATATCATTTTACCTCATAAAAGAATAAAGCCTCAAATAGTCAATGATATTTTTCTTCCTCTAATATCATCAACCAATCTTTTCTTATAGACTGAGTGCTTCTGTCAAGAGGAAAGGGTGTACACATAGAATCACAGGGGATATTGAACTGGATTGGATCTCTAAAGAATACCTCAACCCAAACGTCCCAGTCAATTAGCCTTTGGTGTGACCCAGGAGAAAGAAAACGTTCATCAGGCTCTGGGCAATTTTCTCTAAGTTAGATGGCAGTCAAAGTAAGTTGAAAGTTTAATTTGCATTATTACAGGATTCAAGAATTTTCAGTTGTACATCCTAAGGGAACCTTTATACATGAGGCCCACACAGCATTCAATAAGAATTTTCTAATTCACTCTAACCATTCTTATGAATCTTACAATTTTCTTTAGCTTTAATAGTCCATGGGTCTATAAAACTTTGAAATTGCCACAATTTATCCAACTAGTAAATGATAATCCTAGGAAGAAAACTCATATTATTAGACACTAGTCAAATGCTTGCTGATAGAATCATGGAATGAGTTTGTAAAATAAAGGATATGGAGCAAATCTAAGAAAAAAAGAAAAGGGCATATTGAGAATGGAGATGAAATGTATTTTAAATATCTGTTAACCATTTTACATGGATTTATCTAGAAAAATTTAAATGAAACAAAATACATACATTTTAAGTGTATTAGTCAATACATTTTAAAAAATGTTTACATACAGGTAGACATGATCCTAATTAACATTTTCATCTCTTCAGAAAGCTTTCTCAAGCTTGCTCCTAATACCCGTAAGCATCCACTGTTCTTATTTCTAACAGCAGAAATAAATTTTGCCTGTTCTGGAACTTTATAAAAGTGGAATCATGTAGTGTGCATAATTTTGCATATGATTTATGTATTCAGCATAAAGTTTTGTAATTTTTCATTTTTTAAAAAATATCAGTTCAATTTTCCTTCATTTTTTTGCATAATAGTAATCCCTTGAATAATCTATTGTCATGAGTAAATAAACATGAATAAAACCATTGATTCATAGGAGCTATATGTTTAATTCTACAAGGACCTGTCAAACATTTTCCAAAGTGACTGCAAAATCTTTTCTACTCCTACTAGCAATGTATAATAATTCCATTTATTCCAAAATCTTCATAAATATTTGGTATGTTGATATTTTAAAATTTTATATCTTTTAGTAGATATGACATAATACAGTGTTTTGATATGTATTTAGCTGTTGACTAATTATATTATGTATATTTTTTGTTTTTAATATTTTTGAAGATTTATCTATTTATCTGAAAGACAGTTATAGAGCCCCTTAATGATTATTTCAATATAATATATTTTGAAATTTCTATTTTAATCTATATCTATATCTATATCTATATATACATACATAAATATACATGCAATCGGCCCTCTGTATCTGGGGGTTCCAATCCACAGATTTAACCAACTATATGTTGAAAATATTTGAAGAATCTATTTTAAATATGTACAGATATTTTTCATTTCATTATTCTGTAAATGATACTGTGTGACAAACATTCACATAGAATTTACATTATATTAGAAATTATAAGCATTCTGGAGATGAATCAAAACCTATAGAAGGATGTGTGTAAACTGTATGCAAATACTACATTATTTTACAGTAAGAGACTTGAGTATCCATGGATTCATGTATCTGTGAAGGTACTGTAAACAACCCCCAACAGATACTGAGAAAGACTGTGTATATAATTCTAGTTATCACATTATTTGGTCTGGAGGTTACTATTAACATGTTACCTATAACAATCTAGTTCTTATTAATAGTAAATTATTTCAGTGTTACATAAAATTATGCTTCAATATTGTTCCTCCTTTCCCCATTATGCCATTATTGTCACAAACTACATTTTTACACATTGTGTTCATCAACAATGATTTGTGCTTATTGTATCATACAGTTGTATTTTTATAAAGATTTAATTTTATTTTATTTGAAAGGCAGAGTTATATATAGAGAGAGGGAGAAAGACAGAGAAAAATCTTCCATCCTCTGGTTCACTCCTCAATTGGACAAAATGGCCAGGGCTGGGCTAAGCTGAAGCCAGGAGCCAGGAGCTTCTTCCAGGTCTCCCACAGGGGTGCAGGAGCCCAAGAACTTGGACCATCTGCCGCTGCTTTCTTTCCCAGGCCACAGCAGAGCTGGATCAGAAGTGAAGCAGCTGGGACTAGAACCAGTGCCCATATGGGATGCTGGCATTGTAGGTGGCAGTTTAACCTACTATACCACAATGCTGGCCTTACAGTTGTCTTTTTATTTTATTTTATTTTATTTTATTTTATTTGTTTTGTTTTGTTTTGTTTTGTTTTGTTTTATTTTAAGATTTATTTATTTATTTGAAAGGCAGAGTTACAGAGAGGCAGATGTCCATCAACTGAAAGAAATTATGGTATACATACACTATGGAGTACTACTACACTGTAAAAAAAGAAAAAAGAAAAAAGAAAAAAAGAAATCCTGTCTTTTGCAACAATGACACAATTGGAAACCATTATACTTAGTAAAACAAGCCAGTCCCAAAAGGACAGCAATCATATGTTTTCTTGATCTGGAGTAACTAATAGAGTACCTGAAGTGTAATGTACTAGAGTGAAAAGGACAATTTGAGATTCAATGATTGTTTACAGCCCTTGTCTCTTCCACCGAGGAACTGTGTTTTCCTCTTCATACTATTTGTTGAACTCTTTTACTTAGTGTAGGGTTAACTTTATGATCATTAGGCAAATTGAAAATAGATCTTTGTAAAAATTAAGAGTGGAAATGGGAGAGGAAGAGGAAGAAGGGTTGGAGTGTGGGCGAGAGCCAGGGTAGTGAGGAGAGCTTTCTTCTTCCTAATCAAATCTACTTCCGAGCCCTATCAGTGAGTTTTCTTTTTCCATTTTAGTTATTGTTCTTTTCATATACAAAATGTTTGGTTCATAATCCCTATGTTTTATTGATATTTTCCGTTTGTCAGTACATAATTCTCTAGATTTCCTTGAGTTCTTTGTGCATAGTATACTTTTGCTTCTTGCATGTGTGTAATAAATTTTATCTAAGTAATTTTTCTTCTAAATACTGTCTTGACTTCTTCAAGGACAGTTAATGTTACTGCTTTTTTTCTCTTATAAGTTATATTTTTTGTTTCTTTGCATGTATTATAGTTTTTTGTTGAAAACTGGACATTTTAAAATATAGTGTAGCAACTCTGGAAATCAATTTTCTGCACTCAAGATTTGTTGTTTCTTTATAGTCTGTATTTTTCTCTTTGGCTACAGAAATCTGCTCATCTTATAATTTGACAGAGAATTTCTTAAACACCTACAGCTTGTATATTTCCCAGTCCTTGCTGAAGGTTTCGGCATGCACGTTGGTAGATGCCTTCAACACTCAGCCAAGTGGTTTATCAGACCTTCTAGATAAGCAGGAGGTGAAAGCTTAGTACCTTATAGACTTTTTCCTGAGCTTGTATAGAGCCCTGGACATGGTTGAATTGGAAAATCTCTGAAAGTAATATGGCATTCTTCTAATGCACATTTTTGAATCTTTTCTTTATGTTTTGTTGTGGAAAATTTGACTGCAGTGCATCATAGTGAAGATCTTTTCTGATCATGTCTGTTAGGAGTTCTGTGTACTTTCTGTAGTTGGGCGTCCCTTTCTTTCTCCAAATTGGGGAAGTAATTATTTCATCAAATAGGACTTCTAGTCCATTCTGTCTTTCCACACCTTCAGGAACTCCTAAGACCCATATGTTGGGTCATTTGATAGTATCCCATAATTTTTCAACGAACACTTTTTAAGTTTTCTAATTTCTTCTTTTTTTCTTTTGTCTGACTGAAAGATTTCCAAAGATTTATCTTCTAGTTCAGATATTCTTTCTTCTGCCTCACCAAGTCTGCTCTTAAAGATTTCCACCATGTTTTTTATTTGATCTATTGAATTCTTCATTTCTAATATTTCATTTTGATTTCTCTTTAAGATCTCAATTTCAAGGGAAAATGTTTTCATTCATGTCTTATATAGTTTTCTTTAGTTTGTGGATTTGCTTCTGATTTCTTTTTGTGTAATCCTATGATTAATGTTTTGAATTCCTTTTCTGGCATTTCCTCAGTCTGTTCACATTCACATCCTTTTTTAATTATTATTTATTTTATTTGAAAGTTAGAGTTACACAGAAAGAGGAGAGGCGGGAGGGGGCGGTCTTTGACCTGCTGGTTCACTCCCCAGTTGCCTGCAATGGCTGGAGCTATGCTGATCTGAAGCCAGGAGCCAGGAGCTTCTTCTGGGTCTCCCACACAGGTGCAGGGGCCCAAGGACTTGGGCCATCTTCTACTGCTTTCCCAGGCCATAGCAGAGAGCTGGATGGGAAGTGGAGCAGCTGGGTCTCAAACGCACCCATATGGGATGCCAGTGCATCAGGCCAGGGAGTCAACCCGCTGTGCCACAGTGCCGGCCCCTCACATTCACATTCTAATATTTAAGTGTTGTTGTGTTATTTGGGGTGGGGGTCATGGTGTCTTCCTTATTCTTGTTTCTTGAATATCTGCATTTGTTTTTAGGCATTTGTAGATTTAATTGTTTTTTTCTCCTGATGGCTTTTAACTTTGAGGTATGCCTGTGTGGCTAGGTGGAATGTCTGCACTTTCAGTGAATATGAAGAGGTGTGATGGGTGTGGCCAGGGATCTCTAGTCAGTGTCCTCAATGTGTTCAACACTCATCCCTGCCGCTGTAAGAACTGTGCAAATGATCTGCACAGACCTCACTGTGAGCACCATTCCCACTGCGATGACCTACCCTAAGCAAGCGAGAAGCTCCGAGCATGTGGAGCAGCACCTAGTGACTGCCCAGAGACCCAGCTGCACCCTGCACCTCCTCATGTAACCACTGAGCCCCCATGGTCTCAGCACACAATGCTCCCAGTCACTGGGCGCAGAGGTTTCATTCTGCCCTGCCAGCCTGTTAAGTCAACAGAAAGGCAGATGTTTACTGAGTCAGCTCTGCCTACGCATCTTGATCTGGGAAGCTATGGGCAGGCACCTCACCATCCCATGTAGTTGCTCAGCCACCTCCCAGCTAGACTCAAAGTTTGTGGGGACTGCAGATTTTTCTCTCCACCAGAATCTCTGGATCATGAACGTACACAAGAGCCGCTGGCCAAATGTTGCTCTTCCCACCACTGCTGCCAGTACTGCCAAGAAGATGGCAACCTGTCTCAGCCAGTTGCTGTGCACAAAGGCTTCCACAGCTCCTGCCTGGACCCTAAATAGTTCACAGCTTTTCTCAGTCAGGCAGCAGACTCTGTTGTGGGGAAGTTGGGGTGAGATAACGATGCTCGCTCTATCTCCACTAGGTCCTCAGGCAATCACTACCAACCACCAGCCTCCAGGGCTCCAGTCGGACTCATTCCACGCTCTTCCTCCAGGTATATCACTACGGTTGCGGCAGTCTGGTCTCACCTCCACCTCCACGTTGCCACCCGCCCTGGCACTCGACTGCTGCGGTTGTTTGTTGTGTCTGTGTTCATGTTGTGAACGCGTGGTGGAAAGCCACATCCTCCACACAGGCCCATGGTGTTCCTCTTCCTCTTATAGGATGTCCAGTGTGATTTTCTCTCCAATTCTCCCCTGAGAGCCTGAGAATTGAGAGTGTACTTCCTACACTTTTTTTTTTAAATCCCTAGCCTTGCTCAGTATATAGTTCCCTCATCTGACATCTTGGAATCTCATCCATCTTATATCTTAGTATAAAAGATTTGTTTATCATTTCTCTCAAGTTTGGGTTATTAGAAATTTTCTTTATCTTAGTTTCATTGATGAAAAAGTTTTTTTTAAAAAATGGAATTATTTTCATTCTGGTAGTTTAAAAATATATTTCTCTTTTCTTCTGCTTCCATTGTTTCTGTTGATAAGGCAGCCATCATTGAAATTGGTTTCTTCCTATATAGCCTATATGTAATGCGATTTTTCCTCCTGGTTGCCTTTATGATATTCACATTATAATTTGTTGTTAGTTGTCTATGATTTGCCTAGTAGTGGCTTCTTTTTATTTCTTCTTGAGGTTTGCTAAATATCTAAACTTTGTAAATTTAGATTTTTCACTAAATTTAGGGAAATGTCACCCCTTCTTCTCTCAAAGGTTTTTTTCTCTCCCATTCTAATTGTCTTCTATTTCAACTCCAATTATGTATATATTAAAAGTATTAATATTGTCTCCCAGGTCACAGAATTTCTTTTCTGATTTTTTTCCTCTAGATTGCTCCAATTATATAATTTTATTTGCTTGTTTGAGTTTAGTGCCCCTTTAATAACTTTATGAATACATGAAGTGAAACTGTCTTTTAACATATCATTTTCATTTCTATAATTGCCTTAGGATCATTTTTAATATTTTCCCTTTTCTTCAAGAGTTTCAGCCAGCGCCGCAGCTCACTAGGCTAATCCTCCGCCTGCGGCACTGGCACACAGGGTTCTAGTCCTGGTCGGGGCGCCGGATTCTGTCCCGGTTGCTCCTCTTCCAGTCCAGCTGTCTGCTGTAGCCCGGGAGTGCAGTGGAGGATGGCCCAGGTCCTTGGGCCCTGCACCTGCATGGGAGACCAGGAGGAAGCACCTGGCTCCTGGTTTCGAATTGGCGCAGCATGCCGGCCACAATGCGCCAGCCATAGTGGCCACCTGGGGGGTGAACCAACGGAAAAAGGAAGATCTTTCTCTCTGTCTCTCTCTCTCACTGTCTAACTCTACCTGTCAAAAAAAAAAAAAAAAGAGTTTCTGTTTTGTTTAATTATTATGAAAGTGTTTCCTTTAAAACCTTGAACATGTATGTAATAGCTTCTTTAAAGGCCTTGTCTATCAGTTCTGTGTTGGATTTGTTTCTACCCAGTGTTTCTTATTTAATGTTGATTGACAATTCTAATGTTTTCTGTTATAGAGAATTGGATTTCTATTAGCTTCCTTTTAAGATCACTGTTTTCTTCTAGCAAAAAGTTAAATTACTAACAGATCACAACCTACTTATGCAGGCTTGTTTTAACACTTACAGCCAGCTGTTTTTAACCTTAAACACAGAGAAATCCTGTTGTCCCAAGGCGTAGACTTTATGCATAAAATTAGACCTTTATGGATTTCAATGGGAAATATGAGAGAATTACTCACTTCTTTACTTAAAGAGACTCAAAATCCTAACTGATATTGCAGGCAGTGACTTAACCTGTTGGGCACAAGAGAGTTGTCCAGCAGGGCAGTAGCAGAAATCTCTGTTCAGACTTCTTACACTTCAAAATGTTGATTTCTGTAAAACTCCTGTCGGTCCCCTATAAGAAGATATAATGAGTGGGCAAGTTAAGAACCTGAGATAAATTTATGGGCAGATTTTTATTATTTCTGTGACTCTTATTTTATTGGATACATCTCCTCAATTTCACGTCACTCTCGATGCTCCAATCTACATTCTTTGACAGTTCAAGCTAGTAAACTATCTTTTCTAAGTTATATGAACTAAAATGCACCATTATGAGAAGAGAATATAAATGTGAGTCTCATTCAGTGTAATTCCTTCCTCTTATCTTTTCCAGTTTTCTCCTCATTTTTCACTCTTATTATCAAAAAATTATATATGGTTATTCATTTATTTATTTAAAAGATACATTTATTTATTTGAAAATCAGAGTTACATACAGAGAGGGAGAGAAAGAGATCTTCTACCCGCTGGTTCACTCCTCATATGGTTGCAATGGTCAGGGCAGGGCCAAGCTGAAGACAAGAGCCTGCAACTTTATCTGTTTCCCACATGGCTAGCAGGGACCCAAGCACTTGAGGCATCTTCCACATGTTTCCCAGTTACATTTACAGGGCGCTGGATCAGACATGGAGCATGCAGGGCTTGAACAGGCGCTCATGTGGGGTGCTAGATTTGCAGGCAGTGGTTTAACCTGTGCCACAATACCAGCCCCTATAATAATTTACAATTGTTCATAATTGTTATTTGTGAAAGATTTTTCCAACACAAGTGAAAATACATTACTCAAACCAGAGCTTTTCACAAATTCCTGTGTTTTGAGACACGGTGTAAATGTTAGTAAAAGGATGAAAAAACAGGAAAGTCAATAACCCTGATCTCAAGGAAAACAAGTTAGGGTAGTGACATGCCATGTGGCTCTTAAATCAAAACCTACATGTTCTGATTCTAGCAGATTAATCTCTTTGACATTCCTAACACACATTTTTTTTTGTTTCCATCTGAACAAGTTTTCATCTTGTCATGAAGTAGCTATCCATTTCTATTCTAGAGTTCACATACCTGACTCTTTTTCAAAATCCAATTCAAGGAGTAGCATGAGCAAAAAGGCAGACTAGGAAGCTGCAGATCCTTGTTCATCCATGGAGATACTAAAATAATTCCTAACTATTGACTAAAATTATAAGTATTCTGAAAATCAGTCAAATATCTAGAGAAACCAAGCAAATGCTCAATTAAGAACTAACCATATTCAAAAAAGTAGTAAATTGTATGGCATTTTGATTTGTCCATTCCCCACACCACCTTCTTGGTGTAGTACATCATCATTGGGAGAAAATATTCCCATCACCAGTTCACTTTATTGGAAAGAATATAGACAAGCAATGCTATAACCTGACTTTTGGCTGCCCAAAGAACAGTTTTGTATTTTGTTTGACTCAGGGACTCAGTGCTTGAATTGGTCAGCTGTCCTTCATGTTGATAAAATAGCTGAAACAAGCTACTTATGAAGGAAAGAAAATTATTATAGCTCACGGCTTTGGAGGTTCACAGTCCAAGATCATGAAGGCGTCTTTGATTTGGAATCTAGTGATTGTATTTTTGTTGTCAGAGTAATGAAGTAGTGTAGAACATCACTTGGAAAGAGGGACCATCTGACTGTCTTTGTCTTTGCTTATAAAGCCAACGTGATTTGTTCCTGGGGCTCAACCCTAACAAAATCTAATCACTTCCCAGAGGCCCTGCAGCTAAATACTATAATTGGATTAAGTTTACACCCTGTTAGAGCCATTATTATAAGGAATTGGGGCCAAGTCTTTAAAGATTGGGACTTTGGGGGACACCCAAACTCTTATCCAAATTGTAGCAATGCTTAAACAGGAAAAGAAGGCAAGTCTTGGTGACTGACTCAGAGCTTAGAACAAAAGATGTGGAAAGTGGTTGCAGTATCTGATTGAAGATCAGCTGGAGATGCTTCAGCAGTGTGGAATGCTAGTTGGTGGGTGACATAAATGGTAGTCTCGGGTGCCATGGAGTGTAAAAGCCTTCATACCTTCAGACGCTCAGGGCAAGCAATAATAAGTACAGAAATAGGATATAACCCCTAAAGGTCATTTAGAAGCCAAGGTGAGACTATTTGGAAGCTTACAACTTCTTTAATTAGTCGGATATACAGGGATATTAGAATAAAAAGCACACAAGTAGGACCAGGCAGGACATGCCAAGAAAAGTTCTAAGAACGTAAGCCTTCAGCTTAGAGTAAAACCAAGATGAAAAACATCTTACTTATTAGTGAAGGTCTTTCCCAATCTGCAATGACTTGGAGAGGTAGCTGTTTATTACTGTCGTTCCCCGTCTTCGTGGAGGAACAACACAGGACCCTGCGCTGTTCTTTTGTCTGCTCGGCCTTCCCCGGGTTTGCTGCTGGTTTTTCCCGGGTTGGCTACCAACCCTTCCACCTCCGTGGAAGGGCGGTTCCCCCTGCCACTTTCCCCACTTCCGCGGGGGAGCGGCACACCGCCGGCCGGCTCTCTCGGGGGCTGCTCAGGTGTTCCTTCAGATAGATGTTCCTGGTGCATGTTGTCTCTCTCCTCCTTTATAGTCCTCTTCCACCAATCCCAACTCTGCTACCCACATGCCGAGTACGCTGCTCTCCTCCAATCAGGAGCAGGATCAGCTCCTGCAGGTCATCACTCAAGTTGGCGAGAGGCAGCTGCGTAGAAGTTGTTACTCCCTTCTCAGCGCCATATTGTGGGAGAGCAGATGCATAGAATAAGTCTTAATTCCAGTAACAGTCTAGTCCGAGTTCCTCCCCACAATTACAAAGACAAATCATCATCAGAAGATCACAAGATGTTTAAAGATAGAAGAAAATATTGCTCATTCAAAGCAACAAAGCTCCAGAAATAATCCATGAAGAAATGAAGGAATCAGAATTACTAGACAAAAATTCTAAAGCAATTGCATCAAATATGGATGAAGAACTAAAAGAAAACAAAGAAAACTAAGGAAAACTGGGTAGACCATATATGAACAAAAGGAAAATATGAAAAGAGTCATAAAAACTTAATTAACCTGGAAAAATCTGGAGCTCAAAAATACAGTGATTGAACTGGAAAACTGACTACGAAGAGTTAGGAAAAATTCAATGGGGTAAAAGAAAAGTCAGTAAACTCAAGCTCAAGTCATTTAACTTTTTTAAAAAAAGATTTGTTTTATTTGTAAGGCAGAGTGAAAGACAGAGTGAGAGACATAGAGGGAAAGAGATCTTCCATCTGCTGGTTCCCTCCTCAAATGGTTGCAACAGCCAGAACTGGGCCAGGCCGAAGTCAGAAGCCTGGTCTAGCATGTGAGTGGCAGGGACATCTGCTAGGACTCAAACTGCCATTCCAGTACAGGATACTGGGGTGGCAAGTAACAGTTTAACCCACTACACCACAATGCTGACCCCAAAGCAGGTCATTTGAAATTATTAGGTCTGAGAAACAAACAAAAAAAAAAAGAAGAAAACTGAGGAATTATCAGATATTACCTAGGAGATCCATAAATATAAGCGTATGTATGTTTATATATATAACAATATATATATATAAAACAGTATATACATATAACACTATATATAACAATATATATATAAAATATATATGTATATATATATATGTAAAACAGGGATTCTAGAAGGAGGGAAGAGAGAAAAATGTTAGATCGTTTGAAGAAATAGTAGCTTAAAACTTCCTAAATTTATAGAAAGCCAAGGATGCATAAGCCTAAGAACCTCGATTAACTTAAATCAAATTCATTCAAACAATCCACACTAGACACATTAAAATAAAACTATTGAAAGACAAAGCCAAAATACAAACCACCTTGAAAATGAATGATCACATATAAAGGCCTCTAAACAAGATTATCAGTGGATTTCTCAGAAAATCTTTCAGACCATTAGACAGAGGGAAGATATAAAGCATTGAAAGAGAAAAAATTTGATGAAGAACTTTATAGCTAGCAAAACTGCTCTTCAAAATTGTAGGAAGAATTAAGATATTTTCAGTAAAACAAAAGCTAAGGAAGTGGAATATCACAAGAATGTTCATATAAGAAACTCTTAAGGTACTCCTTAAAACTGAAATAATAGGATGCTAGACTGTAACCAATAATCATATGAAAATAGAGTTTTCAATAAAAATAAATACATGGACGTTGGCTGATGATATGGTGCAATGCATTAAGATGTTGGCATCCCATATTGAATGCCAATTCAAGTCCTGGCTGCTCCACCTCTGATCCAGTTTCCTGGTAATGTGCTTTGGAAGGAAGCAGACGATGGACCAAGTATCTGGGTCCCTTTTACCCTTGTGGGGGACCCAGATGGAGTTCCTGGATCCTGGCCTCCTGGATTTGACCTAACCCAGCCCTGACTATTGTGGCCATTTGGGGAGTGAACTAGCAGATGGATGAGTCTCTCTTTATGTCTCTCCCTCTCTCTCTCCCTGCCTTCCCTGATACTCTTTCAAATAAATAAATAAATCTTTAGATGTATGAACAGTATTTTTAAAATGTTACTGTTGTTTTGATTTACAACTTTGTTATTTTCTACAATATAAAAAACAAATGCAACAAATAATTGTAAATCTATGTTCATGTGTCTACAGCTTATAAAGATACAAATTGTGTGCTCAATAATATAAAGTGGAGGAGGGGAAAAGTATTCAGTAGAAAAGAATTTTTCATGTTATTGAAGTTAAACTGAGATTAATTCAAATATATTGTAAGCAGCAGGTATTGTCGTGCATCAGATTAATCTGCTGCCTAAGATGCCAGCATCCCATATCAGGGTACCAGTCCTTGTTGCTCTGCTTCTGATCCAGCTCCCTGCTCATATGCCTGGGAAAGCAACAGAAGATAGCTCAAGTACTTGTATTCCTGCCACTCACGTTGGAGGCCTGGTTAGAGTTTCAGGCTCTTGGCTTTGGCTTGGCCCAGCCCTGGACATTGCAGCCATTTGGGGAGTCAATCAACAGGTGAAAGATCCCTCCCTCTCCCTCTCCCTCTCTGTCTCCCTCTCCCTCTCTGTCTCCCTCTCTCTCTCCCTCCCCCTCTCTCTCTCCCTCTCCCTGTCTCTCTGTTACTCTGCCTTTCAAGTAAACAAAATAAATCTTTATATATGTTTGCATATATATACTTGTGTGTATATACAAATTCTAATTAATTTAGGGTGTTAAAAGTAATCTTCATGGTAACCACAAAAAAAATCTAAGGAACAAAAGTAAACTAAACAAAAAGGAATGCAGTCGTGAAATAAATGAGGGGCAGAAAAGACTATTAAACACCATAAGACATAAAGAACAACAAAAAAAATGGTAATAGTCATTTACTTTCTATATAATAACTTTCAATGTAAACAGTTTAAAATCCCCAATTAAAAGCACATATTTACAGAATAGATAAAGAAACAGGATTCAGCTATATTTTGTCTACAAGAGACTCACTTTTAATCTAAGAATATATATAATTTGAAAGTAAGCTATAGGAAAAATCATTCTATGCAAATAGCAACCAAAAGAGAGCAGCACTAATATTAGTCAAAATAGATCTTGAGTGAAAACGTTATGAGGCATAAAATGACATTATATAATAATAAAAATGTTGATTTGTATAAAAGGTGATGATTATAAATATATATGGGCCCTAATAGATATATGTTTATTATAATATATATATGAACTCCTAAATGTGACACAAACATTGACAGAATTGGGATGAGAAATAACAAAGTTCTACAATAATACTAGGAGACTTCAGTGTTTCACTTTCAATAGTGGATAGAACAACTAGACAGAAGATCAATAAGGTAATAGAGAAGTTGAACGACTCTATAAACCAATTAGGCCTAACAGATATTTTTCTCAAGTGACTGTGGCATATTCTCCAGAAATGCCACATACTAGGCCACAAAACAAGTCTTAATACATTTTAAAAGACTGAAATAAAATATTTTATCTAATAACAATAAATCAATTTAAAAACAATGGAGAAAATTGAAAAATGCACAAACACATGAAAATTAAATTAACGCTTTTTCAAAGAACCAATACATCAAAAAAATCACAAGGTAAATTAGAAAATATTTTTAGACAAAAGAAAATGAAGACACACATATAAATGTTGTGAGACAGAGCTAAAGCTGTGCTAGGAGGGAAATTTGTAGCTATAACCATTGATTGGGGAGAACCTGCTTTCTCCCAAGGGCCAGTAGGATATTTATAAGAGCATTCAGGGGTCATACAAAATTATTAACTTAAACAAATAGCCTGCTATATATTTTCTGAATTCAAGTTCTATCTACAGTTGTCTGTGCAGGGCCAGATCGAATGATTTTGTGGGCCTTACACAGTCTAGACCTTCCTCACTCCTACACCATTAAGAAAGAAGAAAGATTTCAGATCAACAATTTTACACCTTAAGGAACTAAAAAAAGAGCAAGTTCATTCCAAAGCTAACAAAATGAAGGAAGTAATAAAAATTTAAGGAAGAGATAAGAAACACAATAAGAGGTAAGAAAAACAATAGAGAAAACCAATGAATCCAAGAAGTGGATATTTGAAAAGGTAAATACCTAGAAAGGTTTACAAAATTTCACTAAGAAAAAAAAACCAGAATATCCAATCACTGAAATTTTTAAGCTGAAAGAGGTAACATTAGTACTGATTTTGCAAAAGTAAAAAAGCAGTGTCAGAGCGTAACTATCAAAAACTGCATGCTAACAGACTGTATATTTATGTGAAGTGAACAGACTCCTAGAAGCATACTGATGGAAAAAGGACATAGGCCTCACCCATTTTGCACTTTGCTTAAAAGTAGATAAAATCAGAATTTTCCCTTTATCCATGCCTTCTTTCAAGAGACCAGTTCACACTCTGTATTATTCCCCACTCCACCCCCTGTAAACTTTTCCATTTTTCAAAACTGGTGAGAAACTTGAAAAACCTGTATGGAGAAATTCTCCTCCCCTCTGAATCCCTAGCCCACCCTAAAATATGAAAAAGCCCAGCCCACTAGGACTTTGCCCTCTGCCAAGCATTCGGTCTGTGTGCATGCTAGCAGTTGGTCACTCACCTCTGTGAATTTATTTTTCTTGAATAAATTTGTTCTGTCTCCTCTCTGTTCTGTGCCCCTTTTCCTTACACATAAAACCTGCAAAGATGGAAGCTTAATATCCTACCTAAGAATATGAATCTGACTAGAACCATTTAGAACCATGTGTAGTGAGGAGATTAGATCATGAATCAAAAAGGTTACCAGTGCTTTTCATTCTTTTATTCCCTTAAATACCTGTTGACCATCTATCATGAATCAACCATTGTATTCTGCTTTTCTCCACAGAGGAACTGAAGCATTATTTTTAATACAATGTTTTCAATGATGTTTTTCAGTTTTTTGATTGCAAAAAAAATGTAACACCAGCCACAAGTTTTTGGATCTCAAATACACCCTCACTCCATTACTTCTATCTTCTCTTTTGCTGGTAGTTGTTCTCCATGCTTCAGTTCTCAGTTTGTCACCTCCCCTGAGAAGTTTCCCTGACTACTCCAGCCCTAATCTAATTCTGCTCCTTTGTTGCATGCATACACAGGACCAGATTTCTTTCCTTAGAAAGAAAATTAACTTCTTTAACCCAATATTTTTTAATTAATTAATTATTTGTGTCCAACTCCTCCATTTTATTAAAAGCTCTATGAGGGCTGTTCCAAGTCTATTTGTGTTTATTCTTTTTTCCTTCATGCCTTACAGAGTCAATAGCCTGGATTAAGCACCAATAAAGTATTTGTTAAGTGAATAGATGAATGTGTAAATAAAGGAATTTTCTTTGTTTTAAAGATTTATTTATTTATTTGAAAGTGAGAGTCACAGAGAGGGAGGAGAAAGAGAGAGAAAATCTTCCATCTGCTGGCTCACTCCCCAGATTGCCACACCAGCCAGGGCTGGCTGGGCCAGACTGAAGCCAGGTGCCAGGAGCATCTTCCAGGTCTCCCATGTGAGTAGTAGCCGCCCAAGCACTTGGGTCATCTTCCACTACTTTTCCCAGGCCATTGGCAGGGAGCTGGATTGGAAGTGGAGCATCTGGGACATGAACCAGCACCCATATGGGATGCCAGCATTGCAGGAGGCAGCTTTACCTGCTACATCACAACGATGGCCCTGGGAATTTTCTTTAAAAATGTGTTTTGTCAGTCATTTAATTTTTTTCTGTTGGTATTTCTTTAAAGATTAATAAATATTGAAAATGTAAAGGCTATTTTTAAACAAAAATTGCTTCTCATACACAAAATATGTCTTAGTCATTTTCTGAAAGCACAATAAAAGAAAATTAAATTCATTGTTACTTTTTTTGCCCAAAACTTAGAACAAAGAAAGATATAGAACAAGATGGTTTAACCTGTGAATTCTACCAAATATTAAAGCAAGAATTATAACTACTTCTTCTCCAACTCTTCTGAAAATTGAAGAAAAAGGATTGTTTCCAAACTTATTCTATGAAACCAGCCTTACTCTGCTATTAATGTTAGACAAAGACAGTAAAAAATAAACCAACCAATATCCCTTATGAGTATGCAAAAATCCTCAGCAAATACCAGCAAACTAAAATTAACAGTATATTAAAAAGATTACACATTGTGACTAAGTATGATTTATTCTTGCCATGCAAAGACAGTTCAATAAATGAAACCCAGTGCAATACATCACATTTGTAGAATGAGAAATTATGAAAAACTCAATTGATTTAGAAAAAGTATTTGATAAAAGTCAATATGCCATCAGGATAAAAACAGTGAACATACATGACATAAAAGAATTTACTTCAACATAGTAAAGCCATTTCACCATATCAGTGGTTAACAACTGAAAATACTTCATCTATAATCAGGAGCAATACCCTCATTCATTCTTTGGTGACTTCTATTCAACATAGTGCTAGAAGTCCTAGCCACAGCAATGACTCTAGAAAAAGAAATGAAAGGCATCCAAATTAGAAAAGAAGCATAATTATTACTGTTCAGAGATGAAATGATCTCACATCTAGGAAACTCTAAATATTCCACATGCAAAAAGTACTATTAGAACTAGTAAATGAATTCACGGTTATAAGGCACAAAATCAATATACAGAAGTCAGTGTATTTGACCATTAATAATGACAAATGGGAATGAGCATTTGGTGTATCACTTAAGATGCTATTTGTGATACCCGGATCCCATATTGGAGTGCCTCGGTTAGAGACCTGGCTCCTCTATTAATTCCAGTTTCCTGCTAATGCACACCCTGGTGAATGGCAGGTGGGGATTCAAATACTTGGGTCCCTGCCACTCATGTGGGAGATGGAGATTCAGTTTCTGGCTCCTGGCTTCAGCTTGCTCCAGCTCCAGCTTTTGTAGGCATTTGGGGAGTTAACCAACAGTCGGGAGATCTCTCTTTCTGTCTCTATCTCTGTATGTGTGTATATATTTCTCTCTTACTCTCTCTCTGACTCTCTCTGTCTCTACCTTTCAAATAAATTAATAAATAAAATTAAATAATATCTGGAAAATAAAATTAATAAAATGATTTAAACTACAATGGCATAAAAAGAACAAACTACTTAGGAATAGTCTTAAGCAAAGAGAGAATAAACTTTTACACTGAAAACTATATTACATCGCTTGAAAAAATGAAAGAAGACACACATAACTGGAAAGGCATGCTATCTTCATGGAGTTGAAGACAATATGGTTACGATGTCAATACTACATAAAAAATCTACAGATTTAATGAAAGTTTTTAAAGATTTATTTATTTATTTATTTGAAAGGTAGAGTACAGACAGAGGGAGAGACAGAGAGGTCTTCCACTCGCTGGTTCATTCCCCAAATGGCTGCAATGGCTGGAGCTGGGCAAATCCAAAGCCAGGAGCCAGGAGCTTCTTACCAGTCTCCCTCATGGGTTCAAGGGCTCAAGTACTTGGGCCATCTTCAAGGCCTAAGCAGGCATTAACAGGGAGCTGGATTGTAAGTGGCGCGGCTGGGACTTGAACTGCTGCCCATATGGGATGCTGGCACTGCAAGGTGAAGGCTTAACCTACTATGCCATAGCCATGGCCCCAGATTTAATTAAATTTCTATTAATATCTCAGTGGTGTTTTTAATGACTAGATAACTTTATCCTAAATTTTATATAGTTTCTGAAAAGAAGCTCAGTAGCTGAAACAGTCTTGAAAATGAAGAAACAAGGTTGGAGGTATCAGACTTCCTGGTTTCAAAACTTCCTATGAAAGCTACAATCATCAAAACCTTGAAATACTGACATAGGAGCCGGCGCCGTGGCTCACTTGGTTAATCCTCCACCTGCGGTGCCAGCATCCCATATGCGCACCGGGTTCTAGTCCCAGTTGCTCCTCTTCCAGTCCAGCTCTCTACTGTGGCACTCCCTTGCCTATCCTTAATAGTGAAGAAGAGAGTGGGATATGGGAAAGGACAATTAGGTAGTGATCATAACACCAGATGGTATGCATTCCTTCTCTCACAATTAGGATTAGGGACTTCTCTTAAACCTTATGTCTTCATGACTCAATTTTTGTATGAGTCCAGGAATCTATCCATTTCTTCTAGGTTTCCAGATTTGTTGCCATACAGCTCGTTCTAGTAATTCCTAATGATTATTTTTTATTTCTGTGGTAAAAAGGTGTTTCCTTTTTCATCTCTGATTTTATTGATTTGAGTCTTCTTCCTCTTTTTTTTTTTTTTTTTTTTTTTTTGTTAGTTGGGTCACTATTGGTGGGAATGTAAACTGGTGCAGCCATTGTGGAAGACAGTTTGGAGATAGCTCAGAAATCTGAAATATACACCTACCATATGACCCAGCCATCCCACTCTTTGGAATTTACCCAAATAAAAAGAAATTGGCATATTAAAAGTTGTATGAACCCCCATGTTCACTGCAGCTCAATTTACATTAGTTAAAATATGAAATCAACCCAAATGTCCATCAACTGAAGACTGGATAAAGAAAATTGTATGTGTATGTGTTAGATATAATGGAATACTACTCAGTTGTTAAAAAAAAATGAATGAAATACTGTGTTTTGCAACAAAATGGATGCAACTGGAAACCATTAAACCTAGTAAAATAAGCCAGTCCCAAAAAAGACAAGTACCATATGTTTTCCCTGATCTGTGATAACTAATAAGGTAATCTATAGGAGTAAAATTGACATTTTGAGATTCAATGATTTTTAACAGCCCTTGTCTCAACTTTTGTGGAACAGTGTTTTTTTCTTCATACCATTTGTTGAACTCTTTACTTAGTGTAGGATTAATCATATGAATATAAAGTTAATTGAAAATAGATCTTTGTGAAACTTAAAAATGAGAGTAGGAGAGGGAGGAAGGTGGGGGTGTAGGCAGGAGGGAGAGTGGAGTGGGAAGTATCACTATGTTCCTGAATCTGTATATAGAAAACAGTGAAATTTGTATACCTTTCCTGCTTCCTATTGTACCACTTTTGTGGTACTTTTGATCCTCTTAATATTCAGCCACTAAGCATATTTCCATTGGATATCCATACTTTTTAGGTATTGAGGATACAGCAGGTACAAAAAGAGTTATGGTCTTTGCATTCCTGGAGCCAATAATCTATTGGGAAACTGTAATGATGTCTAGGTGTCTGAAGACTTCCTCAGAAAAGCCCACTTTTTTTGCCTTTGTACAGTAATTAATGCCTCTGAGACACACCTGAGTTATTAAAACAAATAGTAGTTACTTTCAACTGTTGATAATTGCCTTCCAAAGCCTCAGTTGGCTCTATTAGATACTTTTTTAAAACGAAGGAAAAAAATTAGATTTTGTAGCTAATGTAATGGAAATGCAATTCTTAGCTAATGAACTAGATGATTTTAGCAAGTCTATAGGGAGATTCCATTATAGATTGTTATACAAATCATTTGCTATGTATTTTAAATTTAAACACAGTATGACTTTATTTCAAAGAATAAAAATACTTGTATAAACATGCTAATCACAATGAAAACATGTCATTTTAACACTAAAAAAATCAAAAAAACCTGCATTTAAAAGAAATTGATGTTTTTCTATTTTGCAAATAAATGCCACCAGAGGACTACACAGCCACTTGCTTTTATGAAATAGGAAATTACTTTGTACAACTTCCTCATTAACACGGAGAAAGGAGTTCTGACTCTAAAAACCTATTCTTTTTTTTTTTTTTTTTTTTTTTTTTTTTTTTTTTTTGACAGGCAGAGTGGACAGTGAGAGAGACAGAAAGAAAGTTCTTCCTTTTCCGTTGGTTCACCCCCGCAATGGCCGCCACAGCTGGTGCACCGCGCTGATCTGAAGCCAGGAGCCAGGTGCTTCTCCTGGTCTCTCATGCGGGTGCAGGGCCCAAGGACTTGGGCCATCCTCCACTGCACTCCCTGGCCACAGCAGAGAGCTGGACTGGAAGAGGAGCAACTGGAACAGAATCTGGCGCCCCGACCGGGACTAGAACCCGGTGTGCCGGCGCCGCAGCCGAAGGATTAGCCTATTGAGCCACAGCACTGCCCTAAAAACCTATTCTTATGTGAAAGCCATCAAGTTCCTTGTAGGTAACACTACATATCTAAGATATTCTTTTTTTATTTTTTTATTTAAGATTTCTTTATTTATTTGAAAGGCAGAATTGCAGAGAGGCAGAGGCAGAGAGAGAGAGAGAGAGAGAGAGGTCTTCCCTCCGATGGTTCACTCCCCAGAAGGTTGCAACGTCCTGACTGCACCGATCCAAAGCCAGGAGCCAGGAGCTTCTTCTAGGTCTCCCACAGGGGTGCAGGGGCCCAAGCACTTGGACCATCTTCTTTCCCAGGCCATAGCAGAGAGCTGGATCAGAAGTGGAGCACCCAGAACTTGAATCAGTGCCCCTATGGGATGCTGGCACTGTAGGCTGTGGCCTCACCAGCAACTCCATAGCACTGGTTCCTAAGATATTCTTAACAACTTACTCTTCTTATTCTCTAGAGAAAGCTATATAGAGATGATCTATCTAGCATCTATTTATCTCCTATGTGTTCTGTTTCTCTGGAAGATCTGATGAATAAAACAAGTGAAATCTTTGTTTTGAAATGTGAGTTGTATCTATTTAGCTGATTAATAATTAAACAAAAGTATAGTTCAGTAGTAATTAACACAAGCTCTGACTCCCAATATCAGACTCTGCCATTCTTAATGGTACTTCTGCAGGTTTAGATAGAGGAAGACTGAGATGATTTGTAATCAGAAGATAGTCTCAGAATATCAATCAATGATAACCTCACTCCAGCAGTCCTATGTCTGATAATGATCAATTCAGCAACAGCCTCATCACAGTAGCCATACCATTGAAAATGACTGTTTCAAACCAGTGCCCATGCTTAGGAATGTTTAGTCAGTCTACAGTAGCTTTACTCCAGTGACCAGAGAAATGGAGCTGAATGTACAATCTTGAGTGGCTGACATTGTGGTTAAGCTGCCACCTGCAATGATGACATTCCATAAGGCCCTGGTTTGTGTCCTAGTTGCTCCACTTCTGATCCAGATTCCTGCTGATGTATCTGGGAAAGCAAGAGAATATGGCCCAAGTACTTGGAACCCTGAACCCACATGATAGACCTGGATGGAGTTCCAAGCCCTTGGCTTCAGACTGGCCCAGCCCAGACTATGGCGGTCATTTGGGGAGTGAACCACCAGATGGAAGATCTCTCTCTCTCTCTCTCTCTTTCTAACTCTGCCTTTCAAATAAATAAATAAACCTTTAAAAAAAATACTCTAAACACTAATGTTTCTGAAAGAGCATCAATTCAACAATCTCAGGCTAAACAAAGCTTAAATAAAATCAACTCTGGCTTTGTTTGGGAAGAATGCACTTCATAAGCACGGCTCTTCCTTCAAGAAAACGGGAAGTTCACAATATTCACATCAGAAATACAGTTCAATTTATTGTTATTTCATTAGTTGAGAGCCATGTGAATGTTTCTGACTACTTGTGAGTTTGAATATGTCAGTGACAGAGACACCCATGTGGGTGTGAGATGAGATGATCAAATCCAGTCTTTCAATTCTTGCAATGGTTTCTACCATCTACTTTTTGTTTATATATATTTGGCATGAAGTGGATTTTTGTGATAAATTTTCCAAACCTAACATTTATTAAACAAGGAAAAGTCTTTATGAATAAGTTCTTTGCATAGTATGCAGCTGTTAGTTCAATATTAAAAATAAAGTGAGATAAAAAATCAGCATGTACTAATAGTTGATTATAATAGATATGATTTTCCCAGCTAGTACCAAAGTGAAGGGTAAAACAAATTAACATAAATTCACTTGTAGATAAAATAATCACAGCGTGAATTGTAATGGACTACTGTACCATAATCACCATCAATCAGCACAAGTCATTGAACATGATTTTGTTAGAAGCTTTTTGGATTCAGAATTACAAGTAAGTTTTCAAGCATTAGGACAAAATTTATTGCAATAATAAAAAATGTAAATATCTCCACTTAATATTAAAGGGATTAGCAAACATCTAAATGCTTCACCTTTTTAAAAACAGCCTAGTCATAAGTACAAGTAAATCCAGTGCAGGAACGAAATTTCCCTTTGCTAGTGCACAATTTCCTCATGCTAAAGACTTAGTTATAAGGTTATTGAAAGTACAACTTCAGAAACAATAACAAAGTTTTACATAAACTTATGAATTTGGGAGTTAATGAGACAAATTACACAATTTTTGGTGGAGGTTATACAAATGCAGATTTTGGTGGATGTTTGCGTATATCATTTGTATATTCAGAGGTGAAGAAAAGCATGGATGAGTCTATCGAAAGTGTCAGCTGTCCTATGTAGTATACAGATTATACAGTTGCTGTTCACCTCCTGTCTTTCTGCTGACATTGAAGCAATTGTCATGAAATTGTTCTCTCACTTTAGTATTTACACTGTTTGAACTGAACAGCTAAAGGACACTTTATTTTTCATTTTATTTTTACTCAATATTCTTTAATTCTCTTGCATTCAAAATCCCATTGGCTCCCTTTAATAAATGTAGTTAAGATAATCTGCACTTTGTTTGAAGCACTGAAATAATACTTTAATTACATAGAAAAGACCTCAAAAATTTGTGTTGACTTTTTTCAATAATCCACTGCTAAATGAAGCCTCTTTATTTGTTGTTCATAGTTTTCTGCCTTTTAAGCAATAGAATTGTGTAATTGAAAGAAGAGCAAATGATACTATTACTTCAATAAATGGTTAAATTGTTAAAGAATTAACACAAAAATTACTACTTTAGGTATGAAGAACTTCTTACAAGGAACATTACTTGTCAGAAGAAATTTCAACTTGAAGTTGGTAATTGTTATGGTATATACTAAGATAATTTTTTTAAATGGGTGAAGATAGTTGTAATCAAATTCTGGTGAACTCTAAATTTTAGTACAATTATGTCCCCCTCAATATTTTCCTTTTATTTCAATATTCATATGTATAGGAAAACAAATTACTCAAATTTATCTGGACATTATTTTATTTACTATATCTGACAACCCTAAAGTATTCATTTTTTGAATCTTTACCAGAGGTTAATAGAATGATACTTAATTTTACAATTTAAGAGCAAAAGGTAGTATTTCATGATTATTTAATTCAGTGACATTATTAGGGTTAAGCATTTTCCATATGTTTTTGGTAATTTATATTTCCTTTTTTATGAATTTCAAATTCAGGATTTATTTATAGATGTCCCTTATTTCTCATATATATTTATATTTTATGTTTATACACATTTTAAATTACTTGAAAATTCAAAATTAGACCTTTAATTCATATCAATGTCAAGATCAATTCCGTAAGAGTTTAAGGGATTCATGTAGAAAAATGAAACTCTAAAATACTAGTAACTAAGTGAACACTTAGGTAATCTAATAAGGAAGGCATTTTCAGTGTATATGCACAAAAGCAGGAGAAATAAAAAAAAAGTAATTATTTGGATTACATTAAATCAGAAACAGTTGTGCAGATTAAAAAACTTAAATTTTGCTAAAAATTATAATGTAAGTACTTGTGTATACACATATTAATCCAATTAATTAATATGTAAAGTGCTAAACTGCATAGACAAGCTATGCAAGAAACTCAAAATGAATTTAAAAATTCAAAAGAAATATTAAAAAATAATTGAAGTAAAAGAACAATATAGGGGCTTTTGTTGAGACACAGTTGTTTAAACCATACCCATATTGGATTATGGGTTGCAGTCTTGGCTTTCTGCTATTGCATCTGAGGAGGCAGGTGAAGGTGGCCCAAGAATTTGGGCCCTTGTCACCCATGTAGTAAATCAGGATGGAGCTCTTGGTTCCAGGCTTTGGGTGGCTCCTGGCCCAGACCTGGATATTGCAGCCATTTGAGGAGTGAACCAGAGAATGAAAGATCTCTCTGTTTCTTCCTCTTTCTCTATTGTTCCACATTTTAAATAAACAAGGAAACAATTTTTTTAAAAATAAAAAATAACCTCAACAGTATGTTTTTACCTATAATTATCAAATTTAAAAATAGGTTTAAATTTTTCATTTGATTATTCATTATAGCCCTTGCCTAGGTTCCTGCTGGACTGTGGTCTTTTTATTTTATATTTATTAAACTGTTCATTTAGTGGAACCAATAAGCCTTTGACTACAATGTAAATTTAAAGTTTGTTATATAGCATACAAAAAATGTACAAGAATGGAATGGACATCCTGTAATTTGATTGTTTTTAGCCATTGTTTATACTCCTATGGAACTGTGGTCTTTCTACTTTTTACTTGTTGAATATTCTATTTAGTGGTGCATTAAGCCTGTGATTATTGAAAAAAATCTAAAAAAAAAAAAAGGAAGGAAGGAAGGAGGGGAATTGAGAGAGGGAGGGAGGGAAGTATGGGAAGTATGTACCTATGAAATACATGAAATCTGTTCTCTTTATGTTAATAAAAATATTTATAATGCTATTTCAAAACTAATAAATAAAGTATTAAGCTTGAAAAAATTTTCCTAATACTGATAAAATAAATTATGCTCAGTGATAGACTGATAAACTCCTTCTGATGATAATTATACCAATATACCCCCATCTTCTTCCTTTTAACATCTGCTTACCTTAATTTTTATCCATTCGTTTAGTGCAGTATTGCATATTGCATCTAAATTTTGTTGCTAACAAATCTGCTTAACAAATTGAGCGCACTTGCGTTCTTTCCTAAGGAACAAATACTTTTTGTCGGATTTGCAGTCAACTCCTGAGGTTTTAATGGATATGTTTACAACAATTTGATTGTTTCTGCCTGAAGGGTCCTCATGTGCGTTACAAGGGCTATAGGACTAGTTTCACTATAAAGTAGATGACCAGTTCCATCGCCAGTTATAATGCTACAGTTGAACTATCACTGTTCTATTCTTCCTTCTGCATTGGAACTTCAGTATTAAGCACTCTCTGGTGCATGTGCTCGATTAAAGGCTTCATTCTGTCATTTCTCACACTCAGTTAACTCTCTGCTATAAACTGAGCCTCTCGTTTATAAATTACCTGGAGTGGCTTTCTGTTTCTATCAGAACATAAATATTTGGTCTGAGGGACCGCTTCATCCTCAAGTCATACTTGCTTCTAACACTGGTGAGATTTAGGGATTAGAAAGGTATCTGGCTGTCTTCATTTTTTTGTTTGTTTTTCTTTGGTTTTTGATATTCAACAAACTGTCTGTACATTGACCACTTTGCCTACTGTCAGGACGTGTGAAGTGTCTGGGATAGCAACCAACTTGAAAGTGAACAAGTTGGCCTGCAGCATTTTCATGGATACCATCAAAAGACCTAAGGTTCCTGAGTCAGAGAAAAAGGTCTTTATTACTCATGGCATGACACGGTAGCATGAGCTTCATATTCACATGCATTCCCTTTACTACCCATGTCATGTAGGGTAAAGACTGTGTTGGACCCACGTGGATACTGAGCACATAGTGAGTTTGTGTCACAGCTGACACCTCTGAGTTTGTGAAACCCTCAGTCTTTCGAAGGGGGCTGCTAAGAAACCTAGCAACATTTTTCCCAGAGGGCATTGTCACCTTTCTTACACTAGAAAGCAAACAAATCTACCCCCTGTTCAAAAGGAAAATACTAGCTCTGTTTGTGGAGACTATTTGTGATAGTAATATTGTTGAAAATGTGTCAGTTCCTCTGTTTGCAAGCCATGGAAAAATATGAGAGCTCCATGAAGAAGCACCTCCCAGCATTCTTGCTATTCTAGCAATTACACAATGCCTGAATTACTACAACTCTTCTAGAATATGAGAGATTCCTACTCCTCAGATGTAAGTGCTGGAGGGTTTGGGCTCAAAGAAGTATGAGTGCTACGTATCTACAAAATTCTCCAGAAGAAAAAGAGGAAGGTTTAGGGTCAGGCAACAGTATTGGGTTTTTGATATGCTGATGGTTACTACTGGTTTTTTTTTTTCCAGTTTCAGTTTACTCAATTATAAAGTAAGGGAACAACTGTTTACCTTAACAGGATTGCTTAATTAAATGACAGTAAATATGTAAGTGAGAATACTTAACTGCAAAGGGTTTTATAAATGCTATTTGTATGTCTAAATGCATTTGTTCATTTATTAAATTATTATTGATGGGTAATTACCCTAAGTTCAACTCAAAATTGTGAACATTTAACAGTTATCTTTAATTTTTTTAAGATTTATTTTACTTGTTTAAAAGGCACAGTTATGAGAGGGAGAGGCAGAGAGAAAGAGATTCTGCATCCATTGGTTCACACCCCAAATTTCAACAATGATTGGGGCTGAGCCAGACTGAAACCAGGAGTCAGGAGCTTCTTTTTATGTCTCCCACATGGAAGCAGGAACCCAAGGACTTCAAACCATTTTCTGCTACTTTCCCAGGTGCATTAGCAGGGAACTGGATTGGAAGTAGAGCCGCCGGGACTCCAACGGGTGCCCATAAGCGATGCCGGTATCGCAGGTAGCGACTTTACTCACTACACCACAACATCGTAAATGCTAAATATAAATCTATTCAGTACAACCTACAGTGCTATAGTTATCGATCTTTCCATAATTCCCAACCAATGCTGAGAATTATGACAAACTTAAGGTGAATTTGGATTTACAAAGTAATTTTTAAAAGAATAATTGTAGCTCTTTGTAATTATTAAGTTGTCTGATATAGTTCTTAAAGCATATGTCTTAGTCTTTGGGAGATATTAAAATGGACAACAACAATACTATTTAAAGGACATGTGGCACCTTCCCCCCCTTTCCTCCTCCTCTCCCCACCCCATTTCCTCCCTTTTGTTGAGACCCTTGGTGCTAAACCAGATCCTTCCAGACTCCTTGCATAGCAACTGGCAAAACAGATAAGCTGCACAGGGCAGCTTGTGAAACAGATAAGAAGAAAGTTCCTAGAGGCTTCAAAGAGCCCCCTACTCTCCCCTAGGTAGCAGCAAATTCCTTCCTTAACCAGATAAAACTCAGCTCTAAGCACACTCTGCACAGTCTTTTCACAAGACTGGACTGCCACCCTTCTTTGCTTTAATAAAATAACTTGTCTCTGTTGAGGTCTGTTCCGTCTCCTTTTTATATCACCCCTGGTGGGTACGAAAGGCCAGAACTCTAAGCTATTCCAAACCTAACAGTACTGGTTAATAACTCAAATAGCTAGGCCAAAATAACCCTCAGTTTCAATTTATAAGTCATATATCATTACCAGTTGAACATATCACAATACTCTTCTTTTTTATTTTACATTTCACCACATTCACTTCAAATGTCAAGATTTATACATATATACATGTATACTATTTGTTCTTGAAAACAGATGAGACTGAGGTATTCATGACAATGGTCATAATGTAGGGAAAGAAGTGTGTGTTATCATTTATGATTTAGTGATTTATGTCATGGTATGATTTAGTGAAGCAATATTTATAACTAACTGCCAATCAATATGAGATCTACATAATTTTTATACTCTATATATTAACTTCCACATGCTTCTGCACAGCAAGGGAAACAGTTATCAAAATTAACAGACAACTAATAGAATGGGAGAAAATATTTGCAAACTATGATTCCAATGGACGATTTACATCCAGAACATATAATGATCTCCAGAAACTCCATAATACAAAACAATCCAGCTAAGAAATGGGCAAAGAATATGAACAAGCAAATGGCCAACAGACACATGAAAAAATGCTCAGGATCACTAGCCATCAGGGAAATGCAAATCAAAACCACCATTAACTGTCACTCTAGTTAGAATGGCTATTGCCCAAAAATCTAAAAATAACAAATTCCGATTTGATTGTGGAGAAAGGTACCCTAATACACTGTTGGTGGAAATGCAATTCAGTACAACTATTATTTAAAACAGTATGGAGATTGCTCAGTAAACTAAAAGTAGATCTACCTTATGACCCAGCTCTCCCATTCCTAAGAATATATCCAAAGGAAATGAAATTAGCATATGAAAGAGATACCTGCATCTTATATTTATACCAACTCAATTCACAATAGCTAAAGTAGGAATCAACCTAGATATCCATCAACTGATGATTGGATAAAGAAAATGTAGTCTACATATACAATGGAATATTAATAACCATAAAAAAGAACAAAACCCTGACATTTGCAACAAAATTGATGCTACTGGGGATCATTATGCTAAATGAAATAAGCCAGAACCCGTAAGACAAATACTACGCATTTTCTCTTATTTGTGGAAGTTAATGTAAAGAATATAAAAATTGTGTGGATGTCATATCGATAACTAGACTTTTCTAGCTCTAGAATTTGTTCCACTAGTCAAGAGGATCTAGGGTCTATGGATCAGATTTAATGGTTATAGGAGACGATTAAAATCATAAACAATTATTGCATTCATGTGCATACTTATATTTTATTGGTGCAAACATCTCAAGATTCATCAGCTATACAACAGGCCCATGAGCAGGTTAAATTCATCACATTATCATCTTGCAAATATACTGATTTATTTTATCATCATTTTTGTTCTTTCTTTGACTGCTGTGATATAGGGAAAGTAATTCTTCAGCAAACATCAATGTTTTTTTCTTCATGTATCTTTTCATTCTGGATGACAAACATTTTCACAGTTTTATTTCAGGGGTTAATATTAATATTTCTAATTTTTTTACTTTCCTTCTAATTTGATATGCTTTTTGAATCAACAAATCTGTTTCCTCCTGGAGTCTATTCAACATACTATCCATTCTAATCCATATCTTCCAGGATTTACCCACTTCTATCTTATATTTCTTTTTTAAAAATATTTATTTATATATTTGAAAGGCAGTTACGAAGAGAGAGAGAGAGAGAGATTCCATCAGCTATTTCACTCCCCAAATGGCTGCAAAAACAGCTAGGGCTGGGCCAGGCCTCCCATGTGGGTACAGGCTCTCAAGGACTTGGGTCATCTGCTACTGCTTTCCCTGGGTGCATTAGCAGGGAGCTGGATTGGAAGTGGAGCAGCCAGGAAACCCGTGCCCATATGGGGTGCTGGTGTAGCAGGTGGCAGCTTAATCCACTATGCCACAATGCAGATGGTGCTTTCATGTTTAAAGAGACTTTTCATTTAAAGAAAGGGACATAAAAGAGTGTCTGCCTTTTACTAAGATTCTAAAACTAGTGATTGGTCTTACTGTTACAACTGCACACTTTCAAATGAAAGATTGTTGAGTGTAAGACTAATTTTAACTAGGAAATTAAAGCTAATAATGCTTTCTTTATTGAAACAATTACAGATTCAGTTTTTCTTTTAAAAAGTAGCCTCATTCCTACTCTAAATTTCCATTACAGATTTATTCTTTCCTCTCTGGAGTATGTTGCAACTTCTTGTATGTGATCTTTGAGATGTCTAGAGCTAAACCATTTGGTCTGTGAACAAAGAATAGTCTTCTAGCAGCAAGAACTTATCATTAAGAACAGAATGACTTAAGAACAAATGCATCTTATTATTGATGAAAATCAATTGCTTCCTGTCTACAATGTTATTAATTAATATCAATTTAATACAGGGTAATTATTGGCAAGAAAAGTGAAAATAGCTAATTTAAAAATGAATTGTTCTTGTCTGTTTCCCAGTGTCCCAATATTTTACAAAAAAATTACAACAAGTTTGCATATTATTTAAACAAGGATATTTGACTTCGTGGCAGATAATACTGTTTGATTACTCAGAAGTCTCCCAAATCTCTGTAATCTTTTCTGAAAATTGAACAAAATCTCTGAGCTTTTTTGAATTTTATCCCAAATTCAGCATCCAAGCAGCAGAAAAAAAATTTTAAAGATGAGAATCAGCTGTCCTGTTTCTGTTAGATCTCATTTTCAGTTAATTCTTTATGTGCACGTGTGTGTGTTGCAAATAGGTTGCCATGCTAAAATGCTTAAAATCCTCTAAAAATTGCCAGGTTGTTCATCTCTCTAGAAGTCTGTATAAAAGCACTTAGGCTTCCCCTGACAACTTGTCACAAATTCATAATATCTAGGGATACAAGATGTAGTTCTTACAGCCATTAGGAATTAGGGGTATATTTAATACCTGCCTTCAATAACTGCCTTAAAACATTTAATATCTTAAAGGTAACACCAAAGACTTAATAGCTTTCTGGTATACAAGACCCAGAATATACCGTTCCTCTATAACACATACAGTATCCGAGATGTCCGGTTAATCATCACTGGGGGCTTGTGGATTACTACTTTTTAATGGAAGAGAGGTCACATCCCAAACACAGATGTTACAGAGGATTACTTGGCAAGCATTCAAGAATGGTAGCCTGGTATTTTCTCCTGGTGTTTTCACTGCAAGTACAGTTAATAAGCAATAATTTTGGGGGGCCTTAAACACCATCTCAGAAAAATAAAGGTGTCACACTAGAATAATATTGTGTGTCTGAATTTTCAGTTTCTAGGATGTCATAAAACAGATGAATCATGTGACATTCAGAGCTGCGTTGAAATGATAACAATCATGTTCATTTCAATAGCAAGTTTATATTTATAGGGTGATTTTTATGCATAATAACTGTTTACATATAAGGTATTATTTATAAGCATTTCATATGATTTGTACAGTCTTTATAAAATCTATTTTAAGATGAGTTATAATACCTCTATTTATAGATAAGTCAAGAAATGTTTGAGAGGCCAAAGGATTTGTCACAAATCTCATAGCTTGTGTCAGTATATAAGCACATTCTGATACTTCATTTTACCTGGAAGTAAAACCTACATTCTTTCAAAAAAGGGAAAAATAATATGGTTTTTCAGCATAAATTTTGTTCATTTGACCTAAGGCTAACAGGGGGTCACTGAGTTATAGAAATTAAAGTAAAGCATTTCAGATAAAATATGCCTTTGAGCACAGTCTGTTAGAATGTAACAGATATTAAATATATATTAAACTATTCTAAAGCTATTTAATACCCTGTTATGCCACAATTAATGAATCATTTAATGTCAGTTATTTAAGCATTGAATATTTGTTGTGATTAAAGTTCATGGTAGTCCCTCCAGGTTTCCCAGGAAAACACTGCTGTAAAAAACTTCCAGGAAGTTAAGAGTGAAAAATAGTATGAACAAGAAATAAAAATAAATCAACAATAACAGAAAATGCTCATAAATTTCCCAAGTGGTAGACTTGGTGACAGCTTTAGTTGAATCAAGAATTGCAATCAAATATGATTGATGAAATGCAATGTGATGTATCTGGTGAAACGTGTCTAAAGGGAAATAATAATCATAAGGAAAGTCAACTCTCTATAAAAAATTTTAAAATCTTTTCTGTAGGATGTTTTAATACATTTTTTTATGTGTAAAAATTCACTTGTGAAAATCCATCCTTCATGTGACGATCTTTATATATATATATAACCAACTATTTTATTTTCTTTTTAAATATATATACATATATATATCTTAATAGACTGTTGCTAAACAATCAAATAATACTGATGTGAAGGTGACAAAAATCAGGCAGCTCTTTGAAAACCCTCAAATAGACATTTTTCAATTTGGGCAAAATTATCAATATCAGGTAGAAATCCCTTGGTTCTAGGGGAAGTGAAACCATTCATAGGTTAGAAGTAGGTGTGTGATCCAGTTCTGTTCAACAAAATCTAATGATAAGCTTGCTGAAGGAGGAATGTATATGAAAAAAATAACATTTCGGAATCAATCTGATCATGGGAGAAGACATTCTGCCTTTGAACACAGTTTTTTAGAAAGCAATAGATATAGCCATTATTATGAGATAATAATAATTATTATTATGATTATGAGAGGAAAACCAAGAGAATTACAAATGCAAGTATGCAAGGCCCTGATCTTCTTGACATAATAAACCAGTGCCAACATGATTCTCTCTGATGTCTTATTATTTGAAAAAAACTTTATTTAAATAACAGTGAGTGAACATTCTGTTTCTTCTAGCCAATACAATCCTAAATTACACCCTTTTATGGACTTTCATCTTATTATTCACTTTGCCCTCATATATATATAGTCATACATTTGTAATGGTAAGGAATCAAAAAACCCAAACATTACTGTAACCATGTTGGAATGAGGCAAATCATTTGTGATGAGTAAGACAAGGACTAGGATGTTGAAAGGAGAGACCTGTGAGTAATTGACAAGAGGAAGGAAGGGTAGAGAGTAGAACAGAGAAGGTTTAATGTGTTGTTATTGAGCTATCTCCACAATTCAATTTAGTGGCATGTGTCAGGGATAATATGGTTAGAATACCTGGTGCCATAGCAAGTTATTTACAGGGTGTGTCCCAAGTAGTTAGTGATCTGGTTGTACTGATGGTTAAGTATTTTGCATTTCAACAATAAAGTCTGACAAATAACGGCTAAACTGAGTCAAGAAAAGTCCAACACAAAGATTTTACTGCAGTTTGATCTCTTTTTTTTTTTAATGAATATAAATTTCCAAAGTACAGAATATGGATTACAATGGATTCCCCCCCATAACGTCCCTCCCACCCACAACCCTCCCCTTATCCACTCCCTCTCCCCTTCCATTCACATCAAGATTCATTTTCAATTCTCTTTATATACAGAAGATCAGTTTAGCATACATTAAGTAAAGATTTCAACAGTTTGCTCCCACACAGAAACATAAAGTGAAAAATACTGTTTGAGTACTAGTTATAGCATTAAATCTCAATGTACAGCACACTAAGGACAAAGATCCTACATGAGGAGTAAGTGCACAGTGACTCCTGTTGTTGACTTAACAAATTGACACTCTTGTTTATGGCATCAGTAATCTCCCTAGGCTCTAGTCATGAGCTGCCAAGGCTATGGAAGCCCCCTGAGTTCTCTGTAATTAACACACAATTATTCTTAGGTGTTTAAATTTTAACTGAAAAGTGATCCCTGTTAGGAATTTGGAAAACATTATGTTGAGTGAAATAAGCCAATCCCAAAGGGACAAATACCACTTGTTCTCCTTGATAGGTGACAACTAACTGAGCACCAAAAAGGAAACCTGTTAAAGTGAAATGAAAACTTGAGAAACGGTGACTTGATCAGCCCTCACCCTGACTGTTGATGAGCAGCTTAATATGTTATCCCTCTTAGTATTTTTTTTGTTTGTTCTACTTAATACTTTTGGTTGAATACTGTAATCAATACACAATTCTTCTTAAGTGCTGAAACTTAACTGAAAAGTGATTGCTGTTAAATATAAGAGTGGGAATAAGAGAGGGAAGAGATGTACAATTTGGGACATGCTCAAGCTGACTTACCTCAAACGGTAGAGTTAGAAACATACCAGGGGATTCGAATTCAATCCCATTGAGGTGGCATGTACCAATGCCATCTCACTAATCCAAGTGATCAATTTCTGTTCACAATTGATCGTAATGATAGGACTAAGAACCAAAGGGATCACATAAACAAGAATAGTGTCTGCAAATACTAGCTGATAGAATCAAAAAGGGAGAGAACGATCCAACATGGGAAGTGAGATACACAGCAGACCCATAGAATGGCAAATGTCCTAACAGCACTCTGGCCTCATAATCAGCCCTTAAGGCATGCGGATCCAGCTGAAATGCCCATGAGAGTATTTCAGGCATGGAAAGCCAAGACACTCTGGGAAAAAAAAAAAAAACCTAAATGAAAGATCTCCACGAGTGAGATCCCAGTGGAAAGAATGGGTCATCAAAGAAGGAGGTACCTTTCTCTGAAGGGAGGAGAGAACTTCCACTTTGACCATGGCCTTGTCTAAATATGATCTCTTTTTTTAAATATTAATTTATTTATTAGAAAGGCAGAGCAAAAATTGAGAAAGAGTGGGGGGGAGGGAGAGAGAGAGATCTTCTATACACTGGTTCACACTCCAAAAGGCTGCAACAGCCAGGTTTGGGCCTGAAGCCCAGGAACTAAGAACTCCAGCTCTGTATCTCACATGGGAAGCAGGAATTTATGTAATTAAGCCATCATCCACTGCTTCCCATGCACATTAGCAGGGAGCTGGATCCGAAGCAGAGTAGCCAGGACTCAAATCAGCACTCTAATATGGGATGCACATGTCACAAGTGATGTCTTAACACATTGTGTCACAACACCTGCCCCAACAGTTCATTTTTTGAAAGAAAACTCTGAGTGAAAAGAGCAATGACACTTGCTATTGCTTGCTTTATTGCCAGTTCCTCATTATTTGGAGAAATATTTTGGGAAGCAAATGTAAATCTATAATAAATTTCTCTAAAATGTGAAGTATAAGTGGACAAAATAAGTGGGGAAATTTTAAACCAAGATTGTACTCTGTTGTCTCTTTCCCCTTCTTTCATGTTTGCATTAGTAAACATGGCAATGATAACTTAACTACATCGATTTTTTTGTAGTTTAGCTCAGAAATGGCTGCTTTCAACAAACCATTAAGCAAGTGGTATTTTCCTTAGATTAGTGTGTATGCTTTTGGTGGATATTCAATGAATATCAATTGTATGTATTTTTCTTCCAGTTTTTCTGCCTTACCTCAATCAATATTGTAATGTATTATCTAAAAATTAGCATCACTTCAGTCAAATGGAACAACTAACATTATTAAATATAAAAAAGATATAATACTGTCAACATTTTTATATAAATCAAAAGATCCATTTATTACTAAAGAATATCACATTTCTACAAACCATTTCTCATTCTTTTCTGTGTCTCTTCCAATTGTTCTTCCCAACTATCCTTTGTAATTGCAATGTCATCATTCTCACACAACACAGTGTACAGAACCATGAGTTCATGAGATTCTAAATTATTCAATGCAATTTAACATTTTAAGTATAAAATTATTAGTTCACATAAATTAACATAAATATCATATTAATTTTCAATGTACCCATGACCTTTTCAGAAATTGCATTTCAAAAAAACTTAATGTGCTTTTGTAGCTAATGCTGATCTATTGTGTCAAAAAAATGGCCCCAAAGTGTAGAATCTCTATATATCAATATCCATGCTAAGATAGTGAATTCAATTATTCTCATACTGTTACTTGAATATTCCCTTTTTTTGTAGAATTCACACAGTTATTTTTAAAATATTTATTTATTTGAAAAGTGGAGTTATAGAGATAGAGAGGCAGAGACAGAGAGAAAGATCTTCCATCCTCTGGTTCACTTCCCAAATGACCACAATGGCTGGAGCTGGACCATGTTGAAGCCAGGAGTTAGAAATGCCATCCTGGTCTCCCATATGGGTGTCAGGGGCTCAAGCACTTGGGCCATCAACTGCTGCTTCCCAGGTACATTAGCAGGGAGCAGGATGGGAAGCAGAGTTACTGGGACTCGAACTGGCACTCCAATGTGGGGTGTCAGTTCCCCAAGCAGTGGCTTAACTCACACCACAATGCTTCCTCATACACTCAGTTATTTATTAAAGACACACAAACTTTTTTTTTTTTTTTTTTGACAGGCAGAGTGGACAGTGAGAGAGAGACAGAGAGAAAGGTCTTCCTTTTGCTGTTGGTTCACCCTCCAATGGCCGCCGCGGCCGGTGCGCTGTGGCCGGTGCACCACGCTGACCCGAAGGCAGGAGCCAGGTGCTTCTCCTGGTCTCCCATGGGGTGCAGGGCCCAAGCACTTGGGCCATCCTCCACTGCACTCCCTGGCCACAGCAGAGAGCTGGCCTGGAAGAGGGGCAACCGGGACAGAATCCGGCACCCAGACCGGGACTAGAACCCAGTGTGCCGGTGTCGCAAAGCGGGGGGGATTAGCCTATTGAGCCACGGCGCCGGCCCATACACTCAGTTATTAACTGCCATACATATAGTATTGAAACTGAAGAAATGATTGTTAGGTGAACTCACTCGGATCATTCCTTTAAAAATACACCTATATTGGATTACATAATAGAAAATTAGAATGTTTTCATTTAACTCAAGCAAATTGCTAAAATTTAGGTACATGTTATAGGTAAAATATATAATAATTCAAGTGTATGGAAAATTTATGACGCTGTAATAGTATACCAGCGCACAAATTTTCTTTATTTCATAAAGAAATGTAATTGCTCATTAATACCTTCTATTTGATACATATTCAAATGCCTTCAAGATATTATTTATTGTTTCAAGACATTTCCCCATGAATAGCTACAATATTATTCAACTAGAAGATCTAAATTCAATTTTTTTTCCCTGAAAGGAGATCTCTTGGCTTGTAACTAAACTATTATTTCAGTTTGCAAAAGAAATACTAATTAAAACAGAAATGCATAATGGCTCTTGTTAGCAAATGAAAATGGTAGGAAGGCATGCAACCCACTCTGTATCAATACCACACTCCAGGCCGGTGCCGCAGCTCAATAAGCTAATCCTCTGCCTGCAGCGCCGGCACCCCAGGCTCTAGTCCCGGTTGGAGTGCCGGATTCTGTCCTGGTTGCTCCTCTTCCAGTCCAGCTCTCTGCTGTGGCCCCGGAGGGCAGTGGAGGATGGCCCAGGTCCTTGGGCCCGGCACCCGCATGGCTCCTGGCTTCGGATCAGTGCAGTGCACCGGCCACAGCGCGCCAGCCGCGGCTGCCACTGGGGGGTGAAGCAACGGAGAGGGAGGACCTTTCTCTCTCTCTCTCTCACTGTCCACTCTGCCTGTCAAAAAAAAAAAAAAATACCACACTGTCGCTCCCCGTCTTCGTGGAGGAACGACACAGGACCCTGCGCTGTTCTTTTGTCTGCTCGGCCCTCCCCGGGTTTGCTGCTGGTTCTTCCCGGGTTGGCTGCTGGTCCTTCCCGGGTTGGCTACCGTCCCTTCCACCTCCGTGGAAGGGCAGTTCCCCCTGCCACATTCCCCACTTCCGCGGGGGAGCGGCACACCGCCGGCCGGCTCTCTCGGGGGCTGCACAGGTGTTCCTCAGGTGTTCCCCTTAGATGTTCCTGGTGCATGCCGTCTCTCTCCTCCTTTATAGTCCTCCTCCTCCAATCCCAACTCGGCTGCCCACACGCCGAGTACGCTGCTCTCCTGCAATCAGGAGCAGGTCCTACAGTTTATTGGTTGAACTGGAGGCAGCTGTGTAGAAGCTGCTTCCCTTCTCAGCGCCATATTGTGGGAGAGCAGATGCACAGAATAAGTCTTAATTCCAGTAACTTAGTCTAGTCCGGGTTGCTCCCCACACCACACTCCAACCAAGCACGACCCCCAACACTCAGATGTTTACTATCTGATCTGGTGCCCTCACAAACAAGCCTATTATGTCCAAACTGTATATTGGTCATAGGTGGGATTTCTTTATTTCCTCTGGCTCTCCTAGGTGATCAGGAACACTTTTTCCTCCATCTTCAACATCCAGCTTACTTCAGAGTTTTCTGGAAATCAGTTGAATAATGCACATCTGTCCTTATTTTCTACATCAGTCAATTAACTGCATTAATCCTCAAAGACCTCTGGGGCAGAAAGACTTGTTCAGTTTGTTTTGGAGTGTATTTTACTGTTCATTAAAAAGGACATTAAAATTTAGTAGTCTCATTACCAAGATATAATTGGATTTATTCAAATTAAATTCTGCAGAATGTAACACTAATGGACCCTTCTTGTCATTGAAATTCTTATATTCAGGGTTATTCTGTCACAAAGGGAGTAGCATATCCTAGTATTAGATATATACAGGACAGTGCTGGAGGAGGCACAGGTTTGTTGCTATAAATGGATGCAAACTGACAATTGTTGAAAATTCGTTTACCCTTGATAAGCACTAAAGTGCCCACTTCTCTGATAGTAGACTGAGCATGAGATTGTCCTGCTTCCTGTGCTGGGGAGCTGATAATGCCCTATTAGTTAGTACTTAGATCCCTGAAGCACATCTTAGGATGGAGTTGGAATAAAATAAGATCACTTTAAGACCCATTTTAGATAGCTGATCATGCTCTGATATACATGCTAAAACAGAATTAGAATTAGAGTAGTAGAGCATGCAAAATTCTGGAGCATCAAAATAATTACCCAAGTAATTACAATGTTTAATCATTCAGATTAAATCTTCTCGTGTCTGAGAAGAATGTTGGAAATGTTTAAAAAGAAGAAGGAAATAAAAATCTTCACTGGGGTTCTTCATTAACTGGTATAGAAAGATGAAAAATGTTTTGGGAGGAACAATTTGTCATGAGAGAGAGTTCAAGGCAGATTATGAGTGACATATAACAGGAAGAAATAAAGGGGACATTACAGCAACCCAAATATGAGTTTATAAAGGTCTGGTATATGATGGATAATAGAAAAATGGAGAGGGAAGAAGATCTGAGACATATTTAAATGAAAAAAAGATTTAAAGATGAAGAACTCAATGAGATATTAGACATAAATGAATAGGAGATGAATGAATAAAATAGTTTCAAATATTTCACCTGTGAATTTGAAAGAGTGACACAAATAATCCTAATAGAAAGAGGAACCCCTTTCCAGGGAAGTTGATTTCACTCTCAGACATTTTCACTCTGAGAATTCAGGGTGATACTCAGTTGGATATTTCCAGTGAGGTAATGCAATTACTGTGAAGAGTTCATAGATACGTTGATTTGCAAATCATTGCATGGAGCAGTAGTTAAAAAACAAGAAGGTATAAGCAGTAATGCTCGAGGTAGGACATGTATGGTATACACATGATTCTGTAGTAGAATGAGAAGATGTAAGTAAAAGACATAGGAATGGAGTGGCAAAAGAGATAAGAATATCAGGAACGCCAAATGCCATTAAAATCAAGAGGGCAGATGTTGTGGCACAGTGGCTTAAGTTAACCTTTGGGATTCCTGCATCCCATATCAGAGTGCCAGTTCAAGTTCATCTGCTTCTGATCCAGCTTCCTGCTAATGTGCCTGGGAAGGCAGAATATGATGGCTCAAGTAGTTAGGTTTCTACCACCCATGTGGGTGACCAGGATGGAATTTCTGTCTCTTGGCTTGGGCCTGGCCCAATGCCAGCTGCTGTGGGCATTTTGGACTTGAATCAGTGAATGGAAATCTCTCTCTCTCTATCTCCCTTCCTCCCTCATTCTTCCCTTTAATTAACTAAAAAAATAAATCTTTAGGGGCCAGCAGCACTGTGGCATATCGGGTTAAGCCACCGCCTGCAGTGCTGGCATCCCAGATGGGTGCTGGATCAAGACATGGCTGCTCCACTTCCAATCCAGCCCTCTTCTATGGCCTGGGAAAGCAGTGGAAGATGGCCCAAGTGCTTGGGCCCCTGTGCCTGTGTGGGAGACCCAAAGGATGCTCCTGGCTCCTGGCTTCAGATCAGTGCAGCTCTGGCCATTGTGGCCAATTGGGGAGTGAAGCAGAGGATGGAAGACCTCTCTCTCTCTCTCTCTCTATATATATATATATATATATATATCTGCCTCTCCATCTCTCTCGGTGTAACTCTGACTTTCAAATAAATCTTTAAAAAAATCTTTAAAAATGTATTGTTAGTAAATGAGGGAGTGGTTAAATCATTGAGAAATATACAAATATTCACTAGACTAAGAAAAGTCACTTTTTTAAAATTAATTGAGGCTAAACATCAGACAGCTGGAACTTTCTTTAACCTTCTTTAGGAGAAGTTAAAAATTGTTATCTTAAGTGCACTGCTATATAATAAGTAAAACCAAATCTAAAAAACTAAAGCTATTTTCTTTGAGCTAATATCTCTAAGGAAGATGGTATTATACATTAAGGGGATAAGGTAAAAAGAATCGAATGGATGAGCTAAGGGGAAAACTGTGCACTGAATAAAAGAGGTACATAAAAAGTTTGAAAAGCTCTGTTAACACACATACACAAGTAAGTCAAACACGGTATGTTCATTCCTCAGAGATCAGTACACTGAATATCAATCAGTACATGTTTTTTCTTTCTTTGGTCAATCTAAGTTCATATTAATAAGCAGAAACTTTTTTCTAAAAATCAATTGTATTAAAAGGTTGACACTCAATTTTAGAACTAAAGATTCTTCATTTATCATTTTGAAACAACTGAGTTTCTGGTTTCCCATTTACTCTAATTTTTAAGAAAATTAAGACATCAAAACTGCCTCTTCAGAGTGTTACAGTGACTCAGGGAGCAAATTGTGGCTCCAAGCCAAGTTATGTGCTTTAGAATGCCGTAAACTCATGTAGTCCCTTTGACAATTCTCAGTATACTCTCATTTCACTCTGACTGACTCATGGGATTAATCAGCAATCACTGTGCACAATTTGGTATCAAGAGTGCTAAATGTGGATTGTTGTTCATATTGGTATTCAGAAATGTGATTAATCTGCCTGATTTAAGATAATGTTTCCTTTAAATGAAATTAATTAAGGCAGTATAAAATAGAGGACTTCCCTCTTTTTCTATATAATATGACTTCCAACAGATGGGGAACTTAAATATAATTCATACCACCAAGGAAAAATTCCAAGATATTGTCCTAAACAGGATTTCAAAAATGCAAAAAAAAAATTAGTGTCATCACGTAACCATCATAGTTTCCCACAAAATGATATTTATTTTGCCTTTTTGCACATCTACCAGCTCCAATGGTTAATAGCCTCCTCCCTGTGTTCAGTTTAAGCAAGGAAGCCCCTCATCTGGCTTCTTATATCCTTCCTATTGCCCCAATAACACCGTCTCAATACGGCTTCCATGCCTTCGTTCTGGCCATTTGCTCATCTGGAATGTCACTGTTATTTCTCAATTACAATTTTTCTTCAGGGCTCTTGTAGAAGTCCTACCTCTCTCATGAGACATTCCAAACACTCTTGAATTCAGTGCTGTCTCTCTTCTCTAAATTTCTATTAATTCCACTCTTCATTTGACAATATTATATATTTTTAAAGATTTTATTTATTTATTTGAGAGGTAGAGTTACAGACAGTGAGAGGGAGAGACAGAGAGAAAGGTCTTCTGTCCTCTGGTTCACTCCCCAAATGGCCACAACGGCTGGAGCTGCGCCAATCCGAAGCCAGGAGCCAGGTACTTCCTTCTGGTCTCCCATGTGGGTACAGGGGCCCAAGCACTTTGGTCATCTTCTACTGCTTTCCCTGGCCACAGCAGAGAGCTGGATTGGAAGAAAAGCAGCTGGACCTAAAACCGGTGCCCATATGGGATGCCGGCACCACAGGCGGAGGACTAACCTAATGTGCCACAGAGCTGGCCCTGACAATATTATATTTTAGCAATCATAACAGACCATATTGTATCCTTTAAAACATCTCCTTTGTTAAAAGAACAATAAAATGAAGAACAAAGGATGCTGAATTATTCAAAATGACAACAGTGTTTTCATAGATGAAATATCTTGGGGCTGGCGTTATGACGTAGTGGATACAGCCATCGCCTGCAATGCCAGTATTCAATATGGGCGCCGGTTCAAGACCCAGTGGCTCCACTCCTGATCCAGTTCCCTGCTAATGTGCCTGGGAGATCAGCAGAAAATGGCCCCAGTGCTTGGGCCCCTGCCACCTAAGAGAGAGATCTGGAAGAATCTCCTGGCTCCTGGCTTCAGCCTGGCTCAGTCCCAGCCTTTGCAGCCATCTGGGGAATGAATCAGTGGAAGATCTCTCTGTCTCTTCCTCTCTCTGTATAACTGACTTTCAAATAACTAAATAAATCTTAAAAAAAAAAAAAAACTCTCCATGTTTTATCCAGAGAAAACCAGCTATTATGACTGGAAACTTCTATTATAATCTCTTGCATTATAGATAACTTTGGAAATCCAATGAAACCAACGAAAGCAAGATACTATTTGAGGATTTTTTCTGATATTTCACTGCACATAACATTTACTCTATCTCACTAGACCATTAACATGGTTATTCCAACAAGGTATTTTTCAAGGGCTTTAAAAAGTACTATGGAATTTAAGAATTCCTCTTCCAATCTAGAAGTTGTTATTGGAAAATATTTTAGTGAAATTTGTCTTTAAACAGAGTGTTAGCTTGAGAATAGTGATGCTTTACATACACTTTGCTGAAATATTTTAAGATGTGTACAACTGGGGCTGGAGCTGTGGCATAGTGGGTAAGGCCTCTGCTGCCTGCAGTGCCAGCATCCCATATGGGCACAGGTTCGAGTCCCAGTTGCTCCACTTCTGATTCAGCTCTCTGCTATGGCCTGGGAAAGCTGTAGAAGATGGCCCAAGGCCTTGGGCCCCTGCACTCATGTGGGAGACCTGGAGGAATCTCCTGGCTCTTAGCTTTGGATTGGCATAGCTCCGGCCATTGTGGCCAATTGGGGAGTGAACCAGCGGATGAAAGACTTCTCTCTCTCTCTCTCTCTCTCTCTCTCTATCTCTATCTCTATATCTATCTCTGCCTTTCAAATAAATAAATGAATCTTTAAAAAAAGTGTACAACTGCTATTGCATTTTATTTTGCCCTGACTTCCACCTACTGCAAAATTCTCTAAAATTTAAAATAACTTTTGCCTACTGATTTTACCAAAAACCATCATTAAATGAAATGAAAGAAAATGGTTTCTAACAAATTTGCATTATAGTTAATTCCAATGGTTCATTAAATGAAAATCTTCATCAAGGATGGAAAAAAAAAAAACCCTTATCTACATGGGTTAAAATATAACCCAACCCATTCACTGTTTTATGGGCTCAGAATTCTTGCAAATATTTCACAATTATAGATTTAAAAAATCCATTGATTTCAATTCCAAGTTTGATGAACCAAATCTGGCAGGTTTAGATTCACTTATATTCCCTGAAGGCCAACATTCCTTGGACTAGAGAACTCCAGCACAGCAGAAAAGCTCTATAAATTCCTGCAGCTTAGACTTAAACCTGAGAATTTTCAGTGCCTCAGAACTTTTAAAGGCTATTAAAGAGCTGAAAATAAAGGGCTACACTTGAGAAAAACAGACTTTTCACATCTTGTGATTCCCAAGGATCCCTGGGAAAACACAAACAATGAAAAAATGATGTCCCAGAATTATACATTTTTAATCATGTAGATTTTGGAAAAATCCTTATGTATGGTTTTGTCAAAGTACCCAACTGAAGGTGCAAGTCAGAACTTAGTCTGGACAGCTTCAATTCACCAAGAAATGATTAAAGTGGGGGGTACTACCTATTTCCAACACACATAAAGGTATCTTCTGGGCTATTAGCTCTCCTGGATCTCAGACATTCATGTAGACTGGCAAGTCTTCCAGAAGCTGCATTTAGAAATTTCTATGAGCTTAGCATTTCTTAGATCAATTTTAGAAAAGATACTGTCATGTGTTTTCAAATTATTATATTCCCAAAACTCTAATCTAACTAAAAAAAACCAGCAATATTTCATATGGTAGAGTTCCAGGATAACTGTAATACACATATGTGATTGGCACATAGTTTTTATCTACGAAAGGGGTAAGTCCAAAATTCTTATCCTCCAGAGAATGTGCAGGAGTGGGTAACTTAATGAGAAATATGACAATATGGTGGATAGGAAGCAGGTAACTTCATGTATGAAAACCAACAGAGAGGGAGATGAATTTTGAGTCCTTCAACAGAATTTTTCTGACTCATTTTCCCTTGTGTTGAGAGACAATTTATTATTAATATGTTCATGGTCTTGTATAATCTAGGCTTGTGCGCAGGGTCCTGCAAAGCTGATTGAGTAATAAATCTGCCTTGAAAGCAAGACGTAAGGTTATTACTCTGGAGTGATTTAGAGACTTAGCTTCCAGGACGCATGTGCTTACATACCAGGACAACACTCTGGAGAGCTTCACCTCAGCTCACTGGAGAGGATTTATTTGCATTCTAGAGTAAAGGTGAGATCTCACTTTTCTAGAGGAGAGTACAGGGAAATGTGCCAGCTGCTGAAAACAGGCTCAGAGACATAAGGCAAGAAATCATCCTGTGAGCAGACCCACTGCACAGACAGGTAGCATTCGGCTCTCCACATCCACCCCACGGAAACTGGGCTCAGAGAGTCATCACAAAGAGAACTCTCTATATATACATAGTATTGGATCTTTATATATATATATATATATATAGGCACCAGTTCGTGTCCTGGCTGCTCCACTTCCAATCCAGCCCTCTGCTAATGTGCCTGGGAAAGCAATGGAAGATGGCCCAACTATTTGGCCCCTGCACGCATGTGGGAGACCTGGATGAAGCTCCTCACTCCTGGCTTTGGCCTGGCCCAGCCCCGACAATTGCAGTCATTAGGGGAGTGAACCAGCAGATGGAAGACCTCTCTCTCTCTCTCTCTCTCAGACTCCCTCTCTCTGTAATTCTGTTTTTCAAAGAAATAAAATAAATATTTTTTTAAAAATTCCCTATCCTGTCTAGAATTAACTATAATTATTTTTAAATTGCCTTTTTGTGTTCTGTAAAGTAAGATTAGATTGTAAAAAGGCAAAGAGGGACTGGTGTAGTGGCACAGCAGGTTAGGCTGTGACTTGCAATGGTGAGATCCCAAATCAGAATGCTGATTTGAGTCTTTACTACTCTGCTTCCAATCCAGCTCCCTACTAATGCACCTGGGAAGGCAGTGGGAGGTGGTCCAAGTATTTGAGCCTCTGTCATCCACATTGGAGATCAGCAGATAGTTCCTGGATACTGGCTTTGGTCTGGCCCAGACTTGGCTTTTGCAGCCATATGGGGACTCTCTCTCTCTCTCTCTCATTTAAATAAATAAATAATATTTTTTTAAAAAGCCAACAATGAATTGTGTATTAACGAAATGGGCATAATCCAGGTTAATGTCATGAAATCAATGACTTTGATAGCAAGAAAGAAACACATAGTTGGAAACTTCTCCCACAGCCTGTGGAAGTGTTTCATATAACTACTCCCCCAAATACACAAGGCCATTAGAGAATAATCTCCTTTACTGACCTACAGATTTACTGTGTTTATTTCTGAAAACCTGAGCAGGTGCATTGATATGCTGAGATGTAACATAAGAAAGAAGGGAACTTCATATAATTCCTCAAACATAGTACTCACGTTAACCTTGCTACTTAGTTTAATTCAACTCAAAATGTCTGAATTGCATTTATTTCAAAAAAATAATTAGTATTTCACAATTTGCTGATAAGGGTATAAACTAGTACTTCATTTCTGGAAAACAACCTAGTATAATAGTTAAGAACCTTTTGAAAAAAAGTTCACCCAGTATTCTTCTTTCTAAGAATCCATTTCTAAGTGAAAAATCAGATGTGTGTACAATGATTTATGTTCCTTGCTGTTCACTCACTGCAATATTACTTTGATAGCATAAGAAAGGAAGTTTTATAAGTAGGTAAATGATCAAATAAATTAGAATACATGCATACAGTGGAAGGGTATGCAGCAATTAAAACATACTTTTTAAAAAAGGCTTTTAGAAGGAACATGCTTATTATATAAAGTTTAAGTGAAACCGTCAAGACTTGAAACTATATATACATCATGATCTCAACTTTGGAAATACATGTGCACCAAATGACTAGGAGGAAATATAGCAAAATATTTACACTGCTTATCTTTCTTTGGAGTACAATGACAGGTAACAACTTTCTTCACTTCACCTTTTACAACAAAATAAATATTTCTTTTTTCATAACCAGTTAGCAAACATTTTAAAATTCATAAAAAGTGATGGTAATGGTGACTGAGGGAGTAGGCAGGCATAAAGCAGAGAGAAGTAAGCATGCCTGTGGCTTCAAGATTAGGGTGAATGAAAAGGAGAAAGGGGCGGCACCATTAAAGTGAAATTAAATGGACTGAAACAGACTCACTTTAAGTGATAAATTACAAGTAAAGTAGCATCTCATTTCATGCATGCTAAATTTTACTCTCTTTATAGTGAGTGTTGGTAGGGATTCAATTTTCCAATTACTGTCCCAGTATTTTTTATATCGACTATCAAATTCTCTTTCATAATTTTTTTCATTTTTTCTTCCATCTAAGAGTGCCTTCTTCTACAAATGTATCATCCCCTGGTATGCAATTTTGATCCCTCAATCTGAAATCGTAGATACTTTTAATTAAGTTTCATACTATGGAGTTTTTGTAAAAGAAAATATTTCTCCCCTTTTACTTCTGATTGGATTAAATAAATTTTGGTTTTATTGAGACCCTGTAAAGTATATAGATGGATCTCATTGAAACTATAGAAATGAGTTTAAGTTCATCATATGCAAGAATTGCTCCAAACTTATAGGCATGTGGTGTTAATAAACTGTGTAGTAACCTGTTAAACACCTTGTGGATGAACAATAAAATAGCACATGAAGTGTCAGAGAACCATTTTAAAATCGAAGAAAGCAGAATGCTTTGTGATAAAACAAATGAGTATTTTTTTTGTTGTAAAGATCAAACAGTCCCTTTTTCTGCTTCAGATACTTTAATTTGACATAATAACTAGGGGATTTAAGAAATTCATAAAAAAAGAAATTAATCAACATAGTGTGTAATTTTTCTAGCAACCATCAAGATAGATTTAAAAAGAAAGAATAAATGATTTGCTGTATATGCAAATCCTTGAATCATTTCAGTACAAACTTCTAGTTATTTGGGAAAAGATGATTCAAATAAATATTTAATATCAATCTGACTTCATGAGTTTTGGAGAAACATATCAAAATATTGTTCAAGTTTTCCTCTAATTTTTCCTCTAATTTTCCAGTGTATTTGTGAATATAGGTGCTTTAAATGTGTGAGTATGTATGTGTGTGTGACTAGGACTAACCTTGTGGAAGAAATTTATTGTAATATATAACTATATTATTAAATATAGTATTTCTTATACAACTCAAGAACATTGTTGGGGCTTGCACTGTGACATAGTGGGTAAAGCCGCCGCCTGCAGTGCCAGCATCCCATATGGACACTGGTTCAAGTCCCAGCTGCTCCACTTCTGATCCAGCTCTCTGCTATGGCCTGGGAAATCAGTGGAAGATGGTCCAACTCCTTGGGTCCCTGCACCTGCATAGGAGACCAGGAAGAAGCTCCTGGCTCCTGGCTCCTGGCTTCAGATTGATGCATCTCCAGCCATTGTGGCCAATTGTGGAGTGAACCAGTGGATGGAAGACCTCTCTCTCTGACTCTCCTTCTCTCTCTGACTTTCAAATAAATAAATAAATCTTAAGAAAAAAAAAGAACATTGTTAGACCTGGGGGAAATATTTTACAATATATATTACTATGACTAAGGTTCAAAACATTAAATTCTCATATCTCTTCACAATTGAACCTCACTGAAATTGATTAAAAATTGTTAAAATAATAACCAAGTGATAGGGTATCCAGACTAAGCTTCCGAAGATTTTAAACTTGTAATAAAATGGAGGCTTATGGTTGACAATGAATTTGATCAAGGTGAAATTTGTCCAGATTTAATTTTTTTTAATTTTATTTATTTGAGAGATAGAGTGAGTTACAGATAGAGAGAGGGATAGAGAGAGATAAAGGTCTTCCATCCACGTGTTCACTCCCCAAATGGCCACAATGGTCCATCTGAAGCCAGGAGCAAGGAGCTTCTTCTGGATCTCCCATGTGAGTGCAGGGTTCCAAGCACTTGGGCCATCTTCTGCTGCTTTCTCAGGCCATAGTAGAGAGCTGGGTTAGAAGTGGAGCAGCTGGAACATGAACCGGCACCCATATGGGATGCTAGCACTGCAGGCAGTGGCTTTACCTGCCATGCCACAGCACTGGCCCCCACATATGAATTTGCAAGGAGATACAAACATATAATCTATTGCACCAAGTGATGAACATACACTGTAGTGTATAAACACAATAACATATATGCTTACAATAACAAATATCTAGTTGTATTTTTCATTTATTTATAGATCCACATATCCCACTTTTGCTCCCATAAAGCAAATATTTTTTTAAAAATTTTTATTTTCATTTTAAATCTCTTTACTTCAAATCTGTAGAACAAGTAAAATTATAACAAATATAATAATTTTTAAAACCAAGCACTTTAGATCTATCATTTTAGTAGGTTAAAACTGAAAATTAAACTTGTTTGTATCTCTTTCCAAATTCCATAAGTATATAATTTTGGCTTTATTTCTATTTAGAAGAAAGCAAGAATAGTACTACAGCAATAATGTATGGTTACATTACTTGGCAAGGTAGTTAGGTTAGGGTCCAAATCATATTGAATGTATGCTCAGCCATAATTCTAATTTGTTATACCATCTACTGAAAATGATAATTATAAAAATATAACTGTTATTATTGACTCTTTCCATTAGACACACATTTGCCATACCAATACCAATTACTTTCAGTACAGCAAGGTTAGCTTTATGATTCATACAAAATGCTTTGTCTGCTCAATGGAATGGTGAAATTAACAAAAGATGAGATTAAAAAAAGGATGACTATAGTTTGTGCCTTATATTTGATATTGGAAATGCTATGTTGTAGTGGCTGTTCTGGATTGTCTCGGAGCAGGTTAATTCTATTTTTGAAGATGAATAGTGGAATACCTGATTGTATTGGGTCAGTGTGGACTGATCTGATCTCTATTTATCAGACTTTTAGGTAGTGCTTGATGCTTACATAAACCCCAAACCATTCCGGGATTTCACAAGGAAAATTATCTACTAGCAGAGATGTTTACCTTAGGTTCAGGGCTCCACAGCTAGGTCAGGATGATTGTTGGAAGCCAAGAAGTAAAGGAATTCAGTCAAGTATCTTTTTCATTAGGCTACTCTGCATTTAGTCTTGGACTTCTTTAAAATGGTACAGCACAGAATAACACCAATAAGATATATGTGAACACATCGTAATTAATAGGTGTTCCAACTGTCATTTATGTCTGTGAGCAATTTCATGTTCTCCAAAAGACAAATAAAAAAGAAATGCTTTAGAATTTAATGACAAAGGGTGACTCAAGAATACCGAAGCATCATATATCTAGGTATTATGTTTTGTTCCAATTGTGTTGGTAGAGATTATGGTAAAGATATTTTTCTAACATTATGAAATGAAGTCAATTTCAGATTATAAAGAATGGAATCAAATTTTCATTAGCACAATAAATGCTATTTGATAATAGCTAATGCCAAAATGCCTCACCATTCCTTTTTCCTTGATGAACATGCTGATCTTGCATTTTAAAGAGATTTAGACTAAGCATATACATTCATTTCAACATCACTTTCAACATCATGTAATCAGAACTTACAAGGTGAGATGTCATTTCCAAACTATACTATATGAAAGGATTATATGAACACTCACGATTACATGGATAATCTGTAATCAAGAGTCTAGTGCTATTTAAGAAAAAATAATAAAACAGAGCAGAAGCTTATCTTACTGATACACTAGACACCACTTTCATTTTCTTAGACTTTACATCTCTTTTCCTGTACAGGAAAGAATTCACAAATGAACAATTAGCATTCCCACCCTTACAAAGGAAGTTTTATAGCTTTTTATGCCTAGGCTTCTGAAGTTTCTCAAGGTAATATTGCAGTTTAACTCTTTGAAAAGTACGCAAAATGCTTTGCACCTTAACAAGTATGTTTTCATATAGGCAGCTTCTTCAATGGTAACAGTATGTTTTCCATCCAATTTCATCCCATTGGTTCCACTTTCTTCAGAGCCATGATGAGTGCTTCTTCCCCAAAATGAACATTTTACCCAGTGATATTGCCATAAGCATTGCCAAAATGGGAAGAATAGTAAGGTAAATGGAAATAAGAAGTAAAAAGATTTGAAAGACAGGCATGCAGGCATAAATCGCATTTGCATTTTGAGATGGTTTAGATTAACACATACTGGTTTGGTGCGCATAGGAGTCAGTTAGAAATGTTGTTAAAATGCAGATGGTGATTCAGAAGTTCTAACATGGGCGACAGAAACTGCATTTCTAACGAGTTCCCATGTGAGTGTTGCTGGTCTGTGGGTCATATTGCATAGCAAAGGTTTCTGCAGGATTAGACTGACAAAGAAATCATCTGATGAATTATAATAAAAGTAATTGTCAATATGCAAGTACTTTATTAGGGATTTTTATGCATTATCAAAAATTAACTCCTCAAAAATCTTTATTAATTATTATTATCCTCGTTTTAAAGATGAAAGAACTAAGGCTAAGAGGAGAAGCAATTGCCCAAGCTCCTAAAATATTAATTGGTAGAAATGAGAAGATTTGTGTCACCTCAAAGAGCAAATTTCTCTTTAGAATAACATCTTCAACTTCCTCCAGAAAGTTTCTCTTTAAAAGTAAGAACAAAGGCACAATTAGATTCCAATCCTTGTCACAGAGATTATTAGTAGCTATTTATACTTGGTCTTAAGAAGCTTCCTATGGCAGAATTCCAGTCTTAACTGATATGATAATATTTGGGGGAATATCTAAGACTACACTGCAAAATAAGGTCAAGTTGACATTTGAAAGGAAGAAAATAGAAAATAAAAAAATCATAAGAGGAGAGCATAGTTCACCACAGTGCCTGACATATAGTAAGGGTTTACTGGTAAATGAAATAAAGACAACAGAATACACTCATTCTCCATATGTCTTTCTCATTATACATATAAATGCATATACAAATGCATTGATTCATTACTTTATTGAGACAGAGAGAAATAGATGAGTATTTATATAAGCATCTATATATGAATATTACATATGCATATGTGTGTATAAAGGATAAATGCATTTTTAATCAGATTTGTTATTCAGTAACACATAGTGAAGAGAAGAATATATTTGTTAAGATGATATTAACTACAGCATGGTGGTTTGAGGAAGGAAAAGATTCAATTAAAGAAAATAATCAAGAGAAGAGAGACCAGGATTATGATACAGCAGATTAAATTGCTGCTTGCAATGCTGGCATACCATATCAGTGCTGGTTCCTGTCCCAGTCACTCTGCTTCTCAGCGAGCTCCCTGCTAAAGCTCCTGGGAAAGCAGTAGAAGGTGATGGAAGTGTTTGATTCCCTGTGAATCTCATGGGAGACCCAGATGGAGTTCTTGGATACTGGCTTTGTCCTGGCCCAGTCCTGGCTGTTGTGACCATTTGGTGAGTTGAAGATCGATGGAAAATATTTCTCTCTTTCTCTTTCTCTCTCTCTCTCTCTCTCTCTCTCTCTCTCTGCCATTCTGCATTTCAAATCAATAAATATTTATAAATAAAAGATGTGTAGTATAAAGAGAGGATTTCAGGAGTGAAGTCCTTGAAATAATGAGGAGGAGCACTAGCCAGATCACAAATATAGAAGTGGGAGCAATAAAGCCATTTCTGTTACACAACAGAAGGCAGAGAATAAGGCTATATATGGTGGATTTTACTATTTGAGAGATGGGAAGTTAGGGAGCTTCTGTCATAATTTTTGAATTTTCTCAGCAAAATATGTTGCAACATCATCTACTTTTTAATAATACATGAAGAGTCTGCTATTTGCAATATTTTTCAATTTATATCCTGCCAACTTTCAATTTTTTTCTTGTCTTTATAAATATTGGTAAGTATTTACTGAATATTATCTGTAATAAAAATTGTGAGCTCTTGAAACTAGCTAGGGACTATATTGGTTTTTGAATATCCCACTGTGCCTAGGATAATTCTTACCAACAAACAGTAGTTGATAGCTTGTAGAACAAAGAGGTAAGCTGTGAAATCAGACATATTTGGGATCTTATCACCAGCTCTGTCACTTTCTAGGTATGGGTAACCATGGATAATTGACTTGACACCCCTGAGCTTTAGTTTCTACATTTTAATTATTTTTCAAAGCATAATTTCCACTTTATTTTTCCAGAGGATATTTTTCCTTCAGTCTTTAAGGAATAAACTCCTTGCATGGATTTTGAAAGAGATCATGGGACAGTACTGACAGGTATAAATTGTAGTGACTGCACTCAGATCTTCCAGGCTTCAGGATATTGATTTCTCACTACCCTGTTGTGAATGGTACAACTCATACAATACTGTAGTTTCTCATACAGCTTGGGAAGCAAGTAGCTGTAGAAGACACTCACTTAGGAACTGTCCCTCATGGCTATGGCCTCCATTGTGCTTTGAAGATGAACTTCTTAATGACCTTATCCTTGGGCATGCATGGAGCACAGTTCCCAGGGCAAGTAGGTTGCACTTGGCTGTGGTCCTTTTTGATATGGGGGTTGCTCTTTCTCTTCTTTGTCATCTTGGAAATGAACATCCAAAAGAACTAGTTTCTACATTTTAATGGAAATAATAGCTTCTTAGAATTAGTGTGAAGGTAAGGAAACATAATCAATTTAAGTAAATGTTTTCATGTAGTGTCTGATAGATAGGAAAGGTCCAATGGTATACTGGTTGATGGTAACAAATAGCTTACCCAGATAAAGCAAGGCCCCTGATTTATAGTTTGTCAATTTCCTTGTAAATATTTCCATAATGTACTATTCCCAACATGGTCAATTTCAAGTCAGCAATGTGATGAATCTAAACACAATAGGAAAGGAATGACTACAATGAACTCTCAGAAGCTAGTCCCAGTTGCCTTCAGCACACCACTGGAGGGAAATAAAATATCGCATCTAGCATTATAATTATTAAGGATGTACAGTCACTATTGAAGATGTGACCGAGAACAACACATTGTTTCACAACAAAATGGATGCAACTAGAGACCATTATACTTAGTGAAATAAACCAGTCCCAAAAAGACAAGTGCCATATTTTTCCCTGATTTGTGGTAACTAATATACAGAGTACAAAAAATGTATATAAGGAAAATCGACATTTTGAGATTTGATTATTGTTTATAGCCCTTATCTATACTCTTGAGAAACAATGCTTTGTTTTGTTTTGTTTTTTTACTTTCTATTTGTTGAATTCTTCATTTAGTGGAAGGTTAAGCTTATGATTATAAAGTAAACTGAAAGTGTATCATTGTAAAAAATTAAAAAAAAAACAAGAAAGGAAGAAATAGGGAGGGTGGAGGTGAAGGAAGGAGGGGGTGTGAGTGGGAAGTATCATTCTCTTAAATCTATATACATGAAATACATGAAATTTGTTTCCTTTATATAAATAAAAAGGGACAATACAAAAAACACATTGTCTTGTCTGTATTCAGCACTATGTATGCACTTTATTAGAAGCTGTACAATAGCTATGGCAATTGTGCAATCTGGAATTTGAAAGGAGATATGTATATCTAATTCATGTTTCCTTGATAAAGCAAGGATTTGTTAAAGCAACAAATTAGAACCTATTGTAAAATATAGTCACATATAGGCAATTTGGAAATTATAGGATATATGTATTTGATACATATTTGAAGAGGTCTTTATTTGAAACTGAGCAACAGAAACACGTTTGCTTTGACTTGTGAAAGATGTAACAGATAGGACCATAGAAGGAATGAGAGGCAAATTGTTGAGAAAAATGTGAAAATCAATGTTAGCTTTACTATCTTTACCACATAATTTATTATGTCAATCGTAGAATTATAAAAAATATATATGAGAACTTTCAGAATCTTCCTCAAAATGTCAACTGTTAATCTCTGATTTATATATCATCATCATTGAATTAACATTTAAGTGACATTTCCTTTTCTTCTTCGCATGGCATCAGTAATCCCTTTCCCCAATTCCATAAACTTTACTAGTGGATGGAAGAAAAGAAGTGGTCTTTCATACACAGAATTGCCATGACTTTCTGCAGAAGCTATGTGCTACCATGACCACAGTCATCAATTGCACTTATGGGAGGGCTCATTATTTGTTATCAGAATATTTCTCTTGCTGTCTCCAGCCTCTTCAAGTAAAATATTTCCAGAAATAGTAATATGACCTTTCCTTTATCTCAAACCTTTCATCACTGGATTTCAAATGTTTCAAGTATTTTCCTGATGCTTAGAGATGTGTTTCTGACTGACAAAATAGTCTTTCAACTCAAAACCTTGATGGACTTTAAAATACCAAGTCTGCAGATAAAAGGGATGCTTCCTTTATTGCTAGAATTGCTCTAACATGTTTTTCAGAGTATGTTGTCTTACAGAGGATTTTCAGTTATTTATCCTGGAATAGAAGTATTAGGTTGACACTCAAAGCAGAATTGAGAAATCTGTTTGCAAGAGAATCTAATTATTTCTCAAAGCTGTAGACAAGGAATATGAGACTGCATACGGGCACTACTTTCATTGCACTATGCTTCATCATTCTGCAAAAGTGCAGAAATTATTAGCAAATTGACCTCGGATATACATTATGGGTTTGGTTATTATGTTAAGATTCTGTTATTCTTGTTTTTGTCATTTGCCAGTCATACATGTTCAGCTGTGCTGCATCAAAATATATATGCATGTTATTAGCACACTCTCCTAACATTACCTTGTAGTTATATGTCATGCAACTTCTGTCTCACATATAGAAGTCAAAAAGTAAGTTGTTTACTTCTGGTCGTGACTTGATACGTTTAAGTGATTCTTTATATAAACAAAACATCTTAGGAATTAGAACAACAGATGTGGAAATTCAAATTCAGAAGGTCTGAATTGAAGCCTGAGCACCTGTATGTATGAGAAAGCTCCACAATCAATTCCAGTGTATAACTGGCACTGTGAATCACTGTCTTGAGCAGTAATTCATACCCATAAGGCAGAAAATATAATGTGTATTTTCTAGAGCCTTGCTACCCTAAGTGGGGTCATCAAACCAGCATCATCAACACATTAAAATTTGAGAAGCACTATTTAGGTGAATGAATTTTGCTATTTAAGATTGTAAAACCAGGGCTGGCACTGTGGTGTAGAAGGTTAAGTCTCCTCCCGCAGTGCCAGCATCCCATATGGGTGCCAGTTCAAGTCCTGGTTGCTCTACTTCTGATCCAGCTCCCTGCTAATATGCCTGGGAAAGCAGTAGAAGATGGCCCAAGTGCCTGGGCCCCTGCATGCACATGGGAGACTTTGAAGAAGCTTCTGGCTCCTAGCTTCGGCCTGGCCCAGAGGCCATTTTGATATCAGAGAATGACCCCCTAAAATATGTAAGAAAATGTGGCCCCTAATCCCCAGAAATCCCATCTGGGGTGCCACATATGCTACCGGAATTTGGGGTGCCATATGATATCACCATATGATTACTAATAAATCTCCAATATTAATAAGCCCGAGAGGGTTCTTGCCTAATATTTAGAGAAGAATTCTAAATACTGGTGTAAATAAACCAGGCAGCATGGTACATTTTAGGCTTTTCTTTAGTGTGAAAGGTGCATAGGAGAGTGAGAGCTTTATTAAGAGAGAGGGGTAAATCTGGGTTCATACCTAGCACCAGGAACCAGCCACGTGGAGGAGCATCTAGGCCAGGAAGCCTAGGGCTGGTGACCTGAAGGCCACACACCCTGGAGGCGCAGGGCTACCGCAAGCCCCCTCCTGGCAAGAGACCAGGGAAAAGAGAAGGGCAGACGCACCCTGTGTCCCAGGCTTTTAACCCACTTCCAAAAGGGAGTGGTTAATTAACCTGATTGGCTGGTGGGCACCCAGGTGTGGCCAGGTAGGGGGGATGAGGTCACACAAGGGCGTGGCGAAGGTGAAGCAGGCAGGCATACAGACATACCACCTACAATTGGTTTTGCTCCAGTTTTGCCTTTGCTAATTAGCAACTTATATGTTTCAGAACTCGACTTCTGGGAGTAACTGACTATGCAGGGGTCACAGACGTTGGCAATGAGACTGCCCCAGCTCACAAAGCAAATTTGTGAGATAGGATAGGCAGAGACCTCCAGACCCTGGATAGGCAGGGCCTGCACTACACCCCTCATAAGCAGGAAGCAGTTACAGAAGAGATGATTCCACACCCATCAAATCCCTTTAGGATTAAGGGGATCTTAAGGATTCTGAGGGGGGAATGAAGTAGGCAGGCATACAGGTTAAAATCAATTAGGTTTGTGAGCTGGAAGGCCATGCCCCCGTGTGACCTCACACCCTACCTGATACCTTCGCCACGCCCCTGTGTGACCTCATCCCCCTACCTGGCCACACCTGGGTGCCCACCAGCCAATCAGGTTAATTAACCACTCCCCTTTGGAAAGTGGGTTAAAAGCCTGGGACAGCCCTTTTCTTCCTTGGCCTCTTGCCAGGAGGGAGCTTGATGTAACCCTGTGCCCACAGGGCGCGTGGCCTTCCATCCACCTGCCCTAGGCTTCTTGGCCTAGATGCTCCTCCACGTGGCTGGTTCCTGGTGCTAGGTATGAACCCAGATTTATCTCTCTTAAATAAAGCTCTCACTCTCCTATGCATCTTTCGCACTAAATAAAAGCTTAGACTGTACCATGCTGCCCCGTTTATCTGTGCTGGTATTTAGAATTCTTCTCTAAATATTAGGCAAGAACCCTCTCGGGCTTATTAATATTGGGGATTTATTAGTAATCATATGGTGATATCATATGGCACCCAAAATTCCGGTAGCACATGTGGCACCCCAGATGGCGCTTCTGGGGAACTTTTCGGGGCCACATTTTAGTATAAATTTTAGGGGGTCATCTCCAATATCAAAGGTATCAGGTAGGGCATGAGGTCACAAAGGGGCATGGTGAAGGCGTGGTCTCCCAGCTCAAAACTTAATCAATTTTAGCTGTATGCCTGCCTACTTCAATTTGGGCTTCAGCCTGGCCCAGCAGCCATTTGGAGAGTGAGCCAGCAAATGGAAGATCTCTCTCTCTCTTTCTTCTTCTCACTCTATCTTTGCCTTTTTTTTTTTTTTTTTTTTTTTGACAGGCAGAGTTAGTGAGAAAGACAGAGAGAAAGGTTCACTGGTGAGCAAACAGAAGTGGATTCAAGCTTTATGTTTTTGAAGTTAACACAGAAAGGATTCTCAATCTTCTAATGTCCCTAGGGCATTGTCAATGAGCTTTGGAGAACTGATGACAAATTAGGCTAGTCTACCTTTTCCAGATGACAAGATATTGCGAGGAGTCAAACAGGTAAATAGAATGGCCAAGAAGAAAGGTGAAATCTCTTTGAGGTGGTGCAAAATGTTAGTTTCTCCCTGAAAGTTATCTTTAGAAAGATCAAGTTGCCAAATCCCACTGCGTGTTTCTCCCCAAAAGCTTCCTTTAGCAAGACAAAAGTGCCCATCCCCCCCCCCCCTTTCTGGGTTTCTAGTTTTATCATTAGAATAGGAAGAAGATACCTGTCCCATTCTTATAATGGTTCTTTTGCTTTATCCTGAGCAAGCTAGACAGGGCAAACAAGATAACAAATCCTGCCTTTTGATGGGTTTGGTTTCTGCCTTCTAACTGATTACTAGCTGCTGTTTCTGTTTTTTTTTTTTTTTTTTTTTTCCCAAAAGTGTGCTTAAAAGACCCAGACCCTCACAGTTCTGGGGGGTCTGCCTCTCCTGGAGCTTCCTCCCAGCCCTGCCCCATGGCTGTGGCAGGAAGTTTCTGACGCAGATAAAACTTGATTTTTCTCTCTGCCTTGTCCACTTGGAAATTTTTCTTTCACCTGAGATAAAGGACTGAGGCTGTCTTTCTCCACGCCTTTTCACCAGTAACAATGTGACAAATCTCTACACCCTTTGCTACAATTTCCTCTGTTTGCATAACACTCAAGTCGTTCAAGTCATTCTGTTACGGGAGAAGAAAAGGGTCCTTGTCTTCCCACAAGAAAGAATTCAGATGTGAGACAGAGTAGTGGAAAGCAACATAGCAAGGTTTATTAGGGTAGGGACATCTGTAAGAACGGATGGGCACCTCTCCAGACAGGACCTGAGAGAGAGTGCTCAGTCGCTCAGACTGGGGGAGAGCGAGGTTAACATGGTTGAGTGGAGAGAATATACATGGGCAGGCCAGGTGGGCGGCTCAGCAGAGAGGCACAGGGCTGAGCCCGAAGTCCGGTTGAAGCCAGGGTTTTTAAGAGGATGGGTCTTGTCTTCCCACCTCTTCTTCTTCTCCTCCTGGAACAAAGGACTTTTTGGATGTAAATACGAAAAATTCCTTTCTGAATTTTCCCCTTGAAGTTATCTGACAGGGGGAAGCCTGGCTGGCACCACCCCACCTTAGAGGAAGGATGGCTATCCGGTAGAAGGGGCAGGGCATTTGAAGTGCAGATACTGGGCTGCACCTGGAAGGTTATCAGGATGACTTTGAGATGTGGATGCTGGACCTAGATGTCAACTCCTTAGGGCTTTGTCACAAACACGTAAGCTCATTTCTGACTTCCTACCTAACAATTCTATCCGCAAAATTATATATATTGAAAATGAAGGAATTAGTCTGATATTTCCAAGATCATAAATGCTCTGTTCATGTTAAAGAGATTTGCTGACAGTAAAAAGTGGGGAAAGTCAGGGAGATAGATTAAGTTCATGAGCTGGAGGTCACACCTACCCCACCCCCAAGTAATCCTATCATGAATCAGATGACCCCTCCCCAAGATGCACCTCCCCTTACCTGGGACCTGGGGACAGTACTAAGCAGCCATTCCCCTTGTCAAAACTAAGAAGTCTGGAGAAGGGGAGGGGGCTCTCTCTTTTTCTTTCTTCACCTCGTGGACCCAGGAGGAGCAGAGCAGGGTATGAAATTTCCCTTTTACCTTTCCTGGCCACTCTCTCTAAATGATGCCCTCATGTGCCTGTGTATTCTGCTCACTTTCTAAATAAACCTTACCATGCTGCATGCCGTGTTGGGCCTGTGCTTAGAATTGTCTAAGTAAAAGGCAAGAGCCTGAGATATTAATTTTGGCCCAGCCTAGCCCACAGCAGTATCAAATAGCATTCCTTTTAGTGTAGGCTTCTTGGATTTTGTCTCATTGCATCTATTTCAGGAGACTGGCTTTACATGTGCTTTCATCTCCTTTCTTGTAGGGTCATCTATTAAAATGTGTGATTATGTGTAAAACAAAGAAGGGTGATAGATTCATCAAATAAGCTATTAGGATTGTTTTTCTTTTTTTCTGATCTATTATACAAATATAACTGCATCCTTAAAGAGTTTTGTATGAAGGAAGATGTGAATTTTTTAAGTTGTATTGACAGGATGTAAAAAGAATAAAAAACATTTAAGTTTGAAGAGTGTAAGCAAATAAAAATGTAATTCACACCTAAAGAAGAGATATGCTACTCACAGGAAACTGAAAAGCGCTAATTTGCATTTTAGTAATCAGTAATGGGGGTTATGAGGTGTCGATTATGTTCCACATATGACCTTTTGCAGTTTCTAGGTAATGTACCTCAATTAATTGTCTGTGGTGTCATAAAGAACCCTTTTCACTGCAGCATGACTATGAAAGCAGTAAAATTCTTTCCGTACAGCTAAGTATGAAATGCACAACTGACCTCAGCACTTAGCAGTAGCTCACTGTATCCATGCAGATTTTCTGCTGGCATCAATTACAAGGCAGTCAAAAATCTGAATAGATCAACTGATGCTTTCCTAAAAGATGTGCTGAGTATGGTTAAGTCACAGAAATCGCCATGCTTTTAAATTCATATTTCATTATCAAGTCTAAATATATATTGAAAATCAATTAAGAAGTACAATCCTATCATAATAAGCCAAACTGGAAGGTACTGTTGATGAAACAATTTCAGCTCTTACATAAAGCTTTTCTGCTTCTCTCTTATGCATACCACAAAGCATAAGGAAAATCTAGGAATTATTTATTCATCATTTATTTATTGACTATCTCTTTGTAAATCAATGAGTGTGTATTTGCAGATAATAGTGAATGTGAAGTAGTTCTTGTTCTCAAGGAGTTTACATGACCAAAGAAGTAATTTTAAATTACTATAGGAATCTAAGTATCTGCCTTCCATAAATAATTATTTCTGAAAGCAAACAAATTAAGGATGGGGTATAGGCTTATATACGCATTGGTCCTGGGGGATGGGATGGAGTGGTGGGAAGATAGAATATCATAAGATTTACTTCTTGAGAGCCAGGAACCATAATACAGAACACAAAAGCACTAAAGTCCTTGGGGAGCCTGACCTGTCATGCCTTGCTTCAGGAACTCAACTGGATTCCAAACTGAAATACATTAACACTGTTTCTGTGGCAACAATTCACACAATCCTATCTTCCATCTATCATTCATTTTATTTAGAGTTATATACAAGGTTTTATCAAAAGACTTCTGACAAAGAACAAAACTTGATTTCCATTCTTTGGGATTCATGCAATACAATTGAACCCAAATGTCTGATTGGACTTATTCGTTGTGCTTAAACTTAGATATTACCTACTATATAACCCTGAAATAAGTGATCTCCTGATTATCACAGCCTCTGTGCTTAAAGATCATTCTTTTCAACATGTCCATAATTCAGGATTTTATTTTGATATTCCCAAAAAATATATTTGCATGTGTGCATGTGCACACTCACATATAATGAAAAAGTTTTCATTTAATTTACATTCAAACATTTGTATTTAAGATTACCTTGTGGGACCCGCGCTGTGGCATAATAGGTTAAGCCTCTGCCTGCAGCACCATCATTCCATATTGACACCTGTTCAAGTCCTGGCAGCTCCACTTCTGATCCAGCTCCCTGCTATGGCCTAGAAAAGCAGTAAAAGATGGCCCAAGTTCTTGGGCCCCTGTGCCCATATGGGAGACCTGGAAGAAGCTCCTGGCTCCTGGCTTCCAATAGGCCCAGCTCCAACTGTTACTGGCATTTGGGGAGTGAACCAGAGGATGGAAGATCTCTGTATCTCTCTTCCCTCTCTCTGCAAATCTGACTCTCAAATAAATAAATCTTTTTTAAAAAATTACCTCACAAAAGCTTTTGCTTATTGAGTATCTTCCCCACCATTTTATTCTAAAATGCTGAAAACATAATTAAGTAAATAATACCAGAGATAGCCACTAGTATTTATTTATTTATGATATTTTTATCTACATATGTATATTATGGTAACTATATATGTGAGACTACTTAAATTCATGGAAAATAGAATTAAAACATAGGTTACATTGAGGAGGACATTTTGATGCAATGGTTAAGCTACCTCTTATGACTTCCATATCCCATATGAGAATGCCAGTTCAAGTCCTGACTACTCTGCTTTTGATCCAGCTTCCTGCTAATGTATCCTGGATGGCAGCACATAATGGCTCAAATGCTCGGAACTTTGCCACCCAAGTGGGAGACTAGAATGGAGTTCTAGGCTCCTGACTTTAGCCTGGCTCAAGCCTGACCATTGTGGGTATTTGGGGATTGAACAAGTGGATGGCAGACTGACCTTTCTCTCTCTCTCTCTCTCTCTCTCTCTCTCTCAGTCACTCTTTCAAGTTTAAAAAAAATACATTTACTTCAGTACAAGAAAACAGCCTTTAAATTCATGCATGCTTTTTCATATTTTTCAAAAAAGTTTTGTTTATTGGAAAGGCAGAGTTACAAAGACAGAGGAAGAGATAGAGAGAGGCAGAGATCTTTCATCTGATAGTTCATTCTCCAAATGGTAATAATGGCCAGGGCTGGTCCAGGCCAAAGCCAGGATCCAGGAGCTCGATCTAAGTCTTCCATATGGATGGTGTAAGAAAATGGGTACAAACCAAAGAGAAGATAGGATACGAACTCACAGCCAAAACGAATTTATTTGCAGAGGTGGCCAACTGCCAGCATGCTCACAGACCAAACACGTGGCAGAGGGCAGAGTTATCAGTGGGCTGGGACTTACATATCTTAAGGTGGGCTAAGGGCCCGGAGGTGGGGTGGAGGTGATAGACAGAGGTGAGTTTCTCCATACAGGTTTTTAGATTTCTTTTTTTTTTTAATTTTTTGACAGGCAGAGTTAGACAGTGAGATAGAGAGACAAAGAGAGAGTTATAGACAGTGAGAGAGAGACAGAGAGAAAGGTCTTCCTTCCGTTGGTTCACTCCCCTAATGGCTGCCATGGCCGGCGCTGCGCCGATCCGAAGCCAGGAGCTAGGTGCTTCCTCCCGGTTTCCCATGCGGGTGGAGGGACCCAAGCACTTGGACCATCCTCCACTGCCCTCCAGGGCCACAGCAGAGAGCTGGACTGGAAGAGGAGCAAACGGGACTAGAACCCTGGGTGCCAGCGCCGCAGGCGGAGGATTAGCCAAGTGAACCACAGCACTGGCCAGGTTTTTAGATTTCATGGGGTAGGGGTGGGGGTGGGGGTGTGATTTCAAACTTGGAAAAGAATGCAGGGGATGGGGTGGGGAACAATATAGGGTGTAAGACAGAACTGGTCTCTTGAAAGGATGCAGGGGTAATGGGTAAATTCCGATTTTATCTACTTTCCAGCAAAGAGCTAGAATGGCTGAGGCTTATGTCCTTGTTCCATCAGGTGGCAGGGGTCCAGGCATTTGGGCCATCTTCCAATACTTTCCGAGGTGCATTGGCAGGGAGCTGGATCAGAAGTGGAGCAGCCAGGACTCAAACTGGGGCTCCCATGGGATGCTTATATCACACAACACCAGACCCTGTAGTTTTTCATAATACACACTTTCCATTAATTTTTGTGATCCTTTTTATGGCTTTAGATCCTGATTTTTGTGTCTCACCTTGCATTCTCAAAGTCAATTTAAATTAAAATTTACTGAGCTTTCTCAGGACCATATACTAAAATTCAATGTCACTATCTAAACTACTATGAGACTTAAAATGTGCCCTAAAATACAATCCTAAATAAATTATTAATTTTAAATCAGAATTATCAGGTACATTATGTAAGCAAATAACACACTTATTCATTCTTATCCACAAGCCTATGAACAACCATAAGGAAATTTTTGAGATTCTCCACACAAATTTTGAAACTAACGAATGCAAATAAGGAGCCAGCACTGTGGCATAGCAGGTAAAGCCATTGCCTGTAGTGCTGGCATCCCATATTGATGCCGATTCCAGACCTGGCTGCTCCACTTCTGATCCAGCTCCCTGCTATGGCCTGGGAAAGCAGTAGAAGATGGCCCAAGTGCTTGGGTCCTCGTGCCCATGTGGAGAACCTGGAAGAACCTCCTGATTCCTAGCTTTGAATCAGCCCAGCTCTGGCTGTTGCAGTCATTTGGGGAGTGAGCCGGCGATGGAAGATCTCTCTCTCTCTCTCTCTCTCTCTCTCCCTGCCTCTGCCTCTCTGTAACTCTTGTCTTTCAAATAAACAAATAAATCTTCCAAAAAATAAGAATGGAAATACAGTTTGGGGCCTTGTATTGGCTCATCAAAAATTACCTGAATTAGGGCAGGCATTGTTGCATAGCAGGGAAAGCCTCTGCCTAAAACACCTGCATCTAATAGGAGCACTGGTTCGAGTTCTGGCGGCTCCGCTTCCAGTGTCGCTCCCTGCTAAAGGCATGGGAAGAGTAGTAGAAGGTAGTCCAAATGCTTGGGCCCCGGCCACTCATGTGGGAGACCCAGATAAAAGCCCCTGCCTGTTGGCTTTGGTCTGGCTCAGCCTTGGCTATTTTGGCCACATAAGGAGTGGACCAGTGGATGGCAGACTGACCTTTTCTCTCTCTGTCACTCCCTCTCTCTCTCTCTAACTCTTTCAATTAAATAAATCTTTTTTTTAAAAGTTCCTGAATTTATCAACAAAATGGTGGAACAGGAAATCACAACTCTTGTCTCCCTGCCTTTATGAAAACTCTAGAATCCTTCAAAGAAGGTGCAGCACCCCAGAGGAGCACACAATTGAGAACAACTGTATTAAAAGGGAAAAGAGTAGCAGTATCATTTTATCCATGTTACCACTTTCTCCAAGCTATCCCAGTTCAGTGATGAGAGAGATTCCCTCAGTCCATGATTGCTGCTCTGGGTGAAATAGCGAAGTACATATCCACTTTCCCCACCCTTAGGACACTTCCAGAAAGGTCCATTTCTGTCTCACTTTATTCAGAGTGTTGAGGAAACTTGTATAATTGGAATGCCTGAGAACAAAGAAAAAGAGATATTGACTCAGCTCGTGGACCTCAGCTGACTGTGCACATTTCAGCAGCTGGTGCTGATACCAGCACTCATGACGACTCTCAGCAGCCAGTACTGCTATCAGCAGACGATGCAGAATCCTGAAATTTGTCATTCAGGTGGGAGGATTAGAATTGGCGCTTACAGTCAGTGTTCTAGCCCTTCAGTGCATTGTCCTCAGGAAAATGACAGGCAACTCTCAGTATTTAGCATTTCTCTGTGGGATGAGTAAGAGGAATGTAATCCTCGGGCTACTCACCTAGGAAGCAGGGAGAAGAGAGTGAGTTCACCTAAAGAAAAAGAAAGACTCAGGGGCCAGTGCTGTGGCGCAGCGGGTTAAGGCCCTGGCCTGAAGCGCCAGCTTCCCATATGGGCACCAGTTCGAGACCCGGCTTTCTGATCCAGCTCTTTGCTATGGCCTGGGAAAGCAGTAGAGGATGGCCCAAGTCCTTGGGCCCTGCACCCGCGTGGGAGACCCGGAGGAAGCTCCTGGCTCCTGACTTCGGATCGGCACAGCTCCGGCCAATGTGGCCAGTTGGGGAGTGAACCAGTGGATGGAAACCCTCCCCCACCCCTGCCTCTCCTTCTCTCTGTGTAACTCTGACTTTCAAATAAATAAATAAATATTTTTAAAAAAGAAAGACTCCCCAAATCTCTAGTCAGACTTACTGCTGAAACTCTTATATTGAAAAAGACAGTCTGTAAAGCTTGGAGGATATGGCTGCTTTTTCAAATATGCAGATATCAGCACAGAGTTGCAAGACATGTAAAGAATCAGAAAAATATGACACTACCAAAGGACAAAGCAAGTTTCTACTATTCAATCCTAAATAAAAGGGGATCTATGAGTATCCTGGAAAAGAACTAAAAAAAAACTGTATGTTGAAAGTTCAGTGAGCTACAAGAAAATACAGATGGATAATAAATTAGAAAAATGGTTCATGAACAAAATAAAAATATCAACAAATAGGCTGAAGTCATAGAAAAAGAGCCACATGAAATTCTTGAGATAAAGAATATAATTGAAGTAAAAAATTAAATACAGAGACTCAACAACATACTGGATCAAATACAAGAAATAATAAGTGACTTCAAAGATAGGCCATTTGAAATTACACAGTCAGCAAAAAGAAAAAAAAAATGAAAAATAAAAATAATGAAGAAAGTCTACAGGGCTTCTTGGCCACAATCAAGGGAACCAATATGGGAATAAGAGTTTGTACAAGCATTTCTCCATGAGTGTTTTGAAGATCTCTTGCATTATAAAAGTTTCACCATAAGGACAGAAAGGGAGAGAAAGCTTGTTTAAAGAAATGATGACTGGGGGCCTTATATTTTAAAATTATGTCAGCTTTCGTATCTCTATAGTCTCGAAAACCAACCAATATAATGCCTGAGGTGTTTATCCAAACTTTTTTTCTCAATTTCCCTCTGATGTGACACAACCTCTTTACACCACCAAAGCACATTGCTGGGTCCAGTGCTGTGACGTAGTGGGTGAAGCCACTGCCTGAAGCGCCGACATCCCATATGGAGGCTGGTTTGAGACCCGACTGCTCCACTAATGATCCAGCTCTCTGCTATGGCCTGGGAAAGCAGTGGAAGATGGCCCACGTCCTTGGGCCCCTGCACCCACATGGGAGACCCGGAGGAAGCTCCTGGCTCCTGGCTTCAGATCGGCCCAGCTCCAGCCGTTGCGGCCATTTGGGGAGTGAACCAGTGGATGGAAGACTCTCTCTCTGTCTCTCTCTCTCTCTCTCTTTCTGCCTCTCTGTAACTCTGCCTTTTAAATAAATAAATAAATCTAAAAATAAAACAAAACAAAAAACACATTGCTTCTGGGGCCAGCGCTGTGTGTAGGCTAAGCCGCTGCCTGCAGGGCCAGCATCCCACATGGGTGGCGGTTCATGCCCCAACTGCTCCTTTTCCAATCCAGCTCTCTGTTGATGGTCTGGAAAAGCAACACTTGGACCCATGCACCCATCTGGGAGCTCCTGGCTCCTGGCATCATATCAGCCCAGGTCTGGCCGTTACAGCCATCTGGGGAGTGAACCAGCGGATGGAAGATTCTTTCTCTCTCTGTCTTTCCCTCTGTCTGTTTGTAACTCTACCTCTCAAATTAATAAATAAAATATTTTTAAAGATCCACATAATTTCTAATCATGAATTTCCCAATATTTTGAATACTTGAACATACTCTTGCTCATCCTCTTTGAATACCAGCTGTTTTTTTCCTGAATTCATTCTCGTTCGTACATCTGCACCTGTTTTTACCTCCTTTACCTTCATTCTTTGGCATGGTGGTGACGGTGGTCTTGCGAGTTTCTAATTTCTTTCTGGATGGCTGTGGCGGTGGTGGCAGCAGCAGGGACTTCGAGGGGCTCCAGGGCCCACAGAAGAGAGCACCAGGGATGAGGCAAGCACTGGGAGTCTTGTCCCGAGTTCTTCTGAGACCCACTGGTGCCTATGCTTGGCAGGATCAACATGGCACACAGTATTCTTAAGAGTTCTTTACGTATTATTCCCATTTCATAGATTAATAAAAATGAAGACTTGGGAAATTTAGAGAACTAATTTTCCAAAGGCAGCATTTGTTACCTGACTGCCAGGTATCTGACCCAAGTTCTTCACTACAATGCCTTTGTTTGAACAAGTGCAAACATCTAGATCAGGGGTCAGTAGACTACATTCCACAGGCAGCAGGCCATACCCAGCCCACCCTCTGGTTTTGTGTAGCCTGAGAGCTAAGACTATATATATATATATATATATATATATATATATATATGTATAGCAGAGAGCTGGATCATATATATATATATAAAAGTCGTTGGAAGGCAATCAAAAGAAGAATACTTAGTGATGTGTAAAAATTGCTTGAAATTTGTGTTAGGGTCAGGTCCCCTATAATTACAGTTTTATTGGACAGATCATTCTTATGTGTTAGCATATTGCCCACAGTTTTATATATGCTGTAACAGCAGAGTTGTACAGTTGCTACAGTGGCTATATGACTGGTAAAACCCAAATATTTGCTACCAGAGCCTTTATAGAAAATCTTTGCCAGTCTCTGATTTGTTGCCTATTCTCTTAACTTTGGGCTACATCACACCTTAATTTTATGTAGCTTCTGTGTGTGTGTGTGTGCAAGTGTGTTTCTTGACAAAATAGCATACGTGAGACTAAGAACATGTAACCTTATCAAACAATGAGAAGAGTACGGAGACAATTTGCTGTCTTATTTAATTCTGATAGCATGCTCTTAATGTGATAGAAATTCAGAGAAAAATGGTTAGATAACACCATCTACTGAGAAAATCTGAGATTACAGATGATGTGACAAAACCAGTTTATCTCAACTCTGGTATGCATCAGTGTCTCCTGGATTCTTGGTATGAAATACGGATCTCTGCATCTCATTCCTTACTGATTTTGATTCAGAACAAAGCTTATATCCGAGGGGAACAAGACACGTGCATGTTTACTTCTCCTCACATTATATGCATTCATTTCACACAAGTCAGTATTGCTGTGTCTTGAGCCATGGACTCGATGGAGAAATAGTCATGTGATGCACTGAGTAGAATCAGGGAGGTCTCTGGTGACACCGAGTCCCGGTTACAGCCAGTGTTATGCACAGCTGTCTGAGGGCAAGAGGTGATTGCTGTAGGTGTGCTAAGCCGGGGACTAAAGGTTAGGGTGAAGTAATTTAGATGAGAACAGGAGGATTGGTGATGTGAGTGGGAGGAGGGAATCCTGTGACTTCCCCCAACATGGCATCTCTACTGCTGATGTTGTCAGGGCTCATTGGCCCCGAGAGTACAGAGTTGTGGTCCTAAGGCATAACAGATTCACCATGAAATTTCTGTTAAAAATCATCAGCTGCAACAGCATGCTCTCCAACTTCCAGTTTGTGTTAGAGTGTTATCAGGCCCTATAAATGTGCATGTGCGTGTGCGTGTGTGTTTCTTCCATGGCAGTCCCGAGACAGAATTACCAAGCTGTGGAGTGGGGAAAGCCAGTTAATAAATCAGAGAGAAGACAGCGGTAAAGCCATTTGTGCAAAAGCATTGGGGCTATTCTCACATTGCAGACATTGCTTTCTAATGGGGAAGTTAGTATGTGTGGCACTTTTCAAGCAGATATTATTAAGTTTCACATTACTGTTAAAGAAAGTGAAACTAGGGCCTGCAGTGCTGGCATCCCATATGGGCTCTGATTGTAGTCTTGGCTGTTCCTCTTCCAATCCAGCTCCCTGCTAATGCACCTGGGGAAGCAGCAGAGGATGGTACAAGTCCTTGGGCCCCTAAATCCACATGTGAGACCCAGAAGAGGCTTCTGGCTCCTGGTTTCAGATCAGCCCAGCTCCAGCTGTTAGGGACATTTGGGGAGTGAACCAACAGATGGAAGACCTCTCTCTCTTTGCCTCTGTCTCTCTGTAACTCTTCTTTTCAAATAAATAAATAAATAAATCTTTGAAGAAGAAGAAGGAGGAGGAGGAGGAGAGCCATTGCTGTGGTGTAGTGGGTAGAGCTGCAACTTGAAGTGCCGGCATCCCATATGGGTGATGGTTTGAGTCCCGGCTGCTCCACTTCTGATCCAGCTCTCTGCTGTGTCCTGGGAAAGCAGTGGAAGATGGCCCAAGTCCTTGGGCCCCTGCACCCATGTGGAAGACCCTGAAGAAGCTCCTGGCTCCTGGCTTCAGATCAGCACAGCTCAGGCTGTTGCTACCATCTGGGGAGTGAACCAGTGGATGGAAGACCTCTCTCTCTCTCTCTGCCTCTGCCTCTCTAAAACTGTGCCTTTCAAATAAAATAAATAAATCTTAAAAAAAAAAGAAGTGAAACTTAGGATAAAAAGTTATTTAAGGCAAATGGTGGAGCTAGTCAGGAAATAAATACAGTTTTCTGACCCCAAAGCCTATGCTTCTTCCTTAGTGATAAGCTGCTGGGCAGGTACATGCCCACATGGATATATATAACAATAATTGTAATTACAGAACAGTAATTGTTATCATTTATTAAGCACTTTGTAAGGCTAAGGTATATGCATGATATGATCATATGATACATAGACGGGGAGGGGAGAGCGGAGAGAGAGAGAGAAGACAGTTTTCCCTATATATTGTGGGAGATTGACTCCAGGACCTCCTGTGGATTTCAAAATTGATTAATCAAGCCCCTGTTATAAAATAGTGTAGTATTTGCATGAAACACTTCTCCATATGTATTTTTTAAGATTTATTATATATTTATTTGAAAGAGTTACACAGAGAGCGAAGGAGAGAGAGAGGTTGTCCATCTCGCTGGTTGATTCCACAGATGACAGCAATGGCCAGAGCTGCACTGATCCGAAGCCAGGAGCCAGGAGCTTCTTCCCAGTCTCCCACATGGGTGCAGGGGCCCAAGGAGTTGTGCCATCCTCCACTGTTTTCCCAGGCCATAGCAGAGAGCTGGATCAGAAATGGAGCAGCCATTTGGGATGCTGGCACTTCAGGTGGCAGTTTTATCCACTATGCTACAACGCCAGCCCCTCCATACATATTAAACCATGTCCAGATTGCTTACAATGTTTAACCCAATAAATATGGTATATAAACAGCTGGTTGACTATGTTGTTTAGGGAATAATAACAAGGAAAAAATCTGTAAATGTTTAGTACAGACACAACATTGTTCTTCAGTGTTTTCAATCTATAATTGAATCCATGGACATGGAACCTATAGATTTGGAGGGCCAATTGTATACACACATAGGTACTTATATATATATATATATATACACACATATATATATTCTTTGCTTGATTTGATTCCTGCCATAGTTCTATAAATAGTACTATTATTATTTGTATCCTACTTATGAGGAAATAACTTTTTTTTTAAGAAGTTAACTGAATTTCCCAAGATCATTCAACTAATATGCAGAATTTTGATTTGATCTTAGGTCATTTTGACGCTAAGTCTTTCTACAGTATCCAAATACATTCATGACTTGGTACAGTATCTCAGCAACACCATCCCCCTTCCCCAAGACTCATGTAAAGTATGCAGCTGCTTCTCTTATGCAGAGTCAAATTGAGAACTATAATTAATAATGCAGGGTCTTAGTCCACCCGAACGAGGATCGACTGGGTCCGAAGAAAGGTAAGTGCACCGCTTGTCTGTTCCCCAGTTTCCCGATCCCGGAGACAGGGGGAGTCAAGTCAAGCAAGCAAGAACTCGGTTTATTGTGTGTGTAGCAAAGCCTTTTAAAGCACAAGGCCACAGGATTACTGGGGCAGGGCATAAAGACCAACCAATTACATAAAAGGTCATTTTATGGGGGCGACTTTTTACAGGACCAGCCATATGTCTGTACACTCATCATCAGTTGTCGTCACCTCCCCTGATGCTGCACGGCCAATCAGCTTTGGTGGTAAACGACTTTGGGTACCACCCACCTTACTTCCTTTGGGTGCCATCTTTGAATTGCCTAATTTCTCCACAAACAAAAAATACCAGGCACCATCTATGTCTAAAATGAAGTGTATGGAATACAAACGAACACAAATAATGCCTGAGGGTCTCAATTGTTAGAAGACTACTTACAATGATCATTGCTATACTGTCCATTGCTTGGGTATCCTCTGAAACCTTGGAATATTTTGCACTTCAAACCTTAACATGATTTGAACACCAGCACACAGCTTGATAGCAACTTCATGAAAGACCCTGAGCTAGAGCCATTCCACAATGCCCCTCCTTGTGTTACTGACACTCAGAACACCATTATGTTTGTTTTAAGCTGTTAAATTTGGAATGATTTGTTCTATAGCAACAGTAACACATAAAGGCATTTTATTATTCAGTTGCAATGTATTGTTTCTAAAGAGTAGTATTAAGAGTGAAATTCTGGCTTTCTATGGACTATCTATACCAAGAGATCCGATGGTTCATTTTGTCTGAGTATTCTGTAAGGAATATTTCTGTAACATCCCTGTTCATATCTTTCTTTCTCCCTACAACTTCCCCATAGTCTTCCAGTTTTCTTGAAGCTGAGCTGAATGTATTAAACTGAGTCTCCAACAAGGGCACATCCTTCTAAAAAAAAAGAAAGATTTATTTATTTATTTATTTGAAAGGCAGAGTTACAGCGAGGGAGATGTAGAGAGAGAGTCTTTCATCTACTGGTTCACTCCCCGAATGGCCACAACAGCCAGGGCTGGGCCAGACCAAAGCCTGGAACCAGAAGCTTCATCCAAGTCTTCTGCATGGGTGCAGGGGCCCAAGCACTTGAGCCATCTTCTGCTGCTTTCCCAGGCCATAGCAGAGAGCTGGATTGGAAGTGGAGCATCAGGGACTCAAACAGGTGCCCATATGGGATCCTTGGTGCAGTAGGTGGTGGCCTAACACACTAGGTCACAATGGCAGCCCTCCAAGGGTGCATCATAAGTAAGGACCTGTTACTCTTTCTTCCTGCCTGGTACACATCATGAGCAAGCAGAATTTTATAGTCACACAAACTGCTTACTGACCTTAGACAGCAAAGCTGTTGTCTCTGTAAGCCATGATACACTTTCCCAGGGGCTTCAGTTCTGCTTCTCCCCTTTCTAGATCCAGAGGCCTGTTTCTTTTTCCAGCCTCCTGCCAATATGCACCTGTAGCCTTATCTCACTGTGGATGGAGAGTGAGGCACTGATTTTAATCTGTAGTCCTCCTCTTGCCCTCCAGATCCTCTTAGATTTCCCCAGTCCCTTCTCTTTACTCTTAGGTAGAAGTCTCTATTTCATTCCCCTCTGTACATACTTTCTGTAAAGCTAGTCTGAAGCATCGTTTTGGAGGTATTCATCTCTAATTGTTATCTCAATTTGAATATGCTGCTCAGGGGAATAGAATCATTATAAAGTTCAATCAAGTGGCTGGTGCTGTGGTGTAGCAGGTAAGGCCACCACTTGCAGTGCCGGCATCCCATATGAGCACTGGTTCACTTCCAATTCAGCTCTCTGCTATGGCCTGGGAAAGCAGTAGAAGATGGCCCAAGTGCTTGGGACCTTGCACCCATGTGGGAGACTCAGAAGATGTTCTTGGCTCCTGGCTTCTGATCAGCTCAGCTCCAGCCATGACGGCCATTTGGGAATGAACCAGTGGATGGAAGACCTCTCTCTCTCTCTCTCTCTCTCTCTGTAACTCTGCCTTTCAGATATATAAATAAATATTTTAAAAATTCAATCAGAATGATTTGAAATTACCTTCAGATTTTAGCACAACTAAATAATTATATATATAAATAAATTCATATTACATACAAAATATATACATTTATGTAAGAGATGAATAAGTATATAGACGAACTTATCTGTATGATTCTATATCATCTATATAGATGAACAACTACATAGACATAATCATATGATCTTTTTCTGATACAATGTATAGGAAAAGCACAGTGATATGAGGTGATATATATAGTCTAGTAAAAATAATAAAAATTAATTGCAACAGTAAAGTGCACTAAACAGACACTGCAACTGCTAGGCAAAAGCAATTCAGTTACTAAAATCTTGTCTGTAGCTTGGGTGACATATCCCTCACAAGCAATAAATTCTTTGTCTCTGATGATTGGTTTAGCTTCAAATACTTTGAGGGAGTGATATCTCAGATAATTTTTACCACTGTAAATGTGTATTCCAGTTTGACATTAAACACCCTGACATCTTGGTTTATTATTCCAAGAGAAATATATATATACATATATATAAAAATATATAATTCACTCACTCATAATTGATCAACATTGTTACCCAGAGAGAATCAAACCCCTAGGTGTACACAGGCAAGGACAAAATCATGGGCTAGGATGACCCTAAGGAGCAGAGAGGTTTTGAAGTCCTGAATAGCCAAAAGGACTCTTTTTTTATATTTCTTCTTTGAACTGTGATAGTGAATAATGAAAGTCAAATCTGACTGAAAGCTCGTTTGCTTTGGCTTACAAAACTTCTTAACTTGGATTTTTTTTAAAGGTTTATTTATTTTGAAGTAACGCCTTGACAGTAGGGACTCCATTTTGCAGAACCTGAGACTCCATTCTGAGAAGGTACCCCCCCCCACCATGAGACTCTGGTCTGAAACTATGATCTAAAACAGTCGGACAGTAGCAGTCTACTACATCACACTTGGCAGAGCATAGAAACCCCCTAGCATGATTGCTCAAGCTTGGAAGTGGATAGGCTGCACCTGGGTTAAGGGTAAAAATGTAATTTTTACATTAAATTAAATGTATGATTTACATCATATGATTAAAACCAATACCTGGATTAATGTCAAGATTATAATTGGAAAGGCATTTGGATCTGGCTAAAAAGCACATGGGAGTATTTCAGGCATGGAAAGCCAAGACACTCTGGCAAAAGAAAAGAAAATTACCTAAATGAAAGATCTCTGTGAGAGAGATCCCAGTGGAAAGAACGGGCCATCAGAGAAGGAGGTACCTTTCTCTGACAGGAGGAGAGAACTTCCACTTTGACTATGACCTTGTCTAAATAAGATCGGAGTTGGCGAACTCAAGAGGTTTCCATAGCCTTGGCAGCTCATGACAAGAGCCTTGGGTGATCACTGACGCCATAAATAAGAGTGTCAGTTGTTAAATCAACAACAGGTGTCACAGTGCACTTACTCCCCAAGTAGGATCTCTGTCCTTCATGTGTTGTACTATGTAAATTAATGGTATAACTAGTACTCAAACAGTACTTTATACTTTGTGTTTCTGTGTGGGTGCAAACTGTTGAAATCTTTACTTAGTATATACTAAATTGATCTTCCGTATATAAAGATCATTGAAAATGAATCTTGATGTGAATGGGATGGGAGAGGGAGTGGGAGATGGGATGGTTGTGGGTGAGAGGGAGGTTATGAGGTGAAAAAGCCACTGTAATTCAAAAGTTGTACTTTGGAAATGTATATTTATTAAATTAAATTAAAGTTAAAAAAAAAAAGAAGCTACGGGAAAAAAAGAAGATTGTAACTGGTATTGTCAAGATTACAATTAATACTAGTTTCGCATCAGTTTTAGGTCAGCTTGACCCCAGTAACCATGTATTCCCCCCTGATCCTAGCAACCATGTATTTCCCCTCCCGATGTTGTGGTTTTTACCTTTATAAATCCTGTTGCTTTGGGCTTGGGGGTCGAGAGGGTTTTTTTTTTGTTTTTGTTTTTGTTTTTTTTTTTTTTTTGACAGGCAGAGTGGACAGTGAGAGAGAGAGACAGAGAGAAAGGTCTTCCTTTGCCGTTGGTTCACCCTCCAATGGCCACCGTGGCCAGTGCGCTGTAGCCAGCGCACTGCGCTGATCCGATGGCAGGAGCCAGGTGCTTTTCCTGGTCTCCCATGGGGTGCAGGGCCCAAGCACCTGGGCCATCCTCCACTGCACTCCCTGGCCACAGCAGAGGGCTGGCCTGGAAGAGGGGCAACCGGGACAGAATCCAGCTCCCCGACCGGAACTAGAACCCGGTGTGCCGGCACCGCAAGGCGTAGGATTAGCCTAGTGAGCCGCGGCGCCGGCCCAGGGTCGAGAGTTCTTTAGGGCATGAGCCCACTCTCCATTGCTGGCAATAAAGGACCATCAAATTTTTTCAATGTGTGGTACTCCTTTATTTGCAATTTACTTGAAAGTCAGAGTTACATAGAGAGTGAAGGAAAGGCAGAGAGAGAGAGAGAGAGGTCTTCCATCTGCTGATTCACTCCCCAGATGGCTACAATGGCTGGAGCTGTGCTGATCCGAAGCCAGGAGCCAGGAGCTTCTTCCGGGTCTCCCACGCGGATTCAGGGGCACAAGGAGTTGGGCCATCCTCTACTGCTTTCCCAGGCCATAGCAGAGAGCTGGATGGGAAGTGGAGCAGCGGGACTCAAACTGGCTCCTATATGGGATGCCGGCACTACAGGCAGCGGCTTTACCCACTGGCCCCTTAAATTGGATTTGAGTACCTTCAGAGGAGTTTATATTCTTAATCTCACAGTCTCCATGCTTCTGTTTTAAAGGTATAATGGTGCTGTTCACACGTTTATGCTAGTTATACGTCCCATGAAAAGCATTTGAGTTAGCTGATTCCTAACTTTAATAACTCCTTACTTTCTAATTGCTTAAGATAGATTACTTTGTTATCCTTAACGAAACAACTGCTTCGTTAGCTACAGTCCTCCTATTTCAAGCCTAGTCTATTAATGCCCCTTTGATACTTCTGAACAAGCAACAGTGAAATCACAGGTTGCAGGTGGTAACTGTAATCACCTCACAGACACTCAACTAGAACAAGTTCTTTGTTCATTAAACAAATTTGCCAGGTAACTCAAATCACAAGTCTATTCAGCTCAATGATGTCATTTGCACCATCAGGAAATACTGAGTCTATTTATTTATTTATATATTTTATTTTAGTATTTTTAAATTTTAATTTTTAAGTCATTTTTAAATAGAGTCAATGTGAACTGTAGATACAATTCTAAGAACATAATGATACTCCCTCCCCCTCCTCCCACCCTTCTTCTTTCTCCCTTTCCTGTTTTTTAGTTTTTGAGATAACATACTTGAAATTCATATTACAGTAAAAAAGTTTAATACTTCACCAAATAAGAAGTTTAACAAGTAAAAAGCAGAAAGACCCTAGTTTAGTGGGCATAAGGACAACAGCTATAAAAAGTAACTGAATTGAAAAATGACCATTTTGCCCATGTACAGTAAATTTTAAAGTAATCACAGACACAGTTATAGTATACACTAAGTTATGGATCACATACTAATATTTAAATTCCAAAGTGTGTACCATTCCAATTTTCTCTTTGTGGAAGTAATTAAAATAGACTGTTAAAATTTTTTAAAAATATGGGGCTGGCGCTATGGCACAGTGGGTTAACACCCTGGCCTGAAGCGCCGGCATCCCATATGGGCGCCGGTTCTAGTCCCAGCTGCTCCTCTTCTGATCCAGCTCTCTGCTACTGTCTGGGAAAGCAGTGGAAGATGACCCAAGTGCTTGGGCCCCTGAACCCCTGTGGAAGACCCAGAAGAAGCTCCTGGCTCCTGGCTTCAGATCTGTGCAGCTCTGGCCATTTCGGCCATGTGGGGAGTGAATCAGCGGATGGAAGACCTCTCTCTCTCTGTCTTTACCTCTCTCTGTAACTGTCTTTCAAATAAATAAAACAAATCTTTAAAAAATTTAAAAAATAATAAAATAATCAGAGATCATTAACCCTATATCAGTATAACATTCTTTTTTTAAAAGAGTTATTTATTTGAAAGAGTTACACAGAGAAGGAGAGGCAGAGAGAGAGGGATGCCGGTGCTTCAGGCCAGGGCATTAACCCGCTGCACCACAGTACCGGCCTCAACAGTATAACATTCTTAACCAATGGTTTGATAAATGTATAAAACAAAGTTTTACAAAACTAAATTTCCAGCAATACTGACAAGAACATTTCTTTCATTTTTCCTTTTTGTGTGTTTAAATATTGATTTTAAAAGACAAGATAATTGACTTTTTAAAATTCAATTTATTCTTTTCACAAGTTGAAAAAACAACTTCCATATATGCGTATTTGTTATTTGGTTTATCTGCCACCTTTCTGCTTAAAACTTCAGGCAAGTAAAAGGGTGTTTTACAAACAGCAGCAAAAAATGTTTGTGGCTTCACTTTTTCAGAAGGCAGCAATGTACTCTTTCCTCCCCAACGTTCCACCCTTGCCTTCCAAGCCTAGAGAAAACATGGAAACTCATAGGCTCATCCCCTAAGGCCTTTCCTCCTTATCAATTGCAGTGTTCCTGGTAACTAGAAAAGTACGAGGATTTTTCTTTCTTATTTTTCCAAAGACACGTCCTTCTTCTACGATTGAACATTGGATCCTCAAGTCACACTGTTCTATGAAGAAACAGCAGTTTTTACAGTGTAAGAGAACTGTGTAGGTTGATTCTTCTGGGTATCATGAAGTTAAGAAGGAGGAGAAAATTTTAGAAATTTAAGTCCCCAAACAGAGATCAGGTGTCAGTAAACATTTTCTGTAAATGTTCTATGCCTTATTGATCCCATTCTCTACTGCAACTAGTCAAGTCTGCCACTGGAACATACAAATGAATGAGCATTGCTGTGTATTATGAAACAATGAACAAAGAGCCACTGATGGAAAGCTGACATGACCAAAAGAGCACTACTTTTCTAACACTGAATAACCTCACACTGCCTCATTTTAGTGCACATGCCTCTGAAAGGGACTCATTTCAGTGAAATGTTCACTCAACATCCTAGATACGTAGATGAAAAATTTATAATGTAATATGATTTATAAGAATATGATAAAATCAATGTAATTATATTAACATGCATAGATGACAAGCTTATACATTGAATCTAATATCTAGATCCCTACCTCTTAATTATGAAGAAAAGTCAGTGTTCTCTTTAATTTGTTGCATTACATCACCAAAGCATGTTTTTAAATCTCCTGATTAACAAAAATAGCTTTTTGTCCTGAGAACAGTTTCTGGCCCCTATAACTACACAGGTAGGTAGCATGAAGTGTTATGTTTCATCCATCATTGATGGGATGATGACCAATATAATTTAATGAGACTCACACAAGAGTGATTCATTTGATCCAGGAATGAAAACACTAAAAGAGTAGAAATTTTTTTCAACATGTGAACAAAATATTTACCTTTCTAAATAAAAGTGTAGAAGTGAAGCCATCTAGGGTATGCCTTCACCTATGATTTGCACACATCTTTGAAAAGGAGAAATTGCTGAGTGCCAGCTGTTAATTTTCCTAGTCAGAAAAGCACAGACGTCTAGGCATCTGTCTGTCTGGGAAATATAGACCCTGGTGTCAAGTGTAAGTGATTGTCCTTCTGCACCCTCTCCCCCCATCTCTTCCCACACCCTGCAGCTGATCCCGGGAAAACCATCCTGATTTCGTTCCTGTCTTCTTCTTCCTCCCTGAAATTTGGAATGTGCCTCATCTGTGGCCTTGCCTCCAGGCCTTTGATTCTTGTTACTATAGACCTTAGAATAGAAAATGCTTCAAGTTAGGTAATTATGGAACTCTTGTTGTAATTCCCCCATAGACAAGAGTGGTGAAGGGAATATATGCCTAGGATATTAGCCATAACATGAGCTTCATTTTTGCATTAAGTACTCCCTTAGCACTAGGAAACCATGAAGTGTAAAAGAATATCCCAGGGAATGAGTGGAATGATAATATTCTTTTCAAGGAAGCTTTGGACTTGTAAGGAAGTGATAGAAGCAGCACTCTTGGGACTATGTACCTGCCTTTTGGGACTAAAGTGGCCAGAAAAATATAGAGGATAAGTTAAATTTTACAATCAGAAAAATAATGAATACATTTTTATATAACTGTATTCCAAACATTGTATGGAACACATACCAAAACATTATTTATTGTTTGTCTGAAATTAAAATTTAGCTAGTCACTCCATATCTTCATTTGCTAAATGTGTGTAATAGTTTATTATATCAACTTGCCTAGATCCGAGGGTGCACAGATAGTGGTTAAATATCATTTTGCAGTGTGTATTTGAGAGTGTTTTCAGAGGGGATTAGCATTTACACCAATGGAATCAGCAAAGCTGTTGCACCCCGGTGCAGGGTACAGGTAGGCCTCATTCAGTCCACTGAGGGCTTGCATGGATCACAAGGTGGAAGAAGGGAAGATTCATACCATCTGCCTAACTGCTTGATCTAGGATACTGCTCTTCTCTGGTACTGAACTAATGTTTACACAATTCACTCTGGCTTCTCAGATCTTTGGACTTAGACTAGAACTATATCACTGGTCTTCCTGGGATTCTAGAGTATAGACAGCAAATCATGGGACTTCTCTAAAGTCACATGATCCAATTGTTCACTATAAATTTTTCTCTATCTATCTATCTATCTATCTATCTCCTATTGGTTCTCCTGTTGGAGAACCCTGACAAATACAATCTGTAATTTTGTCCTGAGTATAAAAATCCCCAGTGGCGTTTATACATCATACAGGGTCTACATAGCCAGAGCAATAAGTTTACTAAATCAAGATCAGAACATAAGATTTGTGAAGTCACATTTTTGGTAAAATTATGATCCTCTCTCTCTCTCCATATATATATATATGTATATATATATGTATATGTATATATATGTATATGTATATATGTATATATACATGTGTATACATATATACACGTATATATACATATATACATATATGTATACATACGTATATATACATATATACACATATATATGTATATACATATATATATATGGAATTTAATATCTTGTGCTTCTTCCACAGTGTTTGATAAACTCCTGAGAGTCATCCTGGTTTTACAAGTGATTCCCAGAACTATATACAGTCAGTGATTACAATAGCTCATTTACATATGTACAATTCCTGTCCTTATGTGCCAACATGGAGATGATGGCATTTATCACCTAAGTAAGAGAATGAGAAGAGAAACACAAAACTTGGGTAGATGGTGACAGAGATTGTTTGGTCAAAGTTACTTCTTTGAACAGTATCCAGTGTTTGCATTGCTGGAATGAAGGAAGCAGTTCCTCACAAAGAGTCTTCAAAGACTGAAGAGGTAGTTGCTTCTTTATGTAAAGTAGGCACAGCCAGGTTGGTCCCAAACAATAAGAGATACAAAATGATATGGATTTACCTGATGTACAAGCAAGGGTAACAAGCCCCAGCAAACACACAGGTACTTTCTGGATAGGGTATCTTTAGATAGAGACTCAGGAGGCTTCACTCTTTCTACTCACACCATTGTTTCAAGAGGTCACTAGTAAACCTTTCACTCTGTCTTAAATGTGGTAACATTGAAAGCCAAGAACTGTGTCTAACATTGCTTATTTGAAAGCTTTTGTTTTTCCCTAGGAATAGGGAAAAGACTAGGAATATAAATCTGTTCCTACTTTGGTAGGGAAATAGAAAATGCTACGATACTCCCCTAAAAATCATGTGCTTGGAGGAAAAGATACAATAATAAAAACCATCTTTCCTTGTCACTGTACTTTGCAGCATCCATAACATATTATTTTTATACATGACTTGAAATAGGTTGGCATGTTCTCTATCTACTTTCCAGGATTTTCAGTATTAGCTAAAACCAGAAAAGATACTCATACTACTGTGTTACTAATAAGAGAAAGTTGCTATAGGGAAATGTCAGCAGTGTGGCAGAACAGCACTTTCTTAGAGTCCCCTTTTCACAGAAACATCAATTTGAAAAACTGTACATGCAGAAAACTAACTTCACAAGAGCTAAGGAATCTAAGTAACAGATCACACAACCTAGAAGTGGCACAGGAATAAGAAAAGGTACCTTGAAGAGGGGATGTTAAGGACAGTTTCACACTACCCTTATTGCCCTTCATAAAAGACTGGACAACAAAGGGTGGATAGTAGTGCCTTCCTATTGGGAAAAGGAGAATGAAGCGATGATCTAACTTTGCCACAAAACCCAGAACTTAGCCCACTCTAGTGAAACCTGGTGATAGGCCCCTATACCTCAGGTACCAAACTGCAGCACTGTCTCAGAAGCAGATTGCTCCCAGTGACCCCAGGTTCAAAAATAGTCCCTGTAGACTAAGACCCAGGCCTATCCCAAGCTCAAGACCAACTCCAGCACTAACCTGGTCCCTATGGCCCCAGGCTTCAGGCATGCCCAGTTCTTGACTGGCCTCCACAGCACCAAACTCCAAGATGACCTTTACCAATCCAGCTTCCATATACTTTCCAGAATAAAGATAGCTCATATGGTCCTGATCCCAAAGCCAGCACTGGTATATCCAGGCTACAGGCTGGCCCCCATGGATACAAGCTTTGGATCTGTCCAGTGTAAGACTCAGCTTTGCAGAATCGGGACCCAGGCTACATTCTTTGGTCTCATGCCTCAGTGAACCAGGGTACAGGTAGTGGCCTCAAGCTCCAGCATTTCCCCCAATAAGAGGCCAGTCCCAAGTTTCAGGCCATTGTCTGTGGTCTTATGTTCCAGAGGACCCAGTGTCTAAGACCATTCCAGCAGATCCAGGCTCTAAGGAAGCCTCCTTAGATCAGGATCAAGGCTTGTGCTACAGACTCATGTTTCTGACCTACCCCCATGTCACATTGAACATCATGTATCCAGAGCTCAGGTCAGCCCCAGTGGACCCATGATCCAATCCCAACCCTATGGACCTAGACATCAGGCAAGGCCCTGTGGAACAAAAGAACAGGCCTATCCCCCTGCAAATATAAGCACCAGGCAAGCATTCACAACGATTCTAACAGAAATCTTGCATATTAAAGTCCACCACATGGCCCTTCCACAATCTCTAGATGGGTTAACTAATGAAGGGCTTTCCCTGGAAAAGCTAGTCTTGGTGATTGAGTTAAATACCTATTTATGTAAAGGGACATATACCAAATCCAGGCCAAAAGAAAGATGAATAATCAGGGAAACAAGATACCATAAAAGGAACAAAGCAAAGTACTATTAAATGACTCAATATAAAGAAAGATATATGAACACTTGCCAAAAATTTTCAAATTAACCATTTACAGTTCTTATAAAATAATACAAATAACTAAACAAGATGGGTAAATAATTTGTAAGAATAATAAACTCAACAAAGCAATAAGCCATAGGAAATAAAAACAGCCAAAATTCTGGAGGTAGAAACCACAATGACTAAAAAGAAAAGTTACACAGAGAGCTTCAACAGCAAACTTGATCAATTGAAAGAATCAATGAACTTAAAGATATGTCATTTGTGGCCGGCGCCACGGCTCACTAGGCTAATTCTCCACCTTGCAGCGCCGGCACACCAGGTTCTAGTCCCGGTCGGGGCGCCGGATTCTGTCCTGGTTACCCCTCTTCCAGGCCAGCTCTCTGCTGTGGCCCGGGAGTGCAGTGGAGGATGGCCCAAGTGCTTGGGCCCTGCACCCCATGGGAGACCAGGATAAGTACCTGGCTCCTGGCTCCTGCCATCGGATCAGCGCGGTGTGCCGGCTGCGGCGGCCATTGGAGGGTGAACCAACGGCAAAGGAAGACCTTTCTCTCTGTCTCTCTCTCTCTCACTGTCCACTCTGCCTGTCAAAAAAAAAAATGTCATTTGAAATTACCCAATTATAGGAACATAAAGAGAGGAAAAAGAATGGAAAAGAGTGAAGAAAATCTTTAGGGCTTGTGAGACACCCTGAAGCAAACCAGTATATGCATTATGGAGTCTTAGGATTAAAGAGAAAGAGGGAGGAAGGAGGAAGAGAGACAGAAATGGGCAAAAAGCTTAATTAATGGGGTAATGACATAAAATGTCTCAAATTTGGAGAAATGAACATCCAAATCCATGAATTTGAAAGAACCACAAGTACGCTAAATATAAAGAGATCTCCATGAGAATACATTATAATAATATTATCAAAGTTAAAAAGAATGAGGCATTTTGAAAGTCTCAAGGGGTCAGCACTGTGGCATATTGGGTAAAGCCACCACCTGCAGTGCCGGCATCCCATATGGGTGCCAGTTCAAGTCCCAGCTGCTCCATTTCTGATCCAGCTCTCTGCTATGGCCTGAGAAAGCAATAGAAGATGGCCCAAGCCTTTGGGTCCCTGCACCTGCATGGGAGACCAGGAAGAATCTCCTGGCCCCTGGCTTCAGATCATCACAGCTGCAGCCATTGTGGCTATCTGGGGATGGAAGAACTCTCTCTCACCCTGCCTCTACTTCTCTGTAACTCTACCTTTCAAATAAATAAATAAATATTTAGAAAAAAATTTCCCAGACCAAAAAAAGCTATGGGAGCTTACAACTACAGGATTTGAGTTAAAAGAAATGATAAACAGGGTCAGCGCTGTGGCTCACTTGGTTAATCTTCCACCTGTAGCACCAGCATCCCATTTGGGCACCAGGTTCTAGTCCTGGTTGCTCCTCTTCCAGTCCAGCTCTCTGCTGTGGCCTGGGAAGGCAGTGGAGGATGGCCCAAGTGCTTGGGCCCTGCACCCGTGTGGGAGACCAGAAAGAAGCACCTGGCTCCTGGCTTTGGATCGGTGCAGCTCTGGCTGTGGCAGCCATTTGAGGGGTGAACCAACAGAAGGAAGACCTTTCTCTCTGTCTCTCTCTTACTGTCTAACTCTATTTGTCAAATAAATAAAAAAGGCATTTAAGAAATGATAGAGTTCTCCAATTGGAAATAAAAATAAATGTAACAATAATATCATAGTACAGCAGGTTAAACCATGTCTTACAATGTCCCACATACTTCATTTATGATCCAACTCCCTGCTAATGTACTTGGGAAAGCAGTGGACAATGGCTCAAATACTTGGTCCCTTGCCATCCACATGGGAGACCTGGATGGAGTTCTGGGCTTATGGCTTCAGTATGGCCCAGTCTCTGCAATTGTGGCCATTTGGAGAATTAACCAGCTAGAAAACTTGACTCATTTGCAATCTTTCCAAGGATACTGTGAGCATAAAATAGGTACTACATAGAGATCACTTAATACAATACCTATGAAATAGAATACACATTATACAAAGGATTTTCTTCACTGGGGCATTTGAATAACTAAAAATGTTTTCATCTTGCCCCCCTAACTCTATTCTACAATAAAATAATTTTGAAAGCATTATCATTCCAGGAAACACCCAAGGAAAATTATTCCATTCCCTACTTTCTATTGAAAGTAGTTAAAATCAAAGACAGATATTGTACATAGGAATAATGGAAAGTGAATGTAGCTAACCTCAAGTATTCCTAAACCTGAAAGACAACAGAAGGGAGTAGATATTAAAACTCAAGGAGAAAGGTAGCTACAGAAAGGAGATGTCAAAAACAAACTGTGGCTTTCTGTAAAACCTAGATACTGCCAAAATCTATCCCCAGCAGGAAGAGCCAGGAAAATAAACATCCCTACCTCTCTTTCTTCTTTTACTCTGATCTCCTGTCAATACTTCTAGCTGATTAATTCCCCAAATGTAAGTCAAAGAATAAAAAACCAGAGTTGATATAATCCTTATAAGCCAGTCTCCGAGTAGAGAGCAGAGTGGGAAAAGAAGATGGAAATTGGGCCAGCGCCGCGGCTCACTTGGCTAATCCTCCACCTGTGGCGCTGGCACCCTGGGGTTCTAGTCCCGGTAGGGGTGCCGGATTCTGTCCCAGTTGCCCCTCTTCCAGTCCAGCAGTCCAGCTCTCTGCTGTGGCCCGGAAAGGCAGTGGAGGATGGCCCAAGTGCTTGGGCCCTGCACCCACATGGGAAACCAGGAGGAAGCACCTGGCTCCTGGCTTAGGATCAGCATAGTTCTGGCCATACTGGCCATTTGGGGGGTGAACCAACGGAAGGAAGACCTTTCTCTCTGTCTCTCTCTCTCACTGTCTAACTCTGCCCGTCAAAAAAAAAAAATGAAGAAAAAAAAGATGCAAATGGATCTGGAACAGTGACCTGAGGAAAGAGGCCCACGTTTTTAAAGATTGCATAGGAAGAAGGTGGCAGAGAGGCTAAGAGACATTTTCCAGACTAGAAATAGTACATGGGTGTTGCTAACTGACTTACTCTATCAAAGACAAAGGACAGAAGTGACAAGACAACAGAATGGGAACTTTAGAGTAGAATTTGACTTACTCTGAGTAGAACTCAATTTATTTTTTGAAAGATAAAGAAACATGACATCTATAGCAAAATAATTCAAATTATTTTAAGTTGATGAAAGTTGAACGTTTTGTCACAATCATCTTCCTGAAGAAAAACAAAAGCTGCTAGATATTCAAGACTGAGACTCCTGTGTATCTGTAAACATGTCACCATATTTATTTCCAGTCTTAATCTTGTGAAACAGCCAACCATGTATTTTACATGCACATGTAGTGGATTTTATAAGGCTTGCAGAGTTGGAATCACATTGTCTCATCCCTTTTGAGAAACAGTCTGTCCTGTCACATCCTTTGGTGTGTTCCTTTTAAGTTATAACACCTACAGCAATGTAAATGCCTCTTTATCTAGTTGCCAATTTTGTGGTTTCTTCCACATGCTCTGTATCAGGCATACATAACATTGTTCCATTCACAAGATCACCCTGCAAGTTCACAAGTATTTTCTATGCCTCGTTTAAGAGGTCACGGGAACTCCAGGACACTTCCTTATCCCATTTATGGCAGTAAGGGACTCATTATATAATTATTTATTTTTGGTTAGTAACTACTTCAGCATGATGTTGAAGCTTGCTGTCTCCCTTTGCATTATTGAAGTAAATAAAGCATATACCCTCTTTGTTCTTATATCCTTAATTCTATTTGCTCATTTGCAGGGAGATTTGCCTCAGGATAAATCACACCTTGATTCTCACCTGTATCTGATTTCAGATTTTGTAGTTTAGGCTTTTGAGTTGATTCTGGAGGGTTGATTCTTAGGATGGAATGAATGTATTTTACAGCTGCAAAAGATATTTGTGTAGAAAAAAAATCATCAGTAACTATGAACCCATGTGCAGTATTGTATCAATTCCTGTCACTGCCATGTTACATTAGAATATACAATCAAATGCATACATGTAGCCATATAAGGGAGACAAAGAAGCTAAAATGTATAAGGAAATACTGCCTCCTTGTTCTGGGCTCTGTTAGGAAGAGTTGCAGATTGGTGCCTCTTCACAAGGGGCACCAAAATGTTAGGAAAAGAGGAGCAGAATAGAGAGGAGACAGTGTATGAATTTACAGCCAGACAGAATTTATTCAGAGAAAATAAATTCATAGAGGTGGGTTACCAAATGCCTGCATGCACATTTATGGAGTATGTGGCAGAAGGCCCTGACCCCCAGGGGCTGGGTCTTTTTAAGGAGGGCTAGGAATGGGGTTAGCAGTAGGGGGCAGCAGGTGGAGGGAGATTCCTGGAACTGGACAAGGCCTTGGGAACCTGGAAAAAAATGCAGGATGGGGTATGAATGCAATAGGGTGTGAGACCCAATTGACATTCAAGGGCAAAAAATACATGCCAATGTTTATCTATCTTTTGGGCAATGAGCAAGAATGGCCGAGGCTTATGTCCTTTTCCCATCAGGCTCAGGCTTTTGGATAAGAAATTCCACCTGGGCCTTATGCTGGAATAAATAAAGACTACTTCCTGTTAAAAGGTGCTGGTATCTTGTCTCTGTACATGAATCTTGCTATAGTAAGGCCATCAAATTCTGATTCTCCAACAATTGAAGTATAATCTAAATTTTATAGGCCTAGATTTAGTACAGATTTCACAAACTTAGGCTCTTAACCTAATTTATGCTTATGTCACTGGGCCCCACAACATAGTAGATCCATAATAAGTGTTTGTGTCACAGGGATACTAGTTTGAAGACTATTAATGTCTTTATTGTTTGTGTATGGTGTGTGTATTGGAGTGAGGGATTATTGAGAGGGTTAAAATAATATGAACACAAAAACAAAGAGGTTACCGGGTAACAACAGCAGAAAAATTACTATAACTTCGGTTCTTTGTCTCACATGGAAGAAGAATTTCCAAGCAGACAAGCAGAGAAATTTAAAAAGCAAAATTTATTAGAGTCAAAGACCTCCAGCCAGAGCTGCTTCCAAGAGGGGGGCTTCCAAGAGAGGTCAGTTTTAGAGAATGATAGAATGAATGGACAAAAATTCAAGCTTATATAAGAAGTAAATAACACAGATAATAAGATACCTATACATATACAAACATATTTTTTAATTTTTTAATTTATTTATTTTTTGACAGGCAGAGTGGACAGTGAGAGAGAGAGACAGACAGAAAGGTCTTCCTTTGCCGTTGGTTCACCCTCCAATGGCCGCCGCAGCCGGCTACTACTGGCGCACCGCGCTGATCCGATGGCAGGAGCCAGGTGCTAATCCTGGTCTCCCATGGGGTGCAGGGCCCAAGCACTTGGGCCATCCTCCACTGCACTCCCTGGCCACAGCAGAGAGCTGGCCTGGAAGAGGGGCAACCGGGACAGAATCCGGTGCCCCGACCAGGACTAGAACCCGGTGTGCCGGCGCCGCAGCCGAAGGATTAGCCTATTGAGCCACGGCACCGGCAACTTTTTTTTTTTTTTTTTGACAGGCAGATTTAGACAGTGAGACAGAGACAGAGAGAGAGGTCTTCCTTCAGTTGGTTCACCCCCCAAATGGCCCCTATGGCCGGAGCGCTGCTCCAATCCGAAGCCAGGAGCCAGGTGCTTCCTCCCAGTCTCCCATGCAGGTGCAGGGACCCAAGCACTTGGGCCATCCTCCACTGCACTCCTGGGACACAGCAGTGAGCTGGACTGGAAGAGGAGCAACCGGGACAGAATCTGGTGCCCCAACCGGGACTAGAACCTGGGGTACCGGCGCCACAGGTGGAGGATTAGCCAAGTGAGCCGCGGCGCCACCCAGTATTAAACTTTTATCACCTAGAAAGCTATTTTCCCTAGTCTGTAGCAGACCATAATCTTGAAGAAATAAGCATTGTGAAGAGACAAATATTTTTTTAATTTTAAATCAATCTTATTTTAACTGACAAAACTGTATAATTATTTTAAACAATGCAATATTTTTATATATGCATATAATGTAAAATGATTGAATCAAATTCATGTATACATCAGCTCACTTATCTAATGTTTTCCATGGGAGACATTTGACATTTAAAAGTCTTTAAAATTTTCCTTTGACATGGGTAGCCATGAGTATGAATTAAGTAGTTCGTGTAGTATCTTCTGCAGAGCAGAGAGGAGCTACCTTTTCCATAATTTTCGGTTAGTTTATTTATTTTTCATCTACTTGAAAGAGTGGGGAGAGAGAGAGAGAGAGAGAGATTGACTTTTCATCTGCTTGATCACTCCCCAAATGTCTGCAATAGCCAGGGCTGAGCCAGGCTGAAGCTAGGAACCGAGAATGCCATCTGAATCTCCCACATGAGTCAGGAACCTAAGCACTTGAGCCATCATCCACTGCCTCTCAGGATGCATTAGCAGGAAACTGCATCAGAGGTGGAGCAGCTGGGATTCAAATTAGCACTCTAATATGGAATGCAGGCAATGGAAGCAGTTGCTTCACCTGCTGCACCACAATGCCTATCCTTCTTTCCAACATTTAGATTTGGGTTCAATACCTCCAGCAAAGGAGATATTGCATGAAGAAGTCACGACAGATAGGAAAAGTAACTCTCCCTTTACCTTACATGAAGGTGATATGAGAAAGTAGACAAAGAATGGTGACCGCTGAAGAAACATGTTTCATGGCCTGTTTTTTTTCCTGGACAGATTGCATGTTCAGCAATCTGAAAGATCCCCAAATCCAGTCATCCTGGGTTTTTACAGAAGTTTCAGTACACAAAATTGATCAAACTGTTGGCCATTGGTGATCAACCTAACATTCAGCCTTTCACTTCCTGGGAGGTTAGGGGTGGGGCTGAAAACTCCAAACCTCTAATCCTGAGGTTGGTTGTTCCGTAATCAGCTCTCACTTTGAAGCTAACTATAGGATGCCAATCATTTGTTAATTCATTAACACAGAAAAAGGAACATAGTCCTTTGGAGATTACAAAGATTGTAGGAGCTGAATGCCTGGAAACTGGGGCAAGGACCAAATATATATTTCACCATATTGCAATTGAATATGGGACTTCAGATGGAAACTACCATTTAATGTTCCCTATACATCAAAATGGGGCAGCAGCTATGTCTGAGTCAGAAGGGCATATTTAGGCCCAGATAGGACCTGGATTTAGTGACCCACAGTGGCCTTCAGCTGCTGTGTCATATAGAAGGTATTTAGAAATTGCTGCACGCTCTGCTGAAATATGGGGAAAGCAGATAATTGTGCTGCCCAGAGGATTATTTTGATGCAGGCTGAAGGTTGCGGGACAGGAGTGTGGTCATAGTGATTTATAGAAAAATCAAAGAGGCAACACTTTCTTTCCAATCCAAGTTTATTGTCTAAATGCATGAGCTCTTATGCATGAGAATATATAAATTAACAAACCCCTTTCCTATCCCTTTCCTTTTTTTTTTTTTTTTTGGCTTAAACTAGCTCTGATTGTTCCTCTCCACAAAATCTTGCCTGTAAGGGCTCTGCATATATCCTTCCTTTTCTCAAGTAGATTTCACAATAGCACAATTATGCTCGGATTTTGGCAGTTCATTCTAGGCCATAGTGGCCCTCCAATGATTTTCAAATACAGCTGGTAGCCCTAGGCGACATCCATGTCACCTATGAGTCAACATTTAATCAAATTGAAACAAGGCCTACTGCATCATCAAGAGGATGGCATTTAACCTCCACTTGCTTCACTCCAACAATCTTCCTACTGATACTCTCCTGTTACTAACTAGAGCATTAATAAGTTAGCATCTGATAGGTCCTTTGATCTTTCCCTTATCCACTAGTTCATAGGTGCACACCCTCATTTAACTTAATAAGCCAAGTTGTGTGCTGGGGATACAAACTTAGGTGGTTCTATTTCTACTTTGATTTGGATAACTGAGGGTGGGGAACATTTTTCTGTTAAGGGCCATTTGGATATTTATAACATTATTTGCAGACAATACAAAGTTATCAACCTGAAGATCATCTTGCTCTAGCTTTGCTGAATTTTGAGTCCCATCTGCGGTTACCTTGGTAGGGCCAAACCAAATGATTTTGTGGGCCATTCATGGAATGCAGGCTTTAAGTTCCCCATCCTTGCTATGTGGATTCGGAAGATCCACCAGGGCTGTATATGAGCTTTAGCCTCTCTCTATCTCCATCTCTACTTTCAGTTAGGGAAAAATCTGCAGTTCCCTATTTAGAAGTAGAGACAATGGCAGGTCTAACAAAGCAGGAGAATTTTATGTTTGTAGTTAATATTTCAGTACCTGGGGAAATACAATAACAAAAAGTCAATTCAGGCTACACTTGATATATTGTAAAGGCACACTATAACCAGAGGAAATAGGTTTTATTTAAATTCAATTGTTCAAAGTACAAATGTCTTTGTTCAACTCATACTTTTCTTTTGAAAAACTTAAAAGGTAGAAGTACGTTTCATAAGCATTTCTCTGGATTTTATTTATTGGTTTCACAATCTACAATACAAAGTCTGGTTAAAAGAACATATTATAGAAATTCTAAAATTGTACATTTACTTGAAAAGTTACTTTCATAAAGAAGCTTTATCAATATTTCATTTTAAATAGTTTTAAATTCGATGGAATAAACTCAAGAATCTAAAGCTAAAATACTACTCAACTAGCTTTTTTGTTGTTTTTTAATTTATAATCCTTTTTTGTAGTACACATTTTCTTGAAATTTTCTACTGGATAAATATAACATTAACAGGAACACACATATTGGCATACAAAAGATAACTATAGAATTGACCATGTATATTGAATACTTTGCTTTTTCCATCTGTTATCATTGTATAACATCTTTTCCATTTTAATGCATTTTGAGAATTAAAGTTTTTTTTTTTAAATCTTGTTTTACTTAGTGGTAGGTGTTTAGACAATTCACATAAATGTTTCAGAGGAATATTATTTTCTAAACAAGTGAGACCCTGACACTCTGAAGCTGAGGTCACAATTTTATTAATAGATAAATTTCCAGTGTCTTGTTGTATAGATTGTGGAAATGAAATTACAATAATATTTTACTGGTAGCTAATCCAACACAATATGTCAATACATACCAAATCTATATGTATACTCTGACAGATACTGAAAAAAGAGTAATTTGTGAAAATTTTGAGAAACTGTGTTACTGAAAAAAATCTTTATTCTTGGTAAATTTAGGATACTATTTATCTATTTGGGATACAGTTTGAACAAGAGAATTATGTCTTACTAAGAACCATACTTTATATTCTAAGCTTTAGATTATCTCTTTCAATCAAGTTGTATTCTAGATAATAGCTTTTTTAAAAAAATAAAAATAGAACATCCTTTTAACTTCTCAGGCTTTTAACTTGTAAATTTCTAATGCTTTTATAACCTTCCAGCTTTGGCCACTGTCAATTTTCATTAAGTATTTTAACATTTTATAGCAAGAAGATGAAACCTAGACTACTAGATTTTGCTTTATATTATCAGCTGTGACAACACATACACTTAACACTCATATGTCACACATGTTTAAAAATTCGCAATGGCTTCACAGATGAAACTATAGCTACACAGTAAAACAACACAACAATTTTTGAGTTTGATTATTAGTTGCAGAAAATAACATGTTTCCTCTTTCTCTTCCTGCTACATTTCATAACATTTTCTAGTTTGATTCCATTTGATACAGATAGCTTTAGGGCAGCTTCACAACCACCACACACGCACCAGCTCTTCCAATGTTCACGGGGACTTCCTAAAACAAAAACAAGACAAGAAACACTTGATCTTCGTCTTTAGCATAATACGGAATGTTGAAGTTGAAAAGGCCTTAATTAATATGCTCCAACCATCTCCCTGTATAAAGGCAAGGGAAACTGAAACCCAGTGTAGTGAGTTGGATAGAACACAGCAGTTAGACTAATATAGAACTGAGTTTGAGGATCAGATAATCTTAAGTATGTTTCACCTCACTGCTAATTTCTTCACTTGAAAAACAGCTAATAATACATACCTCTCAAGGCTTTTGTGAGGGTTAATAAGTGACAAGAATTTGGCACAGAGTAGTTATAATCTCACTGTCTGCTAGTTCTCTTTAACACAATGAAACGATGATACAGCCAAGAATAGAATTTAGGACCCTTAGCTGCTGCTCTAAAATCTTCTAAAAAGTAAATTCCACAAATTTAGTCAAGCATTTTGATTATTGTCTTTGATGTAACCTCCTGTTTGCCTCATTTGAATCCTGCATTTCTGGTTTGGTTAAGCATGAATATAAAGTAATTACCTACATGATAGGACTTGAGCGTTTCTGAGAGCCTTAATGAATCAGATTTTTGCAGGAGAGAGACAGAAAATCACTAGCAGTTATCATTATATTAACACTTATCTATTTAAAACAGTAGCCAGCTCTACCCTGAAGAACACAGAGTAGCATTAAGTCAGTATAAAGGAAGAATAAATTAGGTCCCTAAATACAAAATTTGCCTGTTTGTGGACATTGGTAAAGGATTCATGCTGTTTCACTTTTTTTTAACCCATTATTCCGTTGACTAAATGTCATTATGTTGTGGACTAAATCTAGGACGACCATTGGCAAAACCTTAAAGTTTGCATTTGACGTCTCCAAGATGCCCTCTCTGTGTTCCTTTTTGCACCTTCCTTGGAATTTTTGTCTATTAGATGGCTAGCACTTTAGAAAGGGTTTAGTTCTGATCTCTTGCTGTATACTGCATTCCTCCAATGACTGAGAAAGTTTGGAGTATTGTGATTTAAACATTTTTTATAAAAAGAAAATTGAAGGCTTTTCTCCCGGGCACCAGACAATAAGAAGGGCAGACATTTGTAGAAGATATTGCTCTGGCTTTCAAGTTTCAATACATATATAGTTGGGTAGCGTACGGCTCTGGGATATTGAATCTTATTCACTTATTTCTTTGAAGGGAAGTCAAGAGAATGGTCTGTCCTCTTTCATGTCAGTACTGATGAATCCCGTTAATGGTCACTTAGGTCAATTAGTAACTCTCTAAGACAGATAAAGCACATCGTGTACATTTGGTTCTGGTTAAGTCTTAGGAAGAGAATGCAATTCATTCCAAGAATACATTTGAAAACCTTTTATTAAAAACTGAAACATATTAATTTTAATATTTCTATGAGAGTACCTCTTTCCACTCGTTTTTCTGTGCATCATACGACTCAACAGTGTTCAAGTAGGTATGACCATCATATCCTCCAACCACGTAAAGTTTGTCTCCAAGGGGGCACACAGCAACAGCATCTCGAGGGACACTCAGAGGTGCCACAGTCGACCATGAATCATTTTTTGGATCATACCTTAAGAAGTTTAGGAAACAATGGAGAGTGAAAGTCCAATAGTGTTAAAAAAGGCATAAATAAAGTGCATGTTACTCTAAAATATGGAATTAAAAGCACATTATAAATATCAAGTATAGATTGACTAATAAATGTTAAAAATAGGTACATGAAAAAATTCTCTTTAACCACCAGAGGTCTCTCAAAGCATATGAAATAAGTATTTCCTTTCTGAGCTACCACACATTTCTGTACTCAATACTCTGAATCTCTTTGAGGGAATTCACATATTGAGATCTTAATATTACATGGAAAATGCCCCTCTTTCATGCAGTATTCTGGTGAGAGAGCTTTTGTTTTTTTCTTACTCTTTATTCTTCAAAGTTATACATGAGTTAGTTGCCTGATCCTATTTAGGTGAAAACTCATGTTTTAATATAATGGTCTTTCTGGTTTAGTTGTGCTTTATAGAATGCAGTACCCAGGTCTAAATACTATTTTCAGTTAAAAGGATCATATCCTTATCCTGTCATTTTCTTTTCTGAGAGCTCTTACTTACCTTTACAGGAGTTGGTCTGCGATTTGTTTTTCCATTTTAATCTGAAGTTAACACCTTATTCCCAAACCTTCTCAATAACCAGAATGAACAACAACTCAGTAAGTAATGTTAATTAAAATTCTTCCTATGGAGGTCACATGGGGCCCTGGCAATAAGGAAGCTCCTGATTTAAAAAAAAAAAAATCCTCAGCAATAAAGTAATCACTAGTGACTAGTGACAGAAAAGCCTGTAGCCAGCAGCAGTCTGCCTAAGGTATGTATCTCCCAGGCTATAACCCACATTTCAGCAGTTTTCAGCTTCCACCTGACCTGCTCACCCACTGCTCCCTTGCAATATATTTTATTTTATTTTTTACATTTTTAAAAAATTTATTTGAAAGGTAGAGTTACAGAGAGGGAGACAGAGAGAGGGAGAGAGAGGTCTTCCATCCGTTGGTTCACTCCCCAGATGGCTGCAAAGGCCAGAGCTGCGCCGATTGGAAGCCAGGAGCCAGAAGCTTCTTCCTGCTCTCCAACATGAGTGGAGGGGCCCAAGCGCTTGGTCCATTCTCTACTGCTTTCCCAGGTCATAGCAGACAGCTGAATCAGAAGTGGGGCAGTCCAGACTTGAACTGGTGCCCATATGGGATGCAAACACTGCAGGCAGTGGCTTTACCTGCTACACCACATCGCCACCTTCACCACGCCCCTGTGTGACCTCATGCCCCTACCTGACCACAGCTGGGGGCCCACCAGCCAATCAGGTTAATTAACCACTCCCCTTTGGAAGTGGGTTAAAAGTCTGGGACACGGTGTGTCCGGCCCTTCTCTTCTTCCCTGGCCTCTTACCAGGAGGGGGCTTTCTGTAGCCCTGCGCCTCCAGGGCTCATGGCCTTAGGGCCACGCACCCTAGGCTTTCCGCAATGTATTTTTTTTTTTTTCTTGACAGGCAGAGTGGACATTGAGAGAGAGAGACAGAGAGAAAGGTCTTCCTTTGCCGTTGGTTCACCCTCCAATGGCCGCCATGGCTGGCACGCTGCGGCTGGCGCACCGCGCTGATCTGATGGCAGGAACCAGGTGCTTCTCCTGGTCTCCCATGGGGTGCAGGGCCCAAGTACTTGGGCCATCCTCCACTGCACTCCCTGGCCACAGCAGAGAGCTGGCCTGGAAGAGGGGCAACCGGGACAGAATCCGGTTCCCCGACCGGGACTAGAACCCGGTATGCCGGCGCCGCTAGGCGGAGGATTAGCCTAGTGAGCCGCGGCGCCGGCCTCCGCAATGTATTTTAATACATTTAACTGTGCTCACTCCTCCCTGTGTTCAGCTACTGGTGAATTCTCACTGCGCAGGACACTGGCCTCAACTGGTTACTTCCCATCACACTTTACAGGATTGCTTTCTTAAATTTTGAAGTCTATTTAAAATAATACATGACATTGAAATCTAAAAGGGGTGAAGAAGAAAGAAACCACATATAATTATACATGGAAATACTCTCTGATTTTATAATGACCTATTTAAACAAGTTCAATGAAAAATATTTATTTTTGAAGATGAATTTTTATTTATCAAATTCTACCCATTTACCTATATTTCCATTATATCACCTAAATGTTTTCTTGCCTTTTAAATTACATTCTAAATCATCTGATCTGAGCTTACCTAAGAAAGTTTCTTAACATTTAGGAATTTCCCTTATTAAAAAAAATCATGTCCATTTTATTTGAAAGAGAACAGAGAGATAGAATGCGAGAAAGAGAGAGAGAGAGAGAGAGAGAGAGAGAGATATCTTGTATCCTCTGGTTCACTTTCTAAATGCCCAAATAGCCAAAGCTGAAACAGGTCAAAGCCAGGAGCCCAGAACTCAATCTGGGTCTCCCACATGCATTGCAGAAACACAGGTATTTGAGCCATCACCTGCTGTCTCCCAGGGTGTACATTAGCAGGAAGCTGGATTTAAAGTAGGCAGGCATACAGGTTAAAATCAATTAGGTTTGTGAGCTGGAGGACCACACCTTCACCAAGCCCCTGTGTGACCTCACGCCCTACCTGATACCTTCACCACGCCCCTGTGTGACCTCATGCCCCTACCTTGCCACATCTGGGTGCCCACCAGCCAATCAGGTTAATTAACCACTCACTTTTGGAACTGGGTTAAAAGCCTGGGACATGGTGGTGTGTCCGCCCTTCTCCCCTGGCCTCTTGCCAGGAGGGGGCTTTCTGTAGCCCTGTGCCCCCAGGGCGCGTGGCCTTCGGTCCACCCGCCCTAGGCTTCCTGGCCTAGATGCTCCTCCACGTGGCTGGTTCCTGGTGCTAGGTATGAACCCAGATTTATCTCTCTTAAATAAAGCTCTCACTCTCCTGTGCATCTTTCTCACTAAATAAAGGTACCATGCTGCCTCGTTTATTTATGTCGGTATTTAGAATTCTTCCTCTAAATATTAGGCAAGAACCCTCTTGGGCTTATTAATATTGGGGATTTATTAATAAGCATATGGTGATATATGGCACCCCAAGTTCCGGTAGCATATGTGGCACCCCAGATGGTGCTTCTGAGGAACTTTAAGGGGCCACATGTTAGTATAGATTTTAGGGGGTCATCTCCAATATCAGGTTGGGAATGGAGGAGGCTGGACTCAAATCAGGCACACTGATATGAAATGCAGGCATCCCAAAGGGTGACTTAACTGTTGTACCAAAGGTCTACCGCAGGAATATTTTAATGTCTTCTGAAGCCAGCAATAATTAAGATCACTTTTATGTCCATTATATTATCCATTGTCATTTATGATAGCACCTTAAATTCTGATGTTGTAATAAAAACCCAGAACTAGAGAATCCATCTGTGCTCAAACTAAGCAGAATCTTCAGAACAATAGCTACTGTCAATTGATGTTGTACTCAGCCAATAATCAGGGTATGCCAATACATGAATAGTGAACAGAACTCACAGAAGGATTTCCTCGTAGATTTCCACCCAAAGACTCAAGACTTTTCTGCATGTGCTTGAAAATTAATGCCCCTAAGTCTGGCTAACTTGACATTATCTGGTTACTGCTTGAATAACAAAGAGGAGTTTGGGGAACTTTTGAAGAAAAAAATTTGGCAACATAATTAGCATCTTTAAGGACACTACACATTCAAATTAAAATCACAACACTTAGTTTCTCTTTTGCTTTTCTGTCTTCCCTTACTTCCCATATAAGTGTAGTCACACTAGTGGAAATAAAATTGAGCGTGAAGTCAAGAGAATTAGTCATGGATTTATACTCCCACTTAGGGTAATTTGGGATAATTTGCTTGACTTCTTTGCTTCAATTTTCTCATTAATGTTACAGAAATAATAATCCCTGACCCAACCAGTGTGATAGCTTTAGAAACCTTTAATTTAAATGATTATCTTAAATAATTGGATAAGAGACTCCTAAGGTACTGCGTAGGCCAACAGTGTTTTAGCAGAAAATAGTGTCAGGAAAAAAAAAAAGTCCAAGATACAGAAATGAGGCTTATCTGATCTCCAAAATGTGCAATTTTATTTACTTTCTACTGGTAAGTACACTTTACAACTCTGCATGTGTGGAAGTTAAGTTACAGAAAACTGAGTTTACTTGTCACTCCTTTTCATAATGAACCTGAGCTCCCCATATGGTGTATTGAATGCAGATGCAGGATAGCAGAAGGTCCCATGCGAAAATGTACTACTGACTTGAGGGAGTGGTACAGCTGGTCCTACAAGGACCTTAAACACCCACCCTACAAGGTCTTAACCTTGAGACTCATAAGGCCATGTTTCCTTAATAGATACCATCTAGATATTTGGTCTTGTCTTTTCCAGGAATCCCAGGCCTGAACATAGCCCTAACACTGACTGGAGCTCAGTTTCCTATCATCGAAATTGCTAAAGGACATGAGATCACTGACCAATCAGGGGAAAGCCCTGAGCACTGCATACCAACTAGGAAATTGGACATGAACTGAGCATGTGCTTTTCACTTGCATCTTCAGTCTACAAGGACTTTCATCCAAACCCCTCAGGAAGCCTGGGGAATTAAGCCACGGTTGCCCAGCTCCTTATTCTGCAATAAACACCATCACTGTCAGTCATGGGCTTTCTGCACATCTGTTTTGGGGTTCCAAAGCAAGTCCAACCAATTTTGGAAGTTGCTCTATATTAACGATATAGATGCATTTTGCCTAATAGAGATAGAATTGATTTCCACTATGTAGAAATGATGACTTACAAAGACTATATATTAGGTTTGAGTCTATTAATAATTTTTCAACATTCTTAACTGTCTTTTCTTCAAATACTCTTTTGAACTTGTTTTTATCTTGGAGTTACTTTATTAACTAATGGATCACATAAAATTGTTGATATATGTTCATTTTATATTTGCATGAAAATTTTGATAGTTTTAAAATTACGTACCCATTTTTATTTATGTCAGAGGCAGAGTGTGTGTGAAAGAGAGAGAGAGGCAGAGATTGAGAGACAGATTTTCTACCTGCTGGTTCATTCTCCAAATGCCTACAACATCTGCAACCAGGGCAGGTAAGGCAAGAGCCAGGAACTTTATCCCAATCCCTATATGGTTATCAGGGACACAAGTACTTGAGATATCATCTGATGCCTCCTAGGTATATAAATAGTAACCCAGATCAGAAACAGAGGCTGGTCTTGAACCCAGGCACTTAGATATGCAGTGCAGCTTAATCTGCTATGCCAGAAATGTGCCCCAGTGATTTTAATTTTTGAAAATTATACTTTAGCATGAGCCATTTTCTCGAAGTATTTTCAAGGAAAATGACAATAAGGGAATAATGTTAGTAATAAGAATAATACCAATTACAAAAGCTGCTATTATTTGGGGAATCAAATGCACACACACAAGCCCAGAAAGCATGCACACTCTGAAAAAAGCTTAAGATCTCAATCCTTTTGTTGGACTGATTCCAGGCACAGAACATGACCTGCTAATCAATGATGGTCTTCTCATGCATGAAGCCAATCTGCAAAAATTGAGAAAGATGTTTCTTACTTAAAATGCCCACTTTTCACAAAAAGATGACAAAAAATACAAAGAAAGAAACACAAATCCCATTCAAAAGAACAAGAGGAACCTTCAGAAACTGTCTTGGGTGGGGGGCAGCATTGTGACACAACAGGTTAAGCTCACTTCTTCCCCTTTTTAATATATTTTTATTTATTTATTTTTTATTTTTTTATTTTTTGACAGGCAGAGTGGACAGTGAGAGAGAGAGACAGAGAGAAAGGTCTTCCTTTTGGCCGTTGGTTCACCCTCCAATGGCCGCCGCGGCCGGCTCACTGCAGCTAGCACAGCGCGCTGATCCGAAGGCAGGAGCCAGGTGCTTCTCCTGGTCTCCCATGGAGTGCAGGGCCCAAGCACTTGGGCCATCCTCCGCTGCACTCCCGGGCCACAGCAGAGAGCTGGCCTGGAAGAGGGGCAACCGGGACAGAATTCGGTGCCCCGACCAGGACTAGAACCTGGTGTGCCGGCGCCGCAAGGCGGAGGATTAGCCTAGTGAGCCGCGGCACCGGCTCAGTTCTTCCCTTTTTTAAAAAAAATATTTTTTTTTGTTCTAGTACTATTGGTTGAACTCTGTAATTAACACACAATTATTCTTAGGTGTTTAAATTTTAACGGAAAAGTGATCCCTGTTAAATATAAGAGTGGGAATAAGAGAGGGAGGAGATGTACAATTTGGGACATGCTCAATTGGATTTGCCCCAAATGGTGGAGTTAGAAACGTGCCAGGGGATTCCAATACAATCCCATCAAGGTTGCATGTACCAATGCCATCTCACTAGTCCAAGTGATCAATTTCAGTTTACAATTGATCACACTGATAGGTCTAAGAGTCAAAGGGATCACATAAACAAGACTAGTGTCTGCTAATACTAGCTGATAGAATAAAAAAGGGAGAGAACGATCCAACATTGGAAGCAGGATACACAGCAGACTCATAGAATGGCAGATGTCCTAAATAGCACTCTGGCCTCAGAATAAGCCCTTAAGGCATTTGGATACGGCTGAAGAGCCCATGAGAGTATTTTAGGCATGGAAAGCCGAGACACTCTGGGAAAAAAAAAAAAAAAAAACCTAAATGAAAGATCTCTGCGAGTGAGATCCCAGGGGAAAGAACAGGGCCATCAAAGAAAGAGGTACCTTTCTCTGAAGGGAGGAGAGGACTTCCACTTTGACTATGACCCTGATGGAATAAGATCGAAGTCAGCGAACTCAAAAGGCTTCCATATCCTTGGCAACTCATGACAAGAGCCTAGGGAGATTACTGACACCATAAACAAGAGTGTCAAATTGTTAAGTCAACAACAGGAGTCACTGTATACTTACTCCTCATGTGGGATCTGTCCTTAATGTGTTGTCCAATGTGAAATAATGCTATAACTAGTACTGAAACAGTATTTTACACTTTGTGTTTCTGTGTGGGTGCAAACTGTTGAAATCTTTACTTAATATATACTAAATCGATCTTCTGTATATAAAGAGAATTGAAAATGAATCTTGATGTGAATGGAATGGGAGACGGAGTGGGAGATGGGAGGGGTGCGAGTGGGAGGGAAATTATGGGGGGGGGAGCCATTGTAATCCATAAACTGTACTTTGGAAATTTATATTTACTGAATAAAAGTTAAAAAAAATATTTTGAAAAGCAAAGTTACAGAGAGAAAGAGGGAGGGAGGGAGAGAGGGAGGGAGAAAGAGAAAGAGAGAGACCTTCTATTTGTTTACTTCCTGGATGGCTACAGCCAGTGGTGGACCAGGCTGAAGGTAGGAGCCAGGAGCTTCATCTGGATCTCCCACATGAGTGACAGGGCACAAACACTTGGGCCATCTTCTACTGCTTTCCCAGGCCATTAGCAGGGAGCTGGATCAGAAGTGAAGCAGCCAGCCATGACACAAACTGGCACCCATATGTGATGCTGGTATCACAGGTGACACCTTTACCTGCTATGACACAACGCAGAGTTCTCCCCTCTGTCCCTCTCCCTTGCTAAGCTACTTCTGATCCAGTTCCCTGCTAATGAACCTTATTAAACAGCAGAAGGCCCCTGCCACCCACGTGGGAGATCTGGATGGAGTGTCAGGCCAGATGCAGTCCCTACAGCTGTAGGCATTTCGGTATTGAACCACTGAATGGACGACCTCTCTGTCTCTCCCTCTCTGTAACTCTTTCAAATAAATAAATAAACCATTACAAAATATAAGGATCTGACTTGCAAGGGAAATAAATTTGAAGTACAATTTGTACATTCTTTGGTTAAAAGGAAAACTCAAATAATGGAAAGAAGTCAGGAAAATAATATATGAACTGATGAGAATGTCAAACAGAAGCAAGAAATTTTAGGGAATAACCAAACAGAAATTCTGCAGTTGAAAGTAAAATAAAGTGACTGACTTAGAATATTCACCAGAGAGGTTCAGTAGGAGACCTGAGAGGTAGAAGAAAGTATAAATGAACTTGATGACAGGTGATTACAAATGATTGAGTCTGAAGATCAAAAAGCATGAAGAAAAGTGAACAAAGTCTGCTACTGTTTAGATATTAGTTTTGATTTCCTCAATGTGTAAATTTTAAAGACTTAGCCTCAGGATGGTGCTACTGAATAAGCATGGGGGCCAGCGCAATGGTGTAGAGGGTAAAGCTGCAACTTCAGGGCCTGCATCTCTTTTGGGTGCTGGTTTCAGTCCCAGCTGCTCTACTTCCCATCCAGCTCTCTGCTATGGCCTGGGAAAGCAGTGGAAGATGGCCCAAGTCCTTGGACCCCTGCACCTTCATGGGAGACCTGGAAGAGGCTCCTGGCTTCTGGCTTCAGATCGGCCCAGCTCTGGCGGAGTTACCAGTGGATGAAGATATCTTCCTCTCTCTCCTTCTCTGCCTCTCTGTAACTCTGCCTTTAAATGAAATAAATAAATGAATCTTAAAAAAAAAAGCAAGAAAAAGCATGGATACCTGATCTAATTAGGTTTAGGTGGTATGCCTAGTGGGTCATCCTTTGGTCATTGGAGGCATGTGCTTAGAACAGTTCTTTCTTTCTTTCTTTCTTTCTTTCTTTTTTTCTTTTTTCTTTTTTTTTTTTTTTTGACAGGCAGAGTGGACAGTGAGAGAGAGACAGACAGAAAGGTCTTCCTTTGCTGTTCGTTCACCCTCCAATGGCCGCCGTGGCCGGTGCACCGCGCTGATCCGAAGGCAGGAGCCAGGTGCTTCTCCTGGTCTCCCATGGGGTGCAGGGCCCAAGGACTTGGGCCATCCTCCACTGCACTCCCGGGCCACAGCAGAGAGCTGGCCTGGAAGAGGAGCAACCAGGACAGAATCCAGCGCCCCGACCGGGACTAGAACTTGGTGTGCCGGCGCCGCAGGCAGAGGATTAGCCTATTGAGCCACGGCGCCGGCCAGAACAGTTCTCAAAAGAAGGTTGATTATATAAGCCTGTTCTCTCTGTCTCTCTCTCTCTCTCCCTCTCTCCCTCTCTCTGCTTGCTGCCTTGCCATACAATTCTACCTCTGTACATATTCCACGATTTACCACCCTCATCCGTTGAGATCAACAGATCTTGAACTGTGAACCTCCAAAACCATAAACTAAAATAAACCTTCATTTCTTCCTAAGTAGCTTACAGTGGATTTAGTTTTACCATGGAAATCTAATTAACATAGTATCTAAGGCACTAAAGGAATATCAATTAGACCAATGTATGTGTTGTAAAAATCTCAAAAGAAGGAACAAGAGTACTCGTATTTATTTGTTACTTCAAATAATAAATACTTGGAGTAATAATAGCTGAAAATTTCTGACAAGACTAAAATCTATAAGCCAATTGTTAAAAGACAAAAAGACAATCTTAATAGTAAGGAAAGTAACTTGCCACATTTAAGAAATTCTCAAGATTATCAGTAGAAACCTTTGAAGATGACAGGCTATGAAAAGATATTAAAATGCTGAAAGACAGAAAGACATCTAACTAAACTATGCTGCAAAAATAAACAATGTGAGTATAAAAATTCATTTTCACTAGAAGTTCCCTATGGAAAAGTAAATTCTTCAAGTTGTAACAAAACGGTCCCAGACAGTAAGTTGAGATTGTATGGAAATATAAGGTTCTCTGGTAAAGATTATTATATAGACAAAAATAAGAATCAATGTTGTGGTAATTTTGGTTGATAACTCTACTTTTTATTCTTCTATGAGATTTAAAAGACAATAGTATAAAAATTATAAATCCATGTTAATGGGTACACAAAACAGAAAGGTGTAACATCAATAGTAAAGGTATTGAGGAAGGCAGTTTAAAGTCTTTCAATATGATAGAAAAGTTGCTATCAGTTTAAAAGATTGGAAAATCTTTAGGATATTATATATAGTCTCCATTGTAACTACAAAGAAAACATTTATAAGGTATACACACAAGGAATTCAGAAGGGAATCACAACTTTTCAGTATAAAATTCAATAAAACGCAAAGAAAAACTGTAAGTGATAAAGTAAGGAACCAAAAGTTTGTAAATACAGTAAATTTTTCCCTGTTATTAGTTATTTTAAAGGTAGATGAATTAAAATTCCTCAATCAGAAGACATATCTTGGAATAATGGATTTTTAAAACAGTATCCAATTGTCTACAAAAAAAAATATCTTAGATTTTAGATCTTAGGACATACCTAGATCAAAAATGAAAGACTAGACAAAGATATTTAATGTGGGAAGCTGTCAAAAGATAGTGAGTTATTAGGCAAAACAGACTTGAAAACAACAATGGTTACAAAAGATAAAAGAAAGATGTTATATAATAATAAAAGAGTAAATTCACAAAAATATAGTAATTATAAACATATTAACCAACTATCAGAGCTCCTAAATATATGAAGCTGACATTAACAGAACTGCAGGAAGAATCAGAAAACTCTATAATAATAGTAGAAAGCTTCAATTCTTCACTTTAAATAATGGATAGAAAAGTGAGACCAGACTATCAATAAGTTGCTACAGAAAGTGAACATTATAGGCCAACTGGTCATATGCACACACAAAAAAAATCTACTCTACTATAGCAGAACATAATTTTCTCAAGAAAATGTGGACTATTTCCAGAAGAAAGTATTATACCGTAAAACAAGTATTTAATAAACTTAAAAAGATTGAAAACATGCTAGGTACTCTTTTCAGGTCATAATGGAAAGAAACTAGGATTCAAGAGTAGAAAAGAAATTAGAAACATTTCTGAACACGGGGCTGGTGCTGTGGCATAGTAGGTAAAGCCAACACTTGCAGTGCCAGCATCCCATATGGGTGCTGGTTCGAGTCCTGGCTGCTCCGCTTCCAATCCAGCTCTCAGCTGTGGCCTGGGAAAGCAGAGGAAGATGGCCCAAGTCCTTGGGCGCCTGCACCCATGTGAGAGGCCTGGAGGAAGCTCCTGGCTCCTGGCTTTGGATTGGCACAGCTCTGGCTGTTGCGGTCATTTGGGGAGTGAACCAGGGGATGGAAGACCTCTCGCTCTCTCTCACTCTCTTTCTGCCTCTGCCTATTTGTAACTCTGTCTTTCAAATAAATAAATAAATTTTAAATAAGTAAATAAATAAAAAAATCTTAAAAAAATAACAATGGAACAGAGATAACCCAGAAATAAACTCTCACAAACACAGACAATTGATTTTTGTCAATGCCACTCATTGTGGAAAGCAGGGTATTTTCAACAAATGTTTAAGGGAAAATTGGATATTCAATTGCAAAAGAATATAGTTGTATCTTTACTCATATACAAAAAATTAACACAAATCAATAAAAGATGTGAACTTAAGAGTCAAAATTATAAAATTCCAAGAAGAAAACATAGGTGAAAAGATTCATGACAGTAGATTTGGCAAATATTCCTTGGATAGAACACCAAAAAGACAGTCAGTAAGAAACTATTTTAAATAGACTTCCAAAATTTCTAGAAATAGTACTTCAAAGGGAATTTTTAACAGTGAAAAGGAAACCCATAGAATGAGATTTTTATATCTGGTAAAAGATAAAGAACTTATAATTGAACAACAGAAGACAAACATCCCAATTTTTGAAAATGTGCAAACAGCTTGAACAGAAATTTTTCTAAAGAAGATGTAGAGTGACTAGCCATTTAGCCTAGTGGTTGAAAGATCAGCATTCCAAATCAGAGTACAGATTCCATACTTATCTCTGGCTCCAGACTCCAATTTCCTGCTAATGCAGACCCTGGGAGGTAGGGAGGTAGTGGTGATGGATGAGGTAGTGGGTCCCTGCCACCCACATGGAAGATCTGGATTGAGTTCTCACCTCCAGGCTTCAGCCCTGTCCCAAATTCAGCTGTTGGGGACATTTGAGGAGCGAACTGGCAGAAAAGAGCACTTTCTGTGTGTGTGTGTGTGTGTGTGTGTCTGTCTGTCTCTCTCCTTTTCAAACAAATGAATAACACAAAAAAAGAAGATATACCACTGTCCAATAGTACCTGATGATATACTCAACATTTCTACTCACTAAGTAAAAGCAAATCACAACCCCAATGAGATATTACTTCACAAAATATTTACTGCAACAAAGTCATTGTTCACAATATTATTAACATGCTTTTGGAACTTCTCTTTGGCATTTTGGGATAGAAAAGTCTCCACATCTTTGAAGACTGACTTGATTTTAGAAATAGTAAACATATTTTGATTTAAGTCTGTGATTTGGTTGTGTGATATAGCCTGGCAAAAAACTGCCTTACTTTTCATCATTTCGTCTCAGTATTTTTAAAGATTTATTTCTTCATCTGTTTAAAAGGCAGAGAGACAAGTAGAGGGGGAGAGAGAGAGAGAGAGAGAGAGAGAGAGAGTTTCCTTCTGCAGGTCCCAACAGTTGGAGCTGTGCAAGGGTAAATCCAGGAGCCAGGCACTCGATTCAGGTCTCCCATGTGGGTGGCAGGGGCCCAAGTACTTGGGCTATCATCTTCTGCCTCTCAGGATGCATGGACAGGAACCTGGATCTGAAACAGAGTAGCTGGTAATTGAAAGAGTACCCAATATGGGATGTGGGCATCAGAAGTGGTGAATTAACCCTATTTTTTCCCAAATGTGATTAGCCAAAGATAAGGCAGAATACACACACACACACACACACACACACTGATTGTGGATCTGAAGTGAATGAGGAGGATTTTTCCTAAAATATGTTGAGTCTAAGGTTATGTGTACAATTTAACAAAGGGCTAATCTGTTGAAAAAATTAATACTTATATGGAAGTCGGCTTTCTATTAGCTTAAAAATCTTTCTCATTTCTGTAAAAAAAGTAACCAAATCATCACATGCATAAATAAACAGAAACAATTTACCTTTCCACGCAGTCGGAAAGCCTGGAGCAGTGATTAGAAGCAGGGGCATCATGACCTCCTACAACATATAAGAATCCATTGTGTGTTGCAACTCCCACACCTCCACGTCTTTTGGACATTGGAGCACACAGACTCCATTTGTTGGTATGTGGGTCAAAGTATTCCATTGATTTGAGGCAGGAACTTCCATCACGTCCACCGATAGCATATAATCTAGGGGGGAAATGATAGAACGTAGAGCTTTGTGTGTTTGTGTGTGTGTGTATGTACATATAGAAAATATATGCATAGAATAAGTATGTGAAAACTTTATAAAAAGCATTCAAATTTCTGAAGTTTCTGACTGTATGGTCTTCTCCATTATTTTGTAGTAAGTAGTCAGGCTTTGTTAAGGGATAGATGTCTAAGGGCATCTGTTAAGTCTACTCTACCTAAGACCTTTCTTTATCACTTTTGTCAAAGTAACTTTGACACAATTGACTAAAATATTACATGGGAAGTGATGCAGAGGAAAAGGGAAGGTATATCAAATAGGTTGGCAGAATAGTTCCAAAGACCAGCTCCAACAATCTTAAAATTATAGCCAGGCTCAACACCTAGCATCAGAATCCCTGTTGTTTTTGCTACTTTATTTTGTGTAAAAACAGTATCAGTAAGAAGGCATTACCTTAATAAACTAAAGGAATCAGATAGAACATAGAAACTGAATTTTTCCTAGGAAGAGATGTTGGCTGTTGCATTTCTCCCAAAAACTTTGAACTGGTAAATTTTCTGATGGGAAGTATTTTTTAAATATACTTTACATTTAATTTTGCATGAATAAAGAAGATAAGTAGAAACCACATGTCTGTAACTGCCATTCATGTTGGATTTTGAACAACTGCAACTTAAAACAAAATTAAGTCAAATTTGATGATTTCAGGCTGTTTGACAAAGGATTGGAGATTACCTTACTGAATCACCAAGTATCATTTAGGATAAGCCAGAGATGATCAGATTTAAAAGTACATTAAGCTCTAAAACATCACAAATCATGTTAACCATAGATATTGCCTATTTCTTCTTATGTAAGGCGCTAAAACGTATCTGTGTTGCAATTTCTACAAAGCCAGCTTCTGTGATGAGAGATTGGCTTTCTGCAGAGTCAGTACAGCACAGAAGACTGCATCCCGCCACCAACTTATCCTATTGTCTGAAACTGTCATCCTTCAAGCCCCTCCTATATTCTGTTAATTGTCTCCATGAGTCCCATGTCAGGACAGGACATAGTGATGCTAGAGATTTCTGAGAGCTAAAAGTAATAATTATTTGGCATTAATTTTAGATCTCAGAAATCTCTAATATCACTATATTTTAGTATATTACTTTCCTTTCATAGGCAAGTGATAAGGAAGAACATGAATATGAGTATTCAAGAAGTTGAAACTGGTGAGGATTCTATATTTGGGAACTCTGAATGCTTAGGGGAGAAATGATTGAAAAAAACCAAAAGACTTATCTTTTTCCTTGTTATAAATACAGTCAAACCAAAGTTTTAGTAAGTCAAGAATAAGTCAACATAAAAAGTGGTAGTTTCTTGGGGGACAATTATAATTAGTTTGATTATAATTTTTCTTCTCATATTTAATGAGCACACAAGTCACCCAAGGATCTTGTTAAAGGGCAGATTCTGATTCAGAAGATCTGGGGTAGGTCTAAGATTCAGTATTTTGTAACAGTTAGCAAGAAACGCTAATGCTGCTGGTCCTAGGACTGCACTTTGATTGGCAAGAGTCCCAGTAATAATGAAAGGAGGACTCCATTAAAGGCTTTTCATCATTGATAACAAGGTTGTCTTGGTTATTTGGAATACATATTGATGAATGGAATATGTCCCTGAAGTTCTGTACCATATGCATTGGGAACAAAAAGTATGCATGTTTGGACTTACTTGTTGTTTAATGCAACAACACCAACTGTACTTCTAGGCGTTGACATACTGGCCACGTAATTCCATTGGCGTCCCTCAGGATCCCATCTTTCTACAGTATTTAGATAACTCCATCCATCATGACCACCTACAGCATACATTGGTCCTTCAAGAGTGGCTACACCTAAAGAATAAAATTAGTATGAGGGATCACCCAAGACCTTGCGTTTTGCTTATTAAATGATTTTACATATATTGGAAGTATCTAATGATTCTGATATAAAGCTAAATATGCTTTTGTAACCCTAGGAAACTTTCAATCATCATTACTGTGTCATGGAAAGGTACCACTGTCATAACATTGAAGTCAACTGAAATAGTGGAATAGAACTTTTGTTCATGTGTGATAGGAAAGGGATGCTACTTTTTTTCTTTCTTCATGTCAATATAGCTTTTTTTTAATGTACAGGATAGTTTAGATATGGTATTTAATCTTAGATGCACCTTAGAATGGTAGGTGGACTATGGTAGATCTTTATAATCACTTTTTTAATATAGTTACAAATAGATTCCTGTAATACAAATAACTAAACAGGGCTTTTTGAGGTTTAGTTTGAAGTTCTGCTAGATACTATAAATAGCCCTTGTGTGTTTCTTATCTCTTCTGGGAATTCCCATAATTGCCTTTTATCCCCACTTTCCTCACCATTCCAATCAGCCTCTCAGTAGTATATCTTCCTTTTTTCTCCTACTTCTTCATAATATCAGTTTGATTGGGAGAAGCTAGTTCTTTGTTCTCTGTGGGACACACTTTCTAAGTTACGTCTAGAATCACAGTGACATAACTGAACTGAATAATTGTATAGTGTGTCATTTGGCAGACATAATTTATCAGAAGCTGAGTTTAAATATTAAGAACTCAACTAAGTATACATTCTCAAGAAGCCACAGTAACATGATGTTCTTACCTAAGCCATGCCTATGAGTTGACATGGGAGGCATCACAGTCCAGATTTTGCCAACTGGGTTAAAACATTCCACAGTATTTAAAGTTTTTAAACCATCTCTTCCTCCCACAACATAAAGTTTATTATCAATAACTGCAACTCCAAACTGAAGTCTGCGGCCACTCATGGTGCCAATATGCAGCCAGCTGTTGGTCCTGAGGTCATATTTTTCAATTGTAGTGGTACCTGTTAAAATAATATTGAACAATCATAAAAAAACCCTGTATTATAATTTTGAATTGATGTAATTCATGTTATATTTATGTGTGTATTACTTACAGTGCAATAGTAGTGACTGCAAATCAAATTAAGCACCCAGATGATTCTACAATCTGGGAATATCTTACTGCTCTGGATTCAAATGGAAGAATCAGAAAAAAATAGATTTTTAAGGTATGTCTTCATCATTTACGTCCTGTAATCCTTTCTTTTGCTATACTATTCTGACAGAAGAACTAACACAGGTGTCAACCAGAATATCTGGTGACAAAAAAGTAGCATGGATTCTACTATGAAATATTTACACATCCATTATAGTTTTAATGACTTATAACCATTTAATGTGTTAACTTATCTTCTTTCATTTTTTTCTCAGTTTGTGAGGGGTGTGTGTGTGTGTGTGTGTGTGTGTGTATTTAAAGGAAAAATGGCTAAAGATTTAAGATTGAAAATTCTTTTAATAGGCCTCTAGCATTGATTCACATAATGTTCCATGATGCATTATAGTTTAGAGTATAAAAATCTGATGCAATACTTTCTATTTGTTTTAAGAATATTTCATTTTATTCTCAATTACCAAAATACCAAGCTTATAACTGTCATAATAAATTGTTACTACTGTCATAATAATTCATCATTTTATAGATAATTCTGCTTTCCATTTATTCATCATAACTACTGCTATATTTTAGTAAAAGCTGATTTTGTACAAGAGGGACGCTTCTGCCTAATAACCAAAGTGTGGAATAATAGAATTATTACTCACACCTATGTTGTACCTAAAACAGCTTGTGACTGGTTTGGGGAATTTCATCCTAATTGCACAAATCCCAACACAGGAATGTGCAAAAACACTTCCCAGTTTTTGTTTTCCTGGGAAATTTGTGGATAGAATATTATCCATGAGTTAGGATTAAAATATGGTTGTCATGGAAGTATATCTGTTGGCAGTTAAAAGTCCACTCTATGGGGTCATATCAAATGAAAATTTAAACAGATTTGAGTGTATACTAGATCTGTGCTGCTTCTGAAAGTTTGTCTTGGATTAGTGGGAATAGTATTTGTTTCCTTCTTCTAATTTTATGTATTTCCTAGCGAACCATGCACTACATTATTCATGTCCCAGGATTTTGGATTTTCACAATAAACTTGTGAATCCACAGGCACACATTTACTCCTTCCCTTTCATTGCTGCATCATTCACTGATAATGTGGATCGGGCTAATTGCTGATTTCTAGATCAGGTACTGCTCTGTTGAGTGTATTTACTACTGAGAGCTTATATTACAGCACCTATCTTTTCTATACTAAATACCTTTGGATGTAACCATTAAGAAAGGAATAGCTACAAACAAATTCACATCTATGTTCATTTTGTTTGCATTCATAGACTTCCCTGAACAGTTTCCTGTCTTCCCATATCTGTCTTCATGGCTGCCACTGCTGATTTTAACTTTTACTTCTAACTCTTTTCATTAGTGGATTTACCAAAGAGCCAATTTATATCAGGAAATGAGAGCTAGGCTGCTCTCATTATTAAGATTATGGAGATATGAATGGTGAAATAATTAGTTAAGAAATTGTAACAAGCTATACTAATCATCCCTATATAGATTTATATTGCAAGATACAGATATTTGCTTTATGTCAGATTGATTTTCCCAACATTATATTAACATAGAAGAACAACTATCCCACACTTTTTCATTGCAACCACAAACATTTATGTGTCTGTATCTGAATTGTGTACGTTTTTGAAGACCATCTGCCCACCCCCACCAAAACTCCAACTAATTAAAATGTAAAGCCTTCAGCTGGCTTAGTATGACAGCTCTGTGTTTGGTGAAAAAATATAAAGTAGATTTTTAAATTTCTATTATTTTATTTTATCCAAAAATTTAGCAGACACTTAGAAGTTGAACATATTTATGGGATATCATGTGATGTTCTGATACATGTACACATTGTGTTATGTCCAATTAGGATAATTATAACTATCCCCTCAAATGTTTAGCATTTCTTTTTGCTGAAAACATTCAAAATCCTATCTTCTGAGTTTTTTTTCTGTTTGTTTTTATATAGAAATATACAGTGCATTAATCTTATAGTCCTTACTCAACTCTTTAGAATTTTTTTTTTATTTAAGGTGATTTTCTGCCCTAAAGTTTTGCACATATTGTGCATCAATTCATTTCTAAGCTTTCACTTAATACTCATGTATCATCTGTTCAACAACAAGCAAAAGCCAGCAAATTTGACGTATTGCTGTGGGTTCTCTGAGCATAGTAGTATAGATAGTAGCTTTGAATATATCTGATTTAGTGATTTTCTATATCAACTTTAAAATTATCTAAAGATACTATATTAGCTTTTACATTGTTCCCTGATGTACTGTCTCTCAGAAAGTTATTTTTAATAAATAATTTATAAATGTTTATGTGTACAAGACATCCAAAGTTTACCATTTGTCTACTTCTGAATTTTGACTCTGATGATACTTTAAAACTTTCTGATGATTATTTTTGATATACTGTAGGATTTATAGCAAACTCTAGCCATTTGTATGATATCAATATTTAGCAGCTATTTCTGACTTTACTGTGTGAGTAAGAGAGGAAATTAAAGATTGAGGAAGTACTGTATTTCCTAGACATCAAAAAGCAAAAGTTTAAAAAGTATCTTTTATTGTTTACAGCCTATGTCTCTTCCATTGAGGAACAGTGTTTTTTTTTTTCTCTCTCTCTCTCTTCATACTATTTGTTGAACACTTTTAATTAGTGGTGTAGGGTTAACTATATGATCATTAAGTAAACTGAAAATAGATCTTTGTATAAATTAAGAGTGGGAATGTGAGAGGGAGGAGGAGGAAGGGTTTCAGTCTGGTAAGGAGGGAAGGTGAGGGATGAAGTGTCACTATGTTCTTAAATCTGTACATATGAAATGCATGAAACTTGTATAACTTAAATTTTTTTATTTTTTATTTTTTTGACAGGCAGAGTTAGACAGTGAGAGAGAGAGAGAGAGACAGAGAGAAAGGTCTTCCTTTTTCTGTTGGTTCACCCCCCAAGTGGCTGCTATGGCCGGCGCGCTGCGCCGATCTGAAGCCAGGAGCCAGGTGCTTCCTCCTGGTCTCCCATGTGGGTGCAGGGCCCAAGCACCTGGGCCATCCTCCACTCCACTCCCGGGCCATAGCAGAGAGCTGGACTGGAAGAGGGGCAACCGGGACAGAATCCAGCACCCCAACTGGGACTAGAACCCAGGGTGCCGGCGCCACAGGCGGAGGATTAGCCTATTGAGCTGCAGCGCCGGCCCAACTTAATTTTTTTTTTAAAAAAGTATCTTTTAAAAAAACTAAAACAGTACCTATAAGAAAAGGCATGCGTATAGAAATTCTTTATCTATGCTTTTTGTGAATGAATGTAAATAGGTATACTTTTTCAATGCAATACTGATTTTTAGAGATAAATATTACTCTTCTTGTTTTACCCAATATTTTTCTTACACTGCTTACTTTTAATATCTTGCTTTTCCTTTTCGTTTTGGTCCTAAGTATATCTTGGTTTTTCAAAAGATTCTAAGACCTTTACGGTGGGGGGGGGGGGCAGTTTTGTGGCTGTTATTTCTTTTTGTAACAGTGGCAGTGCAGAAAAAAGAACATAGCATTTGAGTAAGAATTACATTTCCAGATTTTATGGATGCTTGTTCTTGGCTTAGTTATCTAACCTTAAGATGTACCTAGTGGGGCTTGTGTTGTGATGTAGTAGGTTAAGTCACCACCATCCCATGTGGATGCCGGTTGCTGTCCCAGCTGCTCTACTTCCAATCCAGCTCCCTTGATAATGCGCCCGTAAAAGCAGTGGAAGATGGTCCAAGTACTGGGGACCCTGCAACCCATATGGGACACCTGGGTGAAGCTCCTGGCTCCTGGTTTCAGCCTGGCCCCATGCTGGCATTTTGAGCCATCTGAAGAGTAAACAAGTAGATGGAAGGTCCATCTTTTTGTCTATCCCTCTCTCACTGTGACTTTGCCTTTCAAAATAAATAAATAAATCTTTAAAAAGATTTATTACCCTAGTAAGGGTAATAAAATCTATTTTGTAGCATTATTGTGAGGATTTGAAAAATACCAATCAAGTACTCAAAAATATTATTTTTGTTTGTCTTTTTAACGATTTATTTATTTATTTGTTTATTTGCTTGATAGAATTACAGACAGAGAGAGGGAGAGATTGAGAGAAAGGTCTTCCATCTACTGGTTCACTCTCCAAAACGCTGCAGCGGCTGGAGCTGAGCCAATCCGAAGCCAGGAGCTTCTTCCGGGTCTCTCTTGTGGGTGCAGGGGCCTAAGCACTTGGGCCATCTTGTACTGCTTTCCCAGGCCATAAGAAGAGAGCTGGACAGAAGAGCAGCCGGGGGACAGGAACTGATGCCCATGTGGGATGCTGGTGCCACAGGCAGAGGCTTAGCCTACTTTGCCACAGTGCAGGCTCCAGTAGTAGATTTTAAAACAATTTATTTATTTGAAAGCCAGAAATACACAGAGTGAAAGATAGAGAGAGATCTTTCATTCACTGGTTCACTTCCCAAATGGCTGCAACAACCTGGTCTGGGCCAAGCTGAAGCCAGGAACCAGAAACTTTTCCCGGGTCTCCCACGTGGGTGCAGGGACCCAAGTACTTTGGGTCATCTTCCACTGCTTTCCCAGGTGCATTAGCAGGGAGCTGGATCAAAAATGGAGAATCTGGGACCTGAACCTGCACCCCATGGGTGCTGGCACTGCAGGCGGAGGCTTAACCTTGTCTGCCACTGTGCTGGCCCCAAAGAGATGGTAATTTTTACTACCCTTCTGGTAGTCTGCAGCTTCCCATAAACTCTCATATGGTGTTTCTATATACTAGGAACTCAAAAGAGTCCCAAAATGAGGGTCTTGCTTCTTTCCATACCAAGCTGTTTTAACAGAATCCAGGAGTTAGAGATTAACTTTTCACTCATTTTTTAGAAACTGGTAAGGAGTTGAGGAGCTTATAACCATTTATGTAATATATTACTTTATGTAATGATGACTGAAATAAGAAAAGCCTGAAAAAAATGACAAAAATAGACAACAAATACTGACACACATACAAACACAAACACAAATACAAGATATTCCTTTTCTCTCATTGCACACCATATGTATGTAAATATATATATAAATATATATAATTTAACACATAATCTAAGAATAACCACATTTGCACTTAGTGCCTTTTTAATTTAAATATCAAACAAGAAACCTTCAAACATGCTATTAACACTAATTTTATTCAACAAAATGCAATAAAGTATCAAATTACCAGGCATGAAAATAAGCATAAGATCCCATTATATTTGTTATTTTCTAAAAAAAAAACAGTAGTTCTGTAAAGTAGCCTTACAATTTTGAAAATGACTGCATTTTCAATCTCTTGTTTTATAGGTGCTTTGATTTGAACATGTCCCCAGGAATTCATATTGGAAAATTAGTCCACAATGTGGCAGCACAGAAAGGTGGTTGAGTCTTTAATAGGTGAGTAGGTCATGGGAAATGGCCTTATGAATGTAATTAAAGCTGCTTTTGCATGGCTGGATAAGTAAGCATAAGAGCAGGCTGTTGTAATGCAAATACACCCCTATTGTTGTCTCCCTTTGGCTGTGCACACTCGCACTTCTCTTTTTCTGTCATATTGTGATACAGCCAGATTCAGCTGTCCAATCTTGGACTTTCAGCCTCCAGAACCATGTGGTAAATAAACCTCTATTCTTTATAAACTATCCAGTGTCAGCTATTTCGTTATAGCAACAGGACTCCTGGCTTTGGCCTGGCGTAGCCCTGGCTATTGTGACCATTTGGGGAGCAAACTAGCTGATGGAATATCTGTTTGTCTCTCCCTCTCTCTATAATTTTGCCTTTCAAATAAAAAAAATAAATCTTCAAAAAAGTACTCTTTTGAAAGCCTCATTTCTTTGTTTTTATGACCAACTTTCAATAAATATCCCCTGAAAAGACTATTGCAGAATTGCTTCCATGAAAGAAAAGGACCTACTAAAGTGTTTTGCTAACACGAATTAAAGGGTTATATGCCATAAGGGGAAAGAAAACTGTGGTCAGAAAAAAATCACATAAAATACCATATTTATGATAACTTTCTTTTTTTCTTTTTTTTTAAAGATTTTATTTATTTTATTTGAGAGGTAGAGTTACAGACAGTGAGAGGGAGAGACAAAGAGAAAGGTCTTCCTTCCGCTGGTTCACTCCCCAGATGGCCGCCACGGCCGGCGCTGCACCGATCCGAACCCAGGAGCCAAGCGTTTTTTCCTGGTCTCCCACGTGGGTGCAGGGACCCAAGGACTTGGGCCATCTTCTACTGCTTTCCCAGGCCACAGCAGAGAGCTGGACTGGAAGTGCAGCAGCCGGGACTAGAACTGGTGCCCATATGGGATGTCAGTGCCACAGGCAGAGGACTAACCTAGTGTGCCACGGCACCGGGCCCGAAAGATAACTTTCAATGCACTCATTTAACATGGTTTTAATACACTCTCTTAATTTGAAAGTGTTGAGAATATCTCATCTATTTTGAATAGAGACATTTTATAAATGAATTAATTTATTCCTTTTACCTTTTAAAGCATCCATGCCTCCCACAGCATAAAGGGCCCCTACAGTTGATTTTCTAGGTTTTGTCCGAGGACTTTGCATCATGGGTCTTCTCTCAGGTAAGAGATGATATTTCATAGCTTCCATCAGGAGCTTCTGACACTCCAGATCACCACTAAACATGGAACTGTTTTCAAGATCTGCCAGTAACTGAAAAGTAATGATGAATGGCATGTGAATGAAGAGGTCACCATTAGAAAGAACATATTTTGGTTTACATATGTTTGGAGAAAACTAGACCTAATTGAAATGTAGAAGTTTTATTATTTAATATTTTAACTTAAATATTTGTATTTTCAGGTGTCGTGTTATAATGACTAAAAGCCTCGTGGTAATAGCTAATGATCTACACATATTTATTAATTGAAACACTATTCAACTTTCAAAGATGTAAATATACAATCTGAAGGAGTCAAAGTGAAAAGTCACCCATAAAAATATTACTGAAAGTAATTAAAAATAATGACTGTGCTTTCAAACAGCAAGCATCTTTTAGTCCAATACATGTAGCTAATGCAAACAGGCACCTTCGGTGAAGTGGGTTGAGGGTAGAGGTGGCAGTCATGCAAATATGCCCAGTTGAAATAACATCACCCACAGGGGACTGCATCTTTATCATGAAATCGTTTCTGAATGATATTGTGAAAGATACTTTTTAACTGAGTTAATGTGCATGTGTTAGTAACTGTATAACACAACAGCAAAAGAAGATCAATGCTCTCAACTATCACTACTTGGCATACAATAAGATTGTACCTGATACTGATAAAATCTAGAAAAATTGTTTTTTCCTGGGATGAGTTGGAGATAAGTCAAGAATATGTTTAGGAGTGTTTTCAAGGGTCAGATTGATTCCCCTGGAGTTTTGGGTCCACTGTATCATTGGCTATTGAGAGGAACAGCAAGCAGCGTATTGGAATGCAAGGACTAATCTCAGTCTACAAAGCTTCTCTGAATTTTCTTGGCCTGCCCTGACTAACTCTGGCTTTGTTCTCACCCCACATGTAATCTCAGGTAGATCATTATTTTGACTTGCTTGATGAGTTCCCAGACATTTCCTAAATGCACAGGCTGTTAGAAATATATCTAAAAATTAAGTTGTGTAATTTTTTCTTCAGAAATTCATCACCATTCTCTTCATATATTTCATTTCTAAAATATTTGCTTAAGGTAGCCTTTACATTCTTTTTGAAAGCCTATACTGGTATGCCATTGCCCAACACTGCAATTATGAAAAGTTCACATGGTCACATTCCAGGCAGAAAGCACACTGAATGTGAGAGGCCCAGGTACCACTGGTTGGGCAGCTGGACTGGAAATTTCTCTTTGTTACAATAAATTAAGAGAGAGGATTCAAGATGGCTGAATATGTGTTGATTTTGACCATGAGGAAGCAACAGAAGAAAAAAGGAGGAACTGCATTTCCAGGGGGAAAGTTGGAGAGAAGCTTGCAGTAGAAATTCTACAGAAAGAAAAAGAGACACCATAGAGCAGCGTGGACGCTACAAACGCACAGCAGTGAGCAGAGAAACTAGTGGTGACTCCTGCAGCCAGGGGCGGAGAAAACATCACATTATGAGATCGAGCTGAGAGCACAGTGTGGAGCCCCTGTCACTGGTGATAGCACCTGAGGGAGAACTTTGGGAACCACACTGATCTGAGTCCAGCCTGGAGCACTAGTCGGGGGCAGGGTGCCCATCTAACTCTGTGAATGGAGAGCATATTTCTTCCTCCCCATCCCCCAACAAGGGCACCTGGTGACTAGCAGTGAGACCATGCCATATTAATAACATAAGCAGAGGCTGCTCTCATGAGTGTGTAACTACTGGATTTTATTTGGCTCATAAACCTGCAGTCCTCACTGACTTAGAGGCTGGTTTGGAGGGTTAGCAGGGGGTGGGGCATCTTTTTAGGCCTGTGAAGTGCTCCCCTCCCCTCACTCTATCATGGGTGCCCCGACTCAAACTGCCAAAATGGAACAGCCACAGGCAGGGACTTCTGGGAATGCCTTGGCTCTGTCTGTGGTTGAGGCAGCTTCAAGGGACTAAGAGTGGACCCCCTGATCCCTGTGACTGTGGGAGCCCTGTGAGCTGTGACTGTGGGCATTCTGTGACTGCATGATGGGGCGTGGGTTATAGCTGGGTCTCTGGACGGCATCTGGCTTCAGAGGTACAGAGTCCCCTGAGTGCCTGATGTGTGTGGGTCATTGCAGAGGGGTCCGTGCTCACACTGAGGACCACACGGATCCTTCGTGTAGTTCATAAGCCTGAGTGGGTGGCGTGTGTAGCCGCTGTGGGCTCACACTAGGCATTGGTCACCTTGACAGAGAGGAGGTGAGGCTGTGATCATGCCAGCTGACCATAGAGGAGTTCCACCACACCCAATTTGGGTGTCACCCTGGACTCTTGCCTCGCCCTCAAGTACAGACCAGAGCTCCCTGGCTCCACCCAGCACACACCTCAAAACGCCTCGAGATATCCACTAAAGGAAGCATATTTTAAAGATGAAATTCATCAGATGCGAAAACCAACAAGTGTTTCCACAAATGCCAAAAAATAAATGTAGAAATACAAGAAACATGAACAAGGAAGACAATATAACTTCCTAAAAGGATAACAACAATGCTTCACTGTTGCAATGTGAAGACAAACAGGTTGATGAAATGCCTAAAAAAGAATTCAAAAGAATGATCATAAGATTACTCAAAAACACAGAGAAGCAAATACATGAGTTAAAGAAATCCATACACTACATGGATGAAAAGTTTTGCCAGAGATAGAGATATTGAAGAGAAATCAAACTGAAATATTAGAATGAATTCAATATGTCAAATAAAAAATACAGTGGAAAGCCTTAACAACATACTTGGTTGTTGTCTTCTGAGCAAGCAGAAAAATCTTTGGATGTATCTCAATCAAACAGAAAACAAAAGAAGAAAAATACTAGAAAAACTGAAAACAGTATGGGATACTATTAAACAAGCTAACATACTTGTCTTAGGAGTTCATGAAGGTGTGGAAAGAGAAAGTGATTATAAGTCTTATCCAGTGAAATAATAGCAGAAAACTTCCTTAATTTAGAGAAAGATAGGGACATTCAAGTACAGGAAGCACATTGAACTCCTAACAGACATGATCAGAAAAGTTCTTCACCAAGACATATTATATTCAAGCGTTCAATATTAAAACATAAAGAAAGCTTTCTAAAATGTGCACAAGAGAAATGCCAGATTATTTTCAAAGGGTCTCCAATTAGATTCACAGCTGATTTTGCATCAGAAATCCTACAAGCTAGGAGAGAATGGAGAGACAAAGACCAAGTCCTAAAACAAAAAACTGTCACCTCAGAATATTGCACTCTACAAAGCTCTCATTTATAAATGAAGGTGAAATAAAGACATTCCAAAACAAACAGAAATTGAAAGAATTTGTCACCACTCTCTTCTAGTCTTACAAATGATACTTAGGAATGTGTACACACAGAAACAGAGAAAGATAGTCACCATCATGAAAGAATGTGAAGGCAGAAAATCTCCTAGTCAGAGTACAAAGGAAATCCAAAGCAAATAGGAATATTTACGGAAAAATGGCAGGGCCAAGTCATTATTTTTCAATAGTAACCTTGAATGCAAATGGCCTAAATTTTCTAATTAAAAGATACAAACTGACTGGGATTTATTTTTAGTTTTTAAAGACTTATTTATTTGAAAGTCAGAGCCACACAGAGAGAGGAGAGAGAGAGGAGAGAGAGAGAGAGAGAAAAGAGGTGTCTTCCATCTGCTGGTTCACTCCCCAATTGGCTGCAATGGCCGGAGCTGCACCAATCCAAAGCCAGGAGCTTCCTCCGGGTCTCCCATGTGGGTGCAGGGGCCCAAGGACTTAGACCATCTTCTACTGCTTTCCCAGGCCATAGCAGAGAGCTGAATCAGAAGTGGAGCAGCCGGGATTCGAACTGGTGCCCATATGGGATGCTGGCACTACAGATGGTGGCTTTACCTGTTATGTGACAGCGCCAGCCCCCTGAATGGATTTAAAAACAAGATCCATCTATTTGCTGCCTACAAGAAACACCCTACTAACAAAGGTGGTTAAATACTTCTTATACAATTGCATCTCAAATTTTTGCATGTCTAAGAATCATTTGGAGAACTTAGTAAAATACAATTCTTCAACCTCACCCTCAGAAATTGCTTTTGTGACTCTGAGGTGGTACCTGAGAAATTATTTTTGCAGTAAGCTCACAGGAAATCCTACACTGATGGTCCAGAAACATTTTGAATGACACTGTTTTATAGAATCTGATAAATCATATAGAACCTCTCTTGAATATAACAAATAAGTGTATCCATGCTCACTAAGACATAAAATTTCTATAGATTCGGAAGCTCATCTATAATCTCAGATTAGAACTTTGGGTCTAAAATTACATATAAATGTTGACATTTCTCTTTTAGGTGTTACCATTGCCTTTCCTTTTGTATAAATTTTTTATTCCTTGAAGGGAAGTCCATTTTTGTTATTTCATAGTATAGATTCTTAAGAGCAAGCATGTAATTTCATAGAATTTAATTAACTACTAAATGTAAAAATATATGTATATAGGAAAATCATCAGTACATTAACAATCTATTTTTCAATATTAACAATTAGTTATTTTGCTGAAAATAAATGTATTTTAATAATTACAAAACTATTGATCCATTATATGCAGATAAGTTCTCTTTTTCCAATGTAGATGATATTGAGGAATTTAGTCACAGACTCAATAAATATGACATGAATATGTTCAACATATTCCTATATATAAATACGTAGTGTGAATTAGATCTGTTATTGATCAATTAGAGGGAAAAAATTGTGGTTATCACTAATGGTGGAGTTATGTAGCAGTACTGCAGAACATTCTCACTAAACTTCACATGCTGAAATTCAATACGAGGTGAGTCAATCTCATGTCTTATCCAAGGGAGTTTGTTTTCACGGTCGTCTTTGCTGTAATCCTTTGGTTCAGCACGCAGGATGAGGCTGCCATTATAACGATGCTCTAGTGCATCTGAAAGTATGATGCGTGCTTTCAATCATAGCAGATAATTATTCATAGTAGCAGGCATCATCCAATATATCACTCCAGAAGGTGAACAGAAAAAAAGAGGAAGATTTGGCTTAGTCATTTTCCCTGCTTGTGACACGTACTATTTGGTGAGCGAGGGAACTGAATTCGATGACTGTTCTGACATTTAGGCATCATCTGTAGTTTTTTTTTAATCCACATTTCCTGTGTCTCCATTATTAATGCCTCTAATTGAAGGCTGGATAGATCCTTCCGCTAAGCAAGCCCTGAACACACCAATTACCAGAAATCCTCTGATTAAATAAGCAAATAAGGAATGAGTTAATGCCTAGTGGGGGTTTTGAACTCTAATTCTATTACCTGGGTACATTTCCATACCTGTGGAGGAAGTAATGGCAGTCGGATATAGGAAAGCAGCATCGCCAGGTCTCGTTGCCTGGTCTGCGCATCATGCCCTACCCACTGCATTAGAGCGTGGAAAATGGTTTCTTCATCAGGTACATTAATGTCATCACTACACAGAAGTTTTGAAATTTCAGTGGCTGGAAGTAGGAGGAATTCCTGGTTCTTTATTACCTCAATGAAGTGTTCCTAAGAAAGGAAGGAAATCCATTCAATCTTTACACTTTAGAAACTTCTTAACAACAACAACAACAAGTATCAAAGCATTTCACTCTGTAAAACATCAGAAAATGGCAGAAAGACAAATATAACTATGTATAACAAACAGATGTTATTGCACACAGGGGTATGGGGAGTCTTCTGAAGCTGAGAGACTAAATGCTTCCACTAGTAATTTCTTATCAAGCACAAGGAAAATCCTTAACTCTCACAGGTTGCATGAGCACAATGTTGCAGCCCATAGAAGTGCTTTTTGCCTTCAGCTGTTGTATGGGACAACAGCTATGACTCCAGACCTAACTGTCCTGTTGGTCTTTAGCCAAAAGCTCTAAGACAAAGGATGAATGTTTTCAAAGTGGAGGCTAACTTGAAGGCCTTGATGAATTAACTCTTGCCATGCATCTGAGGAGGCAACAGACTAAAATCTTTTGAGAGTTTAAGAAAAAGAGATTGATGAAAAACTCTTAGGGAAAAAAAATGATTTCTACTGACCAAGGGAAATGTATCCTTTTACAATGGATCACAATCTATAGATTCAAGACAATTTAAATGGATTTCTTTGGAGTGTTTCTTTAGAAGGAAGTGTGGTTGAATTTACATTTTTATATATTATATCTTAATTCTCACTTTCATCATCATGTTGTATTTTGTCAAGTATCAAACTTCAAAAAGCCATGTTGCAATTTCTTATCAAACACCATATATTTTTCCAGTACATAAATATTATATGCTTTTTATTTGACAACACAATTATCATTTCTCAAATTCTTCATAATAAAGATCTCATATTTTAAATGCAATAAAAGATATTTCTGAAATAGAGGCAATCATGCTTACTTGATATTAATGTTGCAAAATAACCAGATATTCAGGGAACAGTTGAAGACAACCTCTGAGGCCTCTGGAAAAATTAAATCACTCATTCTGCTCTTCTCTTAATTTAGTCATTGTAGAACTGAGTTTGGCTAAAAGCAAAATTATCTACATAGCAATCATCAGAGTTGATAGCTCTAACGTCACAAGGTCAAATTAACTTACCTATTTAGACAAAGAATCCTTCTGGAATTAAGGCAAGCAATTGAGTGAAAACTGGTATTCTTATGGTAGCAGAGGTCTATGGTTGAGAATCCTCTCACAGAATATAATGCTAATAGCACTAGTACTTCTACTACTATTAAACACTTGTACAGTACTTCACACTTTACCAAATTATTTCACAAGAATTAAGTCATCACTCATGTGATCTTGTGAGGGTCCAACTTCTTCAATAAGAAAACCAGTGATATCAGTTTGATCTTTTTTTTTTTTTTTACAATTTAGTGGCAAAGTCTGTACTCAGACAAAAGCCTCTGACATCATGTGTTGCACTTTGCTCAATTACTGCAACTGATTTTCATAATTAATATAATTTTTCTGAAAGGGTTAAGAAAAATATAAAACCCTATAAAACTTACAGTTACCTATTGCTCTTATTACATACAAACTCTGAAACTGCAGTAATATTATGGAAAATCTGTATTTCCTTCTCTTTTCTTGTGTACCCACCAGTGAAAAGTAAAGAAAATAAGATAAGAAGAAATTATCTCAATGTGTATTCCCTACTCAATGACCAATGTTGTTTACAATATGCCTATTTCACTTAGTTATGCATTTTAGACAGCTAAAATGACAAATTATTTATATCATGGCCATATTTAGATATAACCAGAAATTATATATTCTGACAGATTTCTTATGACTTTAGATTTACTATCTGACAAGACAGTATTGAAAATTGCTACGCAATAGATTAACGTAACTAGAAAAATAAACATATAGGTTTAAAGTATCTATGTATGGCACTCCAGCATGAAGTACTGTAGAAAAAATAGTTATACTTAAAGGACAATCTTACCTTGTTTGATTTTGGAATTATTTGGCCTCTAATTTAAAAATAAACACCCTCCTATGCACTTTCCCATGAACCATTTTTGTGTCTTTACTTCATTATTTATTTTATTTAGTCCACACCTAAATTGCTTCAAAATTTAGTAAACGAATATAGCATTCTAGTTGAATGTTTCTTCCAAGCTAACAGCTACTTATATGATTGAGATGACTGATTTTGTGTCAACTTGACTGGGTCATGCTGTGCCGAGACATTTGGTCAAACATTATTCTGGGTGTTTCTGAGAGTGTTTCTGGATGAGGCTCACCCATGTTAGGGAGGGCAACCTGCTTTACTCAGTCTAACAATTGCGTCATGATTATAATTAAATCCATAAAATGCTTGACTCTCTGAGGGTAATTCAGAAAGTTGATAGAAAATGAAATTTAAGTTTATTCTGGTATAAAAGTTTTTGAAATCCATGCATAATTTTTAGTAAGACACATTTCCATGAACTTAATGAAGTGTCTTTGTCTTCCTAGACATCAGAATTATTTATAACCTTATACTATCAATACAGTACTACAAAGGCATAATTATAACAAGGCTTTTGCCTATTTTACTGTATTCACAATAGATACTAAAATAACCAATGAAGGACGATTAAGGAAGACCACAGCAATGCATTTTTATGCACATCCTGTTTTAACACTCAGTTTGGTCGCATAATAGGAAAAGGAAGACAAGTTCATTTTGAGCAACAAAAATAATTCAAGCTGTTTATCAGAATGTATTTTGTCTGCAAGAGTAAGATACCAGACAGGAAACTGTTAATACTTAGTTCAAGAATTTAAGTAATTTAACAGGAAGTTGTCATGTTTGGCTTTTGTGGTAGAACTAACCTTTGAACTACATAACTGCTGTTCTTTCAGATTATATGGCATCTGTATTTAGGACACAGGGCTATAAATAGAATAATTAAATGACATATTTTAAGATGCCAACCATTATAATGTGATTCCCTGCATAATGGTGTTGTTTCAGGAATATCTTTGAAACCTCAAATTTCAACAATGACCCGGGGTGAGAAGGAGGGAGAAAGACTTAGAAGAAACCTTCAGAGAATTCAACTTTAGAAATTTGAAAGTATCATTTATAAACATCTCTATCCTAAAAGATAACACTACTTCTACTTATCATCTTTACATCCAGTTCTCCAGTGCTCACTTATATGCAATTGACTTTGTTTTTTTAATCTTAAGCAATGGGAAGAATTTCCGTTGCTTGGAACTTTTGTCTTGTAATTGGATTTTACAGGAAGTTTTATCTCTTTTGTCATTCACTACTTCATTTCTTTTCAGAGAAGTATAAACATTTATGGTAAGTATTCATTTCATATCTTCTGTTCACATTTTTGCTTCCCAACAATCTATCTTTCATGTGATTAACACCTGACTGAATAAAGATCATTGTACCCTATGCAACTTTTAAATAATTACCACATATGGACATGTTCATTCAATTTACTATAACAGCTAGTAGAATAGAAAGGGATTTTATAAGTTAATTTAAAGGATTGAAATGCAAATTGTTTTTTAGCCAAAGCACAAGTTTTTACTAAGGCATAAAAAAATCCATTCAATAAATTGTCCGCCTTAATAATTTTGGTAGTTCATTAAATCTTTCCAATGGATACTTATCTATTATTATGAGTTTTTTTCCTTATTGAATGATATTTCACTTTCATTAAAAAATAATTTATGCAGCTTTAGAAATTTTAATTCTAAAGCAATTCTATAGTTTAGAAGCTATAGTTCTAATTGTGCAAAAACATCAGGGAATTAACATTTTCCTAATACTGTAGATTCTGTTTTAAATAGACACTTGCACAATTGAATTTTGGGCAGTATTTTCATTTCTCCAAGTTTTGAGATTTAATTAAATCTTTTTGATTCAAAGCATGAAAAAATGTTCTTTTGTACAGTTCAATAAGAAAAATATATTTCTCTAATATACATGATGTGCTAGTCACCTACAAGTTTCATAAGTTCCAATTGCCTACTGATTTTATCACAATATAATCATATTATTAACACAAATTAGATTCAAGCAATTGATTTTACCATGGTGTACTTATGTGCCACATTCAGGAGCTCTGTACAACCCTGGGCATCTCCGAATGATCGAATCCCTAAGCAGTTGGAGGGATGGAGCTGCTTTATGAGGAAATTGGAGCAGACTTCAATGACTTGTGTCAGCTGCAGGAGACAAGCTGCAGCCAGCAAACTTTCAATGGTATCTTCTTTCAATTGCAGGACACCTAGATGGTTTCAAAAAATAAAGAAGGATTATATGCTCCATAAAATGAGACACAAATATTATGGCTGGTTAAAATGTTATCAGTTTCCTCTCTAGTAAGGCTATGATTTTTAGTGTACAATAGCAACTCTGAGAATATGTGTTGAGGTTTACCTACACAAAGGAATCTTGGAGTAAATATTAATAAAATGACTGATGGGAACTAGCCTGGGTTATCAAAAATGAAACAAATGAGCAGTAAATACCATCATTGCAAAGAAAAGTAATTTGTTATTTCTTTATCAATTTAGCTTGGTCTGCATTAAAATTTGATATCATTTCATAATGTATTCGTGCAAGAGAAAATCGCATTGTATTCCTTAGATACATACAATTTTTAATTAGCAATCACACTAAAATAAGGGTGGGAGAATTGTTTATATTATTACTCAAGTAACATTGTGTCATATTGTGTTAAGTATGATACAATTGGCCCTACAGGTAATTGTCATTTGTGTGGAGCCAAACACCCTGGTAAATAAGAATAATTTTGTGCCTCTGTTATTTTGGGAAGAACATTGACCTTATATCTCCATTTTTTTGTTTGCTTGGTCCAGCACTGTAGTACCACAGTCTAAAGCCCAGGCCTGCAGTGCCAGCATCCCATATGGGCACCAGTTTGAGTCCGGGCTGCTCCATTTCTGATCCAGGTCTCTGCTATGGCCTGGGAAAGCAGTGGAGAATAGTCCAAGTCCTTGGGCACCCATGTGGGAGATCCAGAAGAAGCCCCTGGCTCCTGGCTTCAGATCAGTGCAGCTCCGGCCATTGCGGCCATTTGGGGAGTGAACCAGCAAATGGAAGACCTCTCGGTCTCTCTCTCTCTCTGTAACTCTGTCTTTCAAATAATTTAACCTTAAAAAAAAAAGATGTGTTTGCTCAAATATTATGTCGGGAATTCCTCTCTGCATTGTCTCAAAAAGAAAAAAAACATTATGCTAACAGTCCACAAATGAAGAATTGTTTATATGATCATTTGCTTTGGTATAAAAGAACAGTATCTGTTTAAAATGTCTGTAATGAGTTTATTCAAATGAGATCAGAAGTTTGAGTCATCTCCTTTATACTGGTATATCTATATCATTTTAAAGCAAGCATTATTGATTTATTATAAGCATTGTAAATTATCTTTATAAGATATAGTTCTGGTCCTGGCATTGTGACCCAGCAAATTAAACAGCCGCTTGCGATGCTGGCATCCTATATAAGTGCTGGTTGGAGTCCTGGCTACTTCGCTTCTGATACAGGTTCCTGCTAATGCATTTGGGAAAGTAGAAGATGGCACAAGTGCTTGGGCCCCTGGTTTCAGCCTGGCCCAATCTCGGTCTTTGTAGCCATTTGAAGAGTGGAGTGAACCAGTTGATGGAATATTTCTTTCTCTCTCGCTCTCACTCTCTAACTCAGCCTTTAAATAAATATATCTTTTGAATATGGAATCAACCCAGATGTCCATCAACTGATGACTGGTAAAAAAAAATGTGATATATACATATACACATGGTGGACTGCTACTCAGCCATAAAAAGAATGAAATGCTGTATTTTGCAACCAAAAGGATGCAACAGGAGACCATTATGCTTAGTAAAATAAGCCAGTTCCAAAAAGACAAATATCATGTTTTCTCTGATTTGTGATAGTTAATATAGAATACAAAAAGACCCCAACAATGTGTGAGAATGAAACTGACATCTTAAGGTTTAATTGTTGTTTATAGCCCTTGTCTTTATTCTTGTGGAACAATGGTGTTTCTACTTTTTATTTGTTGAAAATTATGGTCAGTGGTGCATTAAGCCTGTGATTATAAAGTAAATTAAAAGTATGTTGTTAAAAAAAGATATAGCACTACACTTTATTGCTTTAGTCAAGCTGTATATAATTTATAAAGAATGTTTCAAATGGCAATTTTAAACTATGGACTACTTCTTCAAAGTTTTTACTTCAAAATAGTTTCATATTGGTTCTACATGATTGCCTATCCATAAGGAAAAGAGCAATACACATTGCCTGCTGCTCTCTACTTAATTCAACCTGCAACAAGGAGAATGTGTTCTAAAGAGATCCAGTCCATCTGCAGAATTTCTTGTGCTGTTTTGCCCTGGATTTTGAGATGATTGGCTGCCCATCTCATAAGACCCAAAGAAGTACAAAATATTCTCATATTTACCTATAAAGATTCACCTGATTGGCCTGATTATTAAGAAGAAAATTAATTCGCAGGAGTATTTCAGTTATAGAAGTCTAGCATACACTATGAAAACATCTGTGTATTCTAATTATTCAACTGTAAAAAAGCGTAACAAAGGCTATTAACAGCTGGATGCAGGTTTTATCTCATTAAAGAGTAAAAGGCTGTGGGCACCTGGCCTAGCAGTTAAGACATCCATTGGGACCAACATCTGAATCCCGTATCAGAGTGCCTGGATTTCAGTTCTGGCTCAAGTTGCTGATACCAGCTTCCTTTGTAGATGATAGCTTAAGTAATTTGGTCCTTGACATCCATGTGGGAGACCAGGATGGACTTCCTGGCTTCTGTCCCAGAAGTGTAGGCATTTGATGAGTGAACCAGCAGATGGAAGCAGTCTTTCTTTCTCTATGCCTCCAAAATAAATAAACATATTTTTTAAAAAGATACACAAGCCAGCTGGCCTGGTCATCTCAGTCTTCACACAATTACAAAAAAGAGATTCGTTAGGAAGAAAAAGGTGTTTTCCAATGACTAAAATGTCTTAGCTAGGAGAAATAAAATCCTTAAAAGTCTAGAAAAGAAAACAGAAGTCTCTGATGATTCAAAAATGCTCTACCTCAGTTCCTGTTTTAAAGAAGTCTATAGAGCTTTTAAAAATTTAAGAAAATTTAGAGGATGCCCATTCAGAGTGCCTGGTTTGAATCCTGGCTCCACTTTCAATTCCATCTTCCTGCTGCTGTGCATCTGGGAGGCAGCAGATGATGGCTCAAGAAGTTGGGTTCCTGCCGCCCTGGTGGGAAACCCAAAATGAGTTCTAGGTTCCTGGCTCTGGCATGACCCAGCCCCAGTTGTCTGGGAAGTGAACCAGCAGATGAGAACCCTCTCGGTATTCTCTCTGTCTCTGTCTTTCTGTGTTCGTTTGTCTGTCTGTCTCTCCCTCTCTAACGTCTTGTCAGAAGAAAGATAGGAGTTGAAGAAAGAGAGTAGGAAAAAGTGAAATTTAGAAGTTATTTTGTTAGAACAGGGATATTCCAGTACTATGAATAACACTAGGCATACATAATACCTTTGCAAGGCACACATCAATTTTATATAAACAAATTTTAAAACCTCAACTTTCATGTATACTCTTCTTTAAAGATGAAATGGGACCAGCATTGTGATGTGGCAGTTGAAGCTGCCTCCTGTGACGCTGGCATCCCAAATGGGCACCCCTTCACATCTGGCTGCTCCACTTCCGAGCCATCTCCCTGCTAATGAACTTTGGAAAGCAGCGGAAGATGACCCAAGTGCTTGAGGCCCGGAACTCATGTGGGAGACCCAGAGGAGGCTCTTGGCTCCTGGCTTTGGCCTGGCCCAGCTCTGGCCATTGCAGCCATCTGGGTATTGAACCAGCAAAGGGAAGACCTCTTTATCTCTCTTTGTCTCTCCCTATCTCTAACTCTGACTCTCAAAAAAAATAAATAACATTTTTTTAAAAAAAGAGATTGTCACCCACAAGGAGATTGTCACCCACAATCTCCTTTTACAATGTCTCTTCCACAATTGTCTTTCTCTTATCTCATGAAAGAAAACCATATTCCTCCCTCATCCATAAGTTCTCTATGCTATATTAGAAGGTGAGATGTATCTACTTCACATCAAATGCACTTTTTTGAAGAGTACAATTCAGTTTTTTGTATATTCACAAAATTGTGCAGTCATTATGATTAATTCCAGAGTATTCTGGGGGAAAAAAAAACCTAAATGAAAGATCTCCACGAGTGAGATCCCAGTAGAAAGAATGGGTCATCAAAGAAGGAGGTACCTTTCTCTGAAGGGAGGAGAGAACTTCCACTTTGACCATGGCCTTGTCTAAAAATGATCAGAGTCAGTGAACTCAGGGGGCTTCCATAGCCTTGGCAACTCATGACAAGAGCTTTGGGTGATTACTGATGCCATAAACAAGAGTGTCAATTTGTTAAGTCAACAACAGGAGTCACTGTGCACTTACTCCTCATGTAGGATCTTTGTCCTTAGTGTGCTGTACATTGAGATCTAATGCTATAACTAGTACTCAAACAGTATTTTTCACTTTATGTTTCTGTGTGGGAGCAAACTGTTGAAATCTTTACTTAATGTATGCTCAACTGATCTTCTGTATATAAAGAGAATCGAAAATGAATCTTGATATGAATGGAAGGGGAGAGGGAGTGGATAAGGGGAGGGTTGCGGGTGGGAGGGACGTTAAGGGAGGGAAGCCATTGTAATCCATATTCTGTACTTTGGAAATTTATATTCATTAAATAAAAGTTAAAAAAATGACCCTAAAAAAAAATTCCAGAGTATTTCACCACTCCCAAGAATAACCCCATACCTGTTCACACTGATTCCCAAGTGTCCCCAGATTCTTGAAACTACGAATCTACTTTCTGTATGTATGAAATTTCCAATATTGGATATTTAATATGGATGGTCTCTTGTAATAGGATTCTTTCCTTTTTGTTTTTAAAGTTTTATTTATTTGAAAGGCAGAGTTACAGAGAGGGAGGGAGACAAAAGAAAAAGAGAAATTGTCCAACCACTAGTTCCCTCCCCAAATGACTACAATGGCCAGGGTTTGGCCAGGCCAAAGCTAGGAGCTAGAGCTCTAACTGGGCCTCCCACATGCACTTTGGCCATCTTTCTCTGCTTTCCCAGTTGCATTAGCAGGGAGCTGGATCAGAAGCAGAACAGCCGGGACTTTAACTGTAGGTTCTCTGATATGGGATGCTGACATTGCAGGCAATGAACTTAACACACCGGGCCACAACAATGGGCCCCTTGATAGGACTCTTTCACCTGACATAAGGTTTTCAAAGTTCATCTATGTTGTAGCATTTATCAGTGCTCTCTTCGGTTTTATTGTCTATTAATATCCCACTGTATGCATATACTGCAATGAATTTATTCATTCCTTAGGCTACAAATATTTGGAATGTTTCTTTTTGTGTTTATTATAAATAATGCTATTATGAACATTCACATACACTTTTTTTGTGGATACAGTTTCAGTTCTTTTTGGATATATACATAGAATTGGAATTTCTGGGTTATAGCATTTAATGAACTTTGAGGAAATTCCATATGTATATATATTTCAAATGAATAGTTACGGATAACAAATTGCTATTAGGTTGTCATTTTGTTGGATATTATTAAAATGCAAATGCTATAGTGCTTTTTAAAAGACATCACTATTGAGGTAGACATTTGGCATAGTGGTTAAGATGCCAGGTAAGACATCCATATTCTATCTCAGAGTGTCTCAGTTTGAGTTCTGGCTCTGCCTCTGGTCTTAGCTTTTGGAAATGCCTGCCCTTGATCAGGTGATGGTTGAAGTACTTGGATCTTTGCCAGTCACGCGGGAGACCTGGATTGAGTTCTCAGCTCCCCGGTTCAGCGATGCCTAGCCTTGGCCATTACAAACATTTGGGGATTGAAATAGTGGATGGAAACTTTCTTTCTCTGCCTATGTGTCTGTTTCTCTTTCTGTTTCTGCCTCTCAGATAAAAAGACATCAATATTTACCAAATATTGAGAAGATAGAGGCCGGTGCTGTGGTGTAGCAGGTAAAGCCGCTGCCTGCATTGCCAGCATCCCATATGGGCACTGGTTCGAGTCCCAGCTGCTCCTCTTCCTATGCAGCTCTCTGCTATGGCTTGGGGAAGCAGTAGAAGATGGCTCAAGTCCTTGGGCCCCTGCACCCGCTTGGGAGACTCGGAAGAAGCCCCGGGCTTCAGATCAGTGCAGCTCCAGCTGTTGCAGCCAATTGGGGAATGACCCAGAGGATGGAAGCCCTCTCTCCCTCTGCCTCTCCTTCTATCTGTGTAACTCTGACTTTCAAAAAAATATTGAGATGATATACAACGACTAAAAATTACAAATTATAATCATTAATGGAATAATGTAATATGAACACATAGTTTTTCAAAATTCTTTTAAGAGAAATGCAAGCAAACATGTGTGAAAATAACTTTATTGAAGAAAACCAGGAGGTAAGTTTTAGTGTTTAGAAAGGTGTAAGAATATACAATCGAATACATGTTCTTAAATACTAGGAAATGCTAAATATGAAATAATGATTATGGAAAAAAGGACAAAATACTTTTGGGATCCCAAAGTCATCCTGTTAGCTTTGTTTGATAGTTTAAGTAAATATGACTTTATTATTCCAGAGGAAGAGACTAATTAAATCTCTACTGTCAAATTGGAAAATTCCTCTTTCACTTTTTTTCATGAGCCAGAACCATTTCAGAGATCCATGTCTTTTATGTTTATGTTAAAGTATCCCTCTTTCCTCAGGGCAAAAAAATATTTGACAGTATATTATCTATCTCAATCTTTTATATCTTACATGTTACTGAACTTAAATGATTACTCTACCTTCTTATTACCCAAAGGAAAATTTCTTAAAATACCTACCCTTTGGTTTCTGCCACTGTGGAGTGGAAATAATAATAATGTGTGCTAGAAATGTGGGGTTGCTGTGAGTAAGTGCATGTCACACGCTTACCTGTGTAAGCATACTGCACCAAGGAATTAAGTGCATGTGGATCTACTCCTTCCATCTTGACCTCCTCTTGTTTGGCTTCAAGAACATCATTAGTAAACATTGCGGCAAAGTAATCAGACACTGCACTGAGAACCAATCTGGAAATAAGAGTGTTTCATTGGATTTCAAATAAGTCCATAATCTCATTGAAAAACACAAAATACATTCAGTAAGTTTGTAACACTGGTGAGTCTGTTTTCTGCATAAAATTCAGTAAGGCATAGCGATGTTAGAAATGCCAAGTAGGTAAATTTTCCTTTTAATCTTTTGTTCATCAGTTTTTCCAAAGTTTGACTCTTCTAAATACTGCACAGAGAAATGGATCGCCTACACTAATGCTTTGTCAACACAGGAAAATAAAAATGTAATCAATGTGCTGGTTCTGTGTTATTCATATTTGTCCCGCCCACCAATTTTCCATCTGCATAAAAATGCTTACCGATGAGCTGGGATTCGAAGGTGTCCAGCAATGAGTAGCACATCACAAAGTTGTTTCTCTTTCAAGTAGTTCTCCATTCTACGAAGAGTTTGCTGTGCATGGTTTACAGCGTGGAACTGCTCCTCAGACCTGCAAACATTCATTTCTTCAGGATGTTGAGTATCTAATCTGAAAGAGAAGTGTGAGTAAGAATATGCTTTATCATATCATCTTGTAAAAATTGTAACTTTTCTCCTTGTGAGTATTCACGTCTCCAATGGACATTTCAGGCACATCAACTTCTAATAGAAGTATATTAGGTTAAAGTAAACTTTGCTCTCCAATCTTAAATAATTCACTGTGATTACTGTCTGATCTTACATTAAAGTGAAGCATCATGTTAGTGTTGCTTCATCTACAGGACTAATAACAATTGTTTATACACAGACAGAAATATCCTCTTTTTTGATTCTTATAGGTATAACTATTGGTTATGTCATTAGGCATGGAACCCTTAGACCTGATTCACAACAATTTTGAAAATTTGATAATGTCCTGAGCTTCTCCATGGGAATACTCATTGCATAGCAATATTATTTCTTGAAGAATCTCAAGTCTGAGATTCCCACTGCATTTTTTATTGTATGTCCATCTCATCAATAAATGATATATGTATTTCTACCTTTTACTTCCCAGTATTTAGGAAAATGTTATCAGTATTTAATTTACAACAGTGAAAGCTATCCACATGTATTTTCAGTATCACACAATGATAGTATTTAAATGCCAACACAAGTACACATAGACATACAATTGATGGGAACTTAAAAATTTGATGATTGGATGAACACAATTAAGTGTTTTGCTTGTTACCTTTCTTGTTTCTGTGCACCATTTTCTAATCACTAGTTAGGATTAGTCAGGTTCCCCCACCCTCAATTCAGCCTGTGTTTTTTTGAAGACAGTTGGTCCAAGGTGACATTATTATCTCTTTTTAAAGAAATTATTTATTTTTTTTTTTTAAATTTTTTTTTTAATTTTTTTTTTTGACAGGCAGAGTGGACAGTGAGAGAGAGAGACAGAGAGAAAGGTCTTCCTTTTGCCGTTGGTTCACCCTCCAATGGCCGCCGCGGCCGGCGCGCTGCGGCCGGCGCACCGCGCTGATCCGATGGCAGGAGCCAGGAGCCAGGTGCTTTTCCTGGTCTCCCATGGGGTGCAGGGCCCAAGCACCTGGGCCATCCTCCACTGTACTCCCGGGCCACAGCAGAGAGCTGGCCTGGAAGAGGGGCAACCGGGACAGGATCCGATGCCCCGACCGGGACTAGAACCCGGTGTGCCGGCGCCGCTAGGCGGAGGATTAGCCTAGTGAGCCGCGGCGCCGGCCTTTATTTATTTATTTGAAAGGGTTACAGAGAGAGAAAGAGAGGGAGAGAGAGAGCGAATCTTCCATCAGCAGGTTCACTCCCCAAATGGTCTCAAGGGCCAGGGTTTAGTTAGACTGAAGTCAGGAGCCAGGAGCTTCCTTTGGGTCTTCTACATGGGTGGTGGGGGCCCAAACACTTGAGTCAGCTTCTGTTGCTTTTCTCAGGGTCTTGCACGGACCTAGATTGGAAGTGGAGCAGCCAGGACATGAACAGGCCCCCATATGTGATGCTGGCATTGCAGATGGCAGCTTTACCTGCTATGCCATGATGCTGGCCCCTTAGTCTCTCTTCTGAATTCAAATAAACAATTCATCTAGGAATCTTCTTAACCTTTAAATAATCTTGGATACATTCAATCATAATACTTTTTTCATAATTAATAGTGATCTAAGCCTGTTTCTTGTCTTAGGTGACAACATTTGGCCCAATGTGGCCTCTGTACATAATGAACTGAAACCTGGTTTGATGTGCAAATTGCAACCTAACCTGATAGTATGCACTTGTACCAAGCAACTGAGTCTTAGTCAATCATAGCAGCCAAATACTTAGCCAATCCCAGCCTTAAGATGGGCAAATTATCCCCAAGTTAAGGTAAAGGCTGAATTGCACCAACCAACGAATCTCTGCACATCGTTTCCTGTTTTTTTCTGATTATAAATACAACCCACTATGTTCAAGGTGAAGGCATTCTATACCGTCATCAGTGTGGAACGCTGCCAAGTTCTCGAGTTTGTTCTTGCTGAAATAAACTGCTAAATTTAACTTGTCTCAATTTTTCTTTAACACATGGTATGGATAGCTAACTAAAAACTTGCCTAATATCCTTCTTCAGATGCACTATTGTATAATTGTTTAGGAAAGGATCAATCCTTTCTCATAATAAACTGGAAAGCATTCATGTAATATTTAGCTCACCTTATCCTAATCTTTCCTCTGCTCTAGTAATTGTTATGTTAACACGAACAGAGTCAAGCATTCAGTGCCTTATTTTCTTAGCTATCCTCATGTATGCTGCACAATATATTGGAGCACAGCATGTTCTAAAGGCAGAAATTGGGAAATTCTAGCCAGGAATCAGTTTCATTCCCTGAATTTTCTTTAGCCTAATTTGGCTAAGAACACAAAAAAATAGTGTCTTCAACTGCCAGCTAATGTGAGATGTCTTTATCTTGGCATAACAAATGTACTAGATATTTTAAATATATTTCATAATTAAAATGCAGATTTAAAAAAATCCTTTTACTATGAATCACACATGAGTTCATTTGATTTCAAAGGACACAAGCAGTTCTATCTTCTGTCACTTCAAGAAACAAGAAATCAAAACTCAGAGAAACCTAAATAGATGAACATATATCAAATATATAATAAACATATTAAAAGATATAAAAATAGAAAAAAATCATCTACTCACTGTTAGCATCTAGAGTATATAATGAGACATCACCATCAACAACAAAATTAGCCTATTGATACTTAACCTTATTTTAGTTCCCAGAGCTCATAAATTACAGTTCTCTTGCTTGCATTGTAGATACTCTAATGGTAGGTCAGGTAGGTATTTTCATGGAAGCTACTACATAGAAAATTTCAATTTGTCTCTTTATCATATGGTACCTACCAATTGTGACATGAGAGGTAGCGTGGTGAAATAAAAAGAACCTATGGTATGACATCAGAAAGCTTGGGGAAAAGCTGGGATTTACTTCCAGCCCTTGCTACTTACTGGATGAGTCATTTTGGGCTAATTACTGTATCTTTCCCAGCCTTAGTTTTCTCTTATAAAATGGGAATGGAACTATACTAATACTACCAACAAGAATACTGAAGCCATAGAACTCTTTTTTTTTTATTTTATTTAAGGTATGCAAGTTTCATGTATTTCATATATACAGATTCAGGAACATAGTGATACTTCCTACCCTACCCTCCCTCCCTCTCATGCTCCAACCCTTCTTCCTCCTCCCTCTCCTATTCCCACTCTTAATTTTTACAAAGATCTGTTTTCAGTTTACTTAATACTCATAAGGTTAACCCTACACTAAGAGTTCAACAATATTTTGAAGAAAAAAACACTGTTCCTCAACAGTAGAGGCATGAGATGAAATAGTTTACATATTCTGTTTAAATGTAACATCTCACATTTGGTTAGTTATTACTACCAATATATATTTGTTTCTATAAACATACTTTAAAAATTGTGTCTCAGAGCCTGCTTCATGGTGCAGCAGGTTAAGCCACCCCCTGCTATGCCAGCATCCCCTATGAGCTCCAGTTGGAGTCCCAGCTGCTCCCCTTCTAAATCAGTTTCCCACTAATGTCCCTGGGAAAGCAGTGGAAGATGGCCCAAGTGCTTTAGTCCCTGCCACTCATGTGAGAGATCACGATGGAGTTTCTGATTCCTCATCCAGCCCTGGCCATTTTAGCCATTTGGGGAGAGAACCAGCTGATGGAAGACCCCTGCCTCTCCCTTTCTCTCTAGAATTCTGCCTTTCAAATAAATAAATAATTCAAAATTTCATCAATTTTGTTTAGTTAGTTGTTTTTTTTTTTAAAGCCAGTAACGGAATTAGAGAAAATTTCTACCTGCCTATTTAACATTTGTTTATATAGTTATCAACTCACAGTTATTTCTGCAATGTTTTGGCTTATAATCCAATACCATTTTAGTCATTGTGTTGTATACATTTTTCCAGCTTTGGTCATTGAGAGCTCTTGCAGTTGATTCCTGTGTTGCTTTGACTTAACGAATTACTATGGGTTGTATTTAGCTTTTCCTTACTTTCTAGCACTAGAAGGGACCCTAGGCTCAACTTCAGGAGAATCAGTCATCTTATCATGGAACCTTAGTTCCTTTCATAGCAAAATTGTATTAGAAATCAAAGTCTGGGTACTAGCTATGCTTGTTGCTACTGGACATCATTGATGCTAGGCTCCCTCAGCTGACAGAACAAGGGAATATATGTGCTTGTATACATACTAACTCAATAAATTGCGTTTCAATGCTGATATTCAAGTGTCAATTTAGTGCACAAGGTATATACAGTATTTTTTGGTTAAGCAACACTTAACATGACTATTATAAATTTAAGTCAAAATTATTTTTCTCTTAGATAATCAAAATTTAGGATGGCATGAAATTTAAGGTGTGAATGAGAATTGAAAACAGAAATAATAATCCAAACCAACTAAAATGAAGCAAAAACACAGTTACTACTATCAGTGTACTTTAAACATCTCCTTAAATCCCCATTATGTTGCACAATGTTCAAGCCAAGTTGTGCCTTCTAAGTAGCATTTCAGTATTCAAAATGGGCTCAGGAACAATGTTTTTTCTTTCTTTTTTTTTATTCATGCTATTTGTCGAACTCTCTACTTAGTATAGAGTTAATCTTATGAATATGAAGTTAACTGAAGATAGATCTTTGTAAAATATAAGAATGGGAATGGGAGAAGGAGGAGGAAGAAGGGTGGGAGGGAGAGAGGGTATTCTTAAATTTGAATATATGAAATGCATGAAGTTTGGATTCCTTAAATAAAATTTTAAAAAAACAATTGGTTCATACAATACTGAAAAGTTGAGACCGGTATTAAAGCCACTCAATAAAGCCACTGCCTGACGCTGGTATCCCACATGGGTGCTGGTTTGAGTCCTGGCTGCTCCACTTCTGATCCAGCTCTCTGATAATGGCCTTAGAAAAGCAGTGGAAGATAGCCCAAGTGTTTGAGCCCCTGCCATTCACATACCTTGGGCCTGGCCATTGTGACCATTTGGGGAGTGAACCAGTGGATGGAAGATCTCTCTCTGTTTCTCCCTCTCTCTCTGTAACTCTGTTTTTCAAATAAATAAATAAATCTTTCAAAAAAAAAAAAAGAAGTCGAGAAACAAAAATTATTATTGAAAATCTTGCTATAATATCTTAGAGATAGAATTCAAATGCTTCCTGGAAACATGTTTACTGACTAGTCCCACACGTTAAAGTTAAGGTTAAAGAAAATATTTGGAAAAATGATAGTAAAAATCTGTATCTCTGAGTACATATACTTAAAAGTCCTATGTGAAAAATTCTGATAATAATATGAATTGTGTATTTGGATACATAATAGCGCCCTACACCTAGAATCAGAGCCCGTTGTGTTGATACTGACTTGTATGTCCTGTTTTACTTGAGACCTTGCTGATTTTGGTTACTTTTTTTCATTTTTTGGATAATCTTCATTGGTCTCTCTTCTTTTCGCTTCCTAAATGTGAGGATCTTAAGATTTTAGCTTTAGTTTGCTCGGTGCCCTTGGAATTTCATACACTTTCATTATTTCAACTATTATTCAAATGTAGAAAAGTTCAAATGCTTGTAACCAATCCTGTCTGCTGAGTTATACAGGCAGATTTTCCAGACAACCTGACACTTCTGCAAGAAGATTTATCTGTCATTTCAAACTCAGTATGTTTAAACATCTCATTCATTTCCTCCCAAAGCTAAGAGTCATGTGGTACTCCTCCTTCTTCCTCATGCCCTATAATTATTTTTTCTGAGTAGTATTGCCTTTTCATACACAGTGGTTCATGAAGTGTGGTTTTATGAAAAGAGCATGACTTTTAGAATTAAAGATTAGGCTCAAGCCCTTGCTTGAATTTAGTTAGACCTGGCAGGTACCTAACCATTGGCAAGCTAGTTATTCCTATTGAATCCTTGATTCCTTATTGGTAAATCTGATGATAACAGCACTCACTATGAGTAGTTGTTTTCAATCTTAGAGACTATATAAAAGTACATGGCAATCAAAAATATTAGCTTACTTCCTTTCGTTTCTTTTTCCCATGAGTTATCCTCAGCCCAGTCCAGGCTTACATTTGTTTTCACAATTTCCAATTAACTTTCATGCCTATGATTTTCCATTTTCTATTCCAGCCTGTAAAAAGTTGCTAGATGACTCTTAGTAACACTAGCACACAGCTCTACCTTTCATGTTCTCAAGACCATCCTGTAGCACCCCTTTGTCTATCATCGTGATACTGCAATACGACCTCAAATTGACAATTTCTACCACATCTTCTTCCTTTATACAAATTGTCTGCTGTTGACTGTTACTTCGTCTTTGACCATCCCGTGCACTTTCTACCTTTACCTACTCTATTTTGTCTTTCTGTAATTCCCTATTCCATATTTGGCTGTTGTATTCATATTCTATAATCTGTCTGCTTCAGGATTTGATATTATCTCTTACTTGAAAATTTCTCCTGGTTTGTTTGTATTGTTCTTTTGATATTTACCTTCTACAAAAATCACTAATATAATGAAGCACAGTATCTGCCTTCAATAAGCTTATGATTCAGTAGTGGGACTTAAAGAATACATAGTTGTGGCCGGCACCATGGCTCACTTGGCTAATCTTCCGCCTGCGGCGCCGGCACCCCAGGTTCTAGTTCCGGTTGGGGCGCCGGGTACTAGTCCCAGTTGCTCCTCTTCCAGTCCAACTCTCTGCTGTGGCCCGGGAGGGCAGTGGAGGATGGTCCAAGTGCTTGGGTCCCTGCACCTGCATGGGAGACCGGGAGGAAGTGCCTGGCTCCTGGCTTCGGATCAGCACAGCGCCAGCCATAGCGACCATTAGGAGAGTGAACCGACAGAAAGAAGACCTTTCTCTCTGTCTCTCTCTCTTTCACTAACTCTGCCTGACAAAAAAAAAAAAAAAAAAAAAAAAAAAGAATACATAGTTGCTAAGTGCATAAGTTAAAATGAATTTATCCATGCATATATTCAGGAGACACACTCAGTGCCTGTTATGTGTCAAGGATCATGATATTCTTATGGAAAGCTCTTCTACATCCGACACTGTCAGGACCCAGCAAAGTTCTATGAAAAGTCACTTCTTTGTTCTGTTCAGACATGGAATAAGAGCCTTTTTCTTGAATAAACTCAGAATGTGGTCAAGCATCTTCAGACTCCAGAACAATTATTTAAATGCATGATCAGTTTAGTTTTCTGGCAAATACTGGTTGAGAATGGATTTGCATTGTCTACTTTTTTCTGATTTCCTAAATTTGTGGTGAAATATGTCTAAGCTAAAATTTAACATTTTTACTTTTTTAAGTATATAGTTTAGTGGCATTAAGAACATTTACATTATTTTGCAAGTGTCACCATTTATTTATAGAACATTTCTCATTTTATAGAAACAAATTCTGTACTTCTTTAATAATAATTCCAATTCCCTCCTTCCCCATACTCTGACATCCATCATTCTAGTTTACTTCCCTATGAATTTGATTACTATAAGATATCTCACATAAGCAGAATCATATAGTATTTGCCATTTTGTGGCTAGTTCATTTCACTTAGCATAATGTTTTCAAGGACCATCCACAATGTAACCCATATTAAAATTTCATTTCTTTTCATGAGTAGTGTTCCATCATGTGACTATATTACAATTTTATCCACCAGTCTGTCAATAGACATTTAAGTTCTTTGTATATGTGGCTACTGTGAATAATACTATCACAAATATCGGTGTATACATATCTGTTCAACTCCTTTTCATTCTTGTGTGTGTGTGTGTGTGTGTATATATATATATATAAAAACTTAAGAGTGCAATTGAAAGAACATATGGTAGTTTTATGCTTAAACATTTTGGTTTGATTTACACAAATGCATTATCTTACAATTCTTTTTTTTTAACTTTTATTTAATGAATATAAATTTCCAAAGTACGATTTATGGATTACAATGGCTTCCCCCCCATACCGTCCCTCCCACCCACAACCCTCCCCTTTCCCACTCCCTCTCCCCTTCCATTCACATCAAGATTCATTTTTGATTATCTTAATATACAGAAGATCAGCTTAGTATACATTAAGTAAGGATTTCAACAGTTTGCTCCCACACAGAAACATAAAGTGAAAATAAATAGATGATTATTTTAAATGATGATGAAATCAGATCAGACCTATTGTCATGTTTAATCCCAGTGAGAGTCAAGTTGGGAGTTGATAATTTCTTTTCTTTTTTTTTCTTTTTTTTTTTTTTTTTACAGAGGATCAGTTTAGTATACATTAAGTAAAGATTTCAACAGTTTGCACCCCCATAGAAACACAAAGTGAAATATATTGTTTGAGTACTCGTTATAGCATTAAATCACAATGTACAGCACATTAAGGACAGAGATCCTACATGAGGAGTAAGTGCACAGTGACTCCTGTTGTTGACTTTACCAGTTGACACTCCTGTTTATGGCATCAGTAATCTCCCTATGCTCCAGTCATGAGTTTCCAAGGCTATGGAAGCCCTCTGAGTTCTCCGATTCTTATCTTGTTTAGACAAGGTCATAGTCAAAGTGGAGGTTCTCTCCTCCCTTCAGAGAAAGGTACCTCCTTCTTTGAAGACCTGTTCTTTCCACTGGGATCTCACTCACAGAGATTATCTTACAATTCTGAAAGACAGAAGTTTGCAATGGGTCTCCCTGGACTAAAATGAAAGTGTAGGCAGAGCTGCATATCTTTGAGGATGATCTAGAGGAGGATCTGTATCCTTGTTTTTTTCAGCTGTTAGAAGCTCATGGGATCCCTTCTGTCTTCAAAGCTAGCAATGTAACATCATTCTGACATTGAGTCTTCTGCCACTGCCACGGCCTCCCACTTAAAAAATATCCTTCACAAAATACAAAAGCAGGGGCCGGTGCTGTGGGGCAGCGGGTTAAAGCCCCGGCCTGCAGCACCGGCATCCCATATGGGTGCTGGTTCTAGTCCTGGTTGCTCCTCTTCCGATCCAGCTCTCTGCTATGGCCTTGGAAAGCAGTAGAGGATGGGCCCCTGCACTCTCGTGGGGGACCCGGAAAGCTCCTGGCTCCTGCCTTCAGATGGGCCATCTGGGGAGTGAACCAGTGGATGGAAGACCTTTCTCTCTCTCTCTCTGCCTCTCTCTGTCACTTTGTCTTTCAAATAAATAAAATAAATCTTTAAAAAAATGCAGAAGCATAAAACATTTTCATTGTTTTAAGTGTACAGTTCAATTGTGTTGATTATGTACACATTGCTGCATAACAAATCTCCAGAACTCTTGCAAAATTTAACTCTATGCCCATTTAACAACAACCCACATTCTGCTTTCCTCCATCCTGTAGCAAACACTATTTTACTTCACCTCTATGACTACTCTTAATACCTCATATAAGTGAATAACATATATAATGTGTTTGTGATTGACTTATAACTATGTGTTGTGATTGACTTACAACTATGTGTTGTGATTGACTTATAACTATGTGTTATAGTATGTTTCAGAAATCCTTTCCTTTTTAAAGCTAAATAATATCTCACTGTACTAACAGGTCATATTTTGTCTATCTTTTCAGCCATTAGTGGACACATGCAATGCTTCCAGTCTTTGTCTATTGTGAATAATATTATTAGGAACATGAGTGCACAAAAATTGTTCCAGTTCTTGCTTTCAATTTTTTGAGGTATATTCCCAGAAGTAGATTTAAATTGCTGGATCATATGAAAATTCTTATTTTATGTTTTGAAAAATCACCATAATGGTTTTCATACTGATAGCATTGTTTTTTTCTCCTCACCAACTAAGTAAAAAGGATACAATTTCTGTACTTTCTTTTCTTAAGCTTTATTTATGTATTTGTTTGCTTATTTAGAAGAGTTACAGAGAGAGAAAGAGAGAGAAAGAGAGAGAAAGAGAGAGAAAGAGAGAGAGAGAGAGAGAGAGATTTTCTATCTGCTGGTTCACTTTCCAAATGCCCACTATGGCCGGGGCTGGGCCAGACTGAAGCCAGAAACCAGGAGCTTCACCTGGATTTCCCATATGGATGTAGGAGTCCAAGCACTTAGGCCATCTTCCACTGATTTTCCAGGTGCATTAGCTAGGAGCTGGACTGGAAGTCAAGCAGCCAGGACCCGAACCTGTGCTCATATGAATGACTGCACCACAGGCAGTGGCTTAATCCTCTGTGCCACAACACAGGCCCCAATTTCTATACATTCTTACCAACATCTGTTATTTCTCACTTTTTTCCTTATTGTAATAATAGCAATCCTAATAGATGTGAAGTGATATTTAATTGTTGTTCAGATTTACATATATCCTGAATGATTAATGATTAGTTTCCTGTTAGGTTTATTCCTACTTATTTATTTTTTATGCCATTGTAAGTTAAATTAATTTTTAATTTCCTCTTAGATTGTTAATTTTTAGAAGAGTTTGTTGAAAAGGGGAATTGAATTTTATCTTGGTATAAAAGTTTGAAATCCATGCATAGCTTTCTAGGTATATGTATATTCCATGAACTTTCTACATACTCATAACATGTATTTTAACATTTCTTGCAAATTTGTTTTAATTTCATCTTCCGTGAAAATGTTTTTTTCCTAATACTGATATGCAATATACTGCTGCATGCTTATATTATATCCTTCCATATTGAATTTGATTATTAGTTTTAATCATTTTTTTTTCTAAAATTTAAGGGCTTTTGCAATATAAAATCATGTCATTTGTGAATGGAGATAACTTTTCTTATTCCTTTCCAATTTTGATGTCTTTTATATATTTACTTTTTTGGTTGGCCTAATTACTCTGGCAAAGATTTCCAGTACTATGTTGATGGAAAGTAGAAAACATGGCTAGCAACAAAGCTAGGAATTTTCTGGGAATTTTTTCATATCACATTACTCTGACACTGAATCTTGTGTCTTATTCCTGACATTATAAGAAAAATCTTCAATTTTTAACCATTTAATATGGGGCTAGGTGTGGTACTTTCATAATGACTTTCTTTTCTTTTTTTTTTTTTTTTTTTTTTTTTGATAGGCAGAGTGGACAGTGAGAGAGAGAGAGACAGAGAGAAAGGTCTTCCTTTGCTGTTGGTTCACCCTCTAATGGCTGCTGCGGCCGGCGCACCATGCTGATCCGAAGTCAGGAGCCAGGTGCTTCTCCTGGTCTCCCATGGGGTGCAGGGCCCAAGCACTTGGGCCATCCTCCACTGCACTACCTGGCCACAGCAGAGAGCTGGCCTGGAAGAGGGGCAACCGGGACAGAATCCGGTGCCCTGACCGGGACTAGAACCCGGTGTGCCGGCGCCGCAAGGCGGAGGATTAGCCTAGTGAGCCGCGGCACCGGCCGTATCATAATGACTTTCATTATGTTGACACAGTTTCCTGTTCTTGGTTTGGTTTCCATTGGTGACAAAAGTATGTTTAATTTTGTAAAACGTTAAATGTCACTCCTGCTTCTTCTTGGGGTCTTAGATGTTCTATTGTGTTCTTTTGACCATAATCACTTGTTCCCAGTTGTCTGTGACTTTGTAGTCCTCCTGCAGATTTCACTCACTATACCATTTCCTTCACTGCCTTCTCTCACTTCTAACGTGCCATGCAAACTATGCTGCTTTTCTCTTCTGAGCTCTAAGTCAAGAAATATTAAATGCAGATCTTCAGGTAGCCTACAGATAAAGCAGAACATTGCAAATAATTTCTTTTTTTTTTTTTTAAGAAAGGAAACTGAGAAATGTGCCTCCTCCTGCTGACTACAACATGACACTTTGTGGAGGGGATATTGTAAGGGCAAACGCAAATGCCACAAAATTTCCCAGTGTTTTGACTTTGTTTCTTAAGCATCTTCTTGGTTGCTACATACCATTAACTCATTTCTCCAAAAGAACTATTTCTGTCAGCCTTTAGTTCTGTGTTTATGTGGAGGAAAGTGGTACCTAGAGTTTTTGCTAACATCACAGAAGCTACCATTATATGATTTGCGTTATTGCCAGAATATTCTAGGTTTCTGTTTTTTAGGATAGCCATAAAACACACATGAAAAAAATAAACTCTTTAGATAGATTTTGCTATAGAATTATTTTGTAACAATTTTATTTCAAAAAAGAAAGGAATTAGAATATTTGAAGGAGTGCTAATTTTGGTAGCCTCCTTGAAAGGGTATTTGATAGTATAAATTACACACACATGCACACACACACACACACTATAAAAGCATTCTGGGGGATCTTCAGAGAAGCTTCCCGAATTTGGTGTAGAAAAGCTGCGTAGCAATATATTAAGGAAACTATCTTTTGCCATAGTTGAAATGCTACAAAGAGACAGAACCAGTTGTTGCTAACAGAGTATTATCACAATATTTAGGCACCTCTCTGCTCAAATAGCTTAATAAGAATTTTTTCCTAGTTTTCTTTTTTTCACACACTTGTCTCATGTTTCAAGGAAAGCATGAGAGGTAAGTGGCAATTCAATCTTCTTCTAATGGTGCTACCTAAGTTCCCAAAGCTCATTATAGGAAAGGTTAATTTCTTACTGAGAAAATGTACATATTCAAAGAAGAATTAATCTCTATTTTTTCTATGTGTATGAAATATAGTTCTGAAGATTCAGAGGAAAAATTATTGCTTAAGTGAAATATTTGTACTTATGCTCTTTGGAGAGTTGTTAAAGCTTGATCTATGTTCTTTTCCTAGATCATGAAAGGTACTCAATAAATCTCTGTTGAGTATATTAATTTATGCAGTATTTAATGATAGTGCAGTTTGAACTATACCATATTTAGTCCATTGGAAGTGCATCTCCAAAGTAAATCACACTTAAACTTTGCTCTTGTTATGATCACCATGGTACCTAGTGAGAAAATTTCAGTGACATGGGCAAAATTATGATTCTTTTATTTGTTTTAAAAATGTATATATTTATTTGAAAAGCAGAGTTAAAGAGAGCAAGAGGGAGAGATAGAAAGAAAGAGAGATCTTCTATCCACTGGTTCACTCCCTAAATGGCTACAGTGGCTAGAACTGAGCTGATCCAGAACCAGGAGCCAGAAGCTGAACATATACAAAGCAGAGAATTTTCTTTGAAGAGATGATACATCTATATGTGTGAATAAGTGTTTTAATATATTACTGGTAATTACATTTTAAGATATATTCATTTATTTAAAAGCCAGAGTTACAGAGAAGGAGACGCAGAGGGAGGTAGAGAGAGAGATCTTCGATCCATTGGTTCACTCCCCAAATGGCCAAAACACCTGGAGCTAGTCCGATCGGAAACCAGAAGCCAGGAGCTTCTTCCAGGTCTCCCACATAAGTGCAGGGGCCCAAGCATTTGGGCCATCTTCCACTGCTTTCCCAGGCACATTCACAGGGAGTTGGATTGGAAGTGGAGCAGCTGGGACTCAAACTGGCACCCATATGGGATGTGGGCACTGTAATATTTCCATAAAGAAGGGACTGTAATATTTCCATAAATTCAAAGCTTATGGCCATCCATTACAACATATCTACTATTAATACTTAGGATATTACCTCTAAATTTTTATTATTTAATTATATAAATGTGATAATGACATCAAAATTTAAGCCACTTTCATTTAGGATTTTAAATTTTACTTAGTCTTGGGTTTTGGCCCGCCAGAATAGTCAGAAAATAAATTTACATTGTTTAGGTCACCCAGTTTATGGTTTTGATTATGGTAGCCCTAGAAAATTAAACTAAGCTATGTATAAAATTAAATGTGATAAAGTCAGGTAACAATGGCTTATAAATATTTGATGAAGGCATTGCAGGTATTTAATAAAAGAAAGTAGATTGAATGATCAGTGAAGGCAATAGCAAAAACTTAAGGTAGCACACAGAAAATATACAGATCAACTTAGCCTTGAGTGACAGATGGAGCCTGGGTGAATATGTATAAAAGAGTGAGAAAGAAAGGCATTGGAGGAATAGAGAGAAGGCTGGGCCCAAGCTTATAAGTGTTAGGTCTAGTGTTATTTGCCCTAGCTATGCTACTTTCAAGTGTTAGAAGGAAATGTGAAAGTAGCACAAAAGCAGACTATGAAAAGTTTAAACTCCAGGAAAAATAATGTCCATGTATCAAACTTGGTGTGTGTAACTAGAAAGTGAGTAAAGAGAAAACTGGAACCAGGAACTGATTCAACAGGAAGGAGCTGCTGTGCATGACGTAGTCTGAGCATTGGCTGTTACAGTGACAAAAAAGCAAGGAGAGTGAAATGAGTCAGTATTTCCCTTCCGTGAGGCCCAAAGTTCTTCCCTGAGTAAAATATACAAATTATGAGCCAGGTGCCTGGATGCAGAAAAGTGTTCAGCATATTTAGCACTTGCCTTTGATCAGATTCATAGAAGTACACAGGTTACATGTGAAACTAGAGTGAAAGCAGCAAATTACATCAAGTATTAGATTTCATGAAATATAGCAAGAACTAGCAAGATTAATATGCAATGGGTATTTAAGCAGCAGCAGGGTCAAGAGAAGTTGGCTGTTTTACATTTTATGGTTTCTTTTCCTTGCTTGTGCTTAATTTGCTCGAATTATTTAACTGCAAGGAACTTCATGCTTTTTGTATTATACATCATGGGCCAACATGAAATGAAATGAATACATAAATAAAATGAAATACATAAATGAAAATCCTTTAAATGTCAAAATCAATGCATTAAATTATATCAGCTCAGGCTGATAAAAGATTTTTGTAACTATTGCTTAACCTTTGAGTTTTCCAAAGGAAATGCTAAGTGAAGTAAAGGGAAGTAGACAATCCTCAAAACATCTTTTTTTAAAAAAGATTTATTTATATTTGAGAGGTAGAGTTACAGAGAGAGGGAGAGATAGAGAGCAAGGTCTTCCATCCGCTGGTTCACTCTCCAAATGGCCACATCAGATGGAGCTGGGCCTATCCAAAGCCAGGAGCTTCTTCCAGGTCTCAATGTCATATTTGAGACTGTCTGAAGTTAGTGATCCTGCCCAGATGCACATATCATAGTTCTGTCCGTGTTGGGTGAAAACATGCTACCAAGTATTTGCAGTTTATCTGTAAATCAAGTCCTAGATTGACATGTAGAGCTAAAGGTGAAACAAGAAATGCATAATCTCACTTACGTCTCACATGAAGACTATGTGGACAATGAAATAAAGACAATACAACATTTCAGCTTCCAAAATCATGAAATAAAGGTAAAAGAATATATTTTTTCAAAAGATTACTAAGGAAAATCCTTGAAACCTAAGTGTGTCATTTAATCAAAGTAAGTCATCCAATTGGCTTATACTCCAGATATGTTTTCTGTTGTCTTTCTTAATTTTGAAGTACAATTTAATGTAAGAAAAATAATCATAGAACAAAATAAGCATGTTATTAATGGTGCATTTTAATGACAAAATGCTATAGGAAATATTAGTTAAAATTGTTTTTCGGGTTGTACTTTTAATCTCCCTCTTGTTCTTCATTCTGGAATACAGTTAAAGATTTATCTATTTTATATGCCTCTATGAAACATAATTATTATAATTAGCAATAAAGAGAGAGAGACTGTCTTACTAGTATATTTATTGAAGGTAATATTCAAATATCTTCCAAGTATTTATTCTTTAAGCAAAGTAAAACAAATGTTTGCAGGCTAAACAGTGGAAAGTTATATTTATATAAAGAGATTTCGCCAAAATAAAAAGCAAAACCACCTCATAAGCTTGGAGCAATAAGTGGTAAGTGATAACTGATACTTGCTTGATCAGGTAGCCAAGTTATGACCTATTTCTTTCAGAGTTGCTATGTATTAGGAGACATAATTTGAACCCATTTTACATAATTTAAATCTATTTTAAAGTGGAATGCATATTTTTAAATTTGCTTTCACTGTGGTACAAATTCCCCTGAAAATATAACATAATCTTTTATTTTTGTCTATACTTATTGGAAATGAAGACTTACATATCCTCCTATATTACCAATATAATAATAATAGACTAGTGAATATCAGTTATGAGCCAGGCAATACACCAGATATTTTCTTTCTTTTTTTTTTTAAGATTCATTTATTTATTTGAGAGTTAGAGTTATAGACAATGAGAGGGAGAGACAGAGAGAGAGGTCTTCCTTCCGTTGGTTCACTCCCCAAATGGCCGCTACGGCCAGAGCTGCGCCGATCCAAAGCCAGGACCAGGAGCTTCCTCCAGTCTCCCATGCAGGTGCAGAGGCCCAAAGACTTGGGCCATCCTCTACTGCTTCCCCAGGCCATAGCAGGGAGCTGGATTGGAAGAGGAGCAGCTGGGACTAGAACCGGTGCCCATATGGGATGCCGGCACCGCAGGCCGAGGCTTAACCTACTGCGCCACAGCACTGGCCCCCAGATATTTTCTTGTAATGTATTAATCCAGCTAATCATCACAGTATATGAGTTAACTTTTATCCGCATTTTTCAGATATGGAAATTAAGTTTGTAAAGTGTAAAAAACTGTTCATCTTTATACATCTAGTGTTGAAATGAAAAAATATATATATATATAGAACTAGCAGATGCTGAATATCAATTGCTTTTTGCTTCTGTACTGCACTGCTTGCTCAATGACTTAAAGTGGGATGTCCAGCATAAGAAAAGGGGGGTGGGGATAATTGTACCTCTGTGACAGGCTTCACAAACTCCAGGAAGACGGGAAGGCCCAATTCTTAGAAAACGAAACTTAGTAATTACTTCCTGAAATTAATGGTCTCCTACTTCCTAGTGTGACCACTTCCTTCTGAGACGTGTAGTCCCGGACTGCTGAGATACACCAATAAAATGCTCAAATTTAGGTAATTGACATATAAAGAGTAAGGAACTAGCATACGTGTGTAATGACGAATATACTTGTTCACTCAAGTGTATAAAAACGCTGAGAACAAGAGAGGCGGGGCTTCTCAGGCCCGCACTGCACTATGTTGTATGTGTCGGTGGCAGCCCCAGCTGGCTGGCATTAAAATAATAAATTCTCTTGCCCTTGCATCTGTGACTGTCTTTTGTGGGTTAATTGGGAAAGGTCTCGGATCCCATAATTCAACACTAGTAAATGGATAGCTCTGTTTTCAGCCACAATCTGTCTGATGCTAAGGTGTTGTTCATTATGGTATTCCACAATGCTAAAGTACTCACGTTACATGACATTGAATTCATAGGAAGTAGACGTGTACAGATAAAGTATGTGTTTATTTGAAAGAAAGTTTTAGCTGATCTCACCTAACATAATGATGTCCAGTTCCATCTATGTTGCTGCAAATGGCAAGACTTCATATTTTTTATGGCTGAATAGTATTGTATTTATGTATATGTAACACATTTTCTTTATCCACTCATCAGTGGATGGACATTTTTTTGTTGCCATTTCCTGGCTGTTGTGAATAATGCTGTAGTAAACATATGAGTGCAGATGTGTTTTCAACAGATTGATTTCATTTTTTTGGACATACATCCAGAAGTAGGATTGCTGGATCATATAGTAATTCTATTTTTTGTTTTGGGAGGAACCTCTGCGCTGTTTTCCAGGAATAATTTATATTCCCATGAACAGTGTATAAACATTCCCATTCCTCCATGTCCTGTCATATTAATCTCACTCATATAGGAAGTCTATAAAAAGGATGATCTTGAGAGTAGTGGTGCAGCACAGAAAGTTAAGCTGCCTCCTGCAACAAACACATCCCATATCTGAGTGCCGGTTCAAGTCCCAGCTCCTCCGTTTCTGATCCAGCTTCCTGCTGATGCTCCCGAGAAAGCCGTAGATGAGAGCCTGTGTACTAGGGTCCCTGCTATTCATGTGGGATATCCAGATGGAGTTCCTGGCTCCTGGCTCCTGACTCTGGAGTCACACAGCCCTGGCTGTTGAGGGCATTTGGGGGTGAACCGGTAGATAGAAAATCTCTCTCTCTCTCTCTCCGTGTGTGTGTGTGTGTGTGTGTGTGTGTGTCTTCTCTCTCTCTCTCTCTGTCACTACTTTTTGAATGAATTAATAAATATTTAAATAATTAAAATGTGACCTCTTAGACATTAAGGCTCAGGAAGGAAGATGGGAGAGAGGGACAAATTGATGAATATTAGCTTTATAGCTAGGTAAAAGTAAGAAATTTGGGGGTCCTATTGCCTAGTGAGTTGACTACTGACAATGGCAATGTACTGTACATTTCTAAAAATAACCTGGAAGACATAATTTTGGATGTTTTCACTCTAAAGAAATAAGAAATATTAAATAAATATAGTTTACCCTGATTGGAACTTACACAGTGCAGACATGAACTGAAACATCACAAATTACCCCATAAAGCTGTATAATATTTTTAAGATCTCTATCTATTTGAAAGGCAGAGTTACAGAGGGGAGAGGGAGAGAAAGAGAGTGATCTTCCATCTGCTGGTTCACTCCCAAATGACCACAACATTTAAGGTTGGACCAGGAGGAAGCCAGGAGCCAGAAGCCTGTTCCAGGTCTCCCATGTGGATGTCAGGGGCCCAAATATTTGCTGCTTTCCCAGGCACGTTAACAGGGAGCTACATGGGAAATGAAGCAACAGGGACTTGAATCAGCACCCACATACGGGATGTGCACCCATGCCGAATGCCGGCATCACAGGCGGTGGCTTAACCTGTTGCATCACAATGCTGGCCCCAATAGGTACAATATTTTCGTGCCCATTGAAACTTATAAAAAGAAAAAGAAAACATTTAAAATAAAGAAAATCTTAGAAAAATTTAAACGAGAATTTTGGTAAATTAGATTAACTTTTGAAAGCTTGTTAAGCAATTTATTATCCTGATAAAATTTAAGGATTACAGGTTAGTGACCTATAACTGACATTTTTAGTTCAAGATATTTTAAGGTAGTAAGTCAAGGGACTTGAAAATCGTATGTCTTAGAAGTCATTTGAGAGGTGCACTTGTTTCTTTGGGGGACCTACTAATTTTGGCATTTTAGATGCTCTACTTTTAGAATTTGTTTCAGGAAGAGAAAGCTCTTGAGCCGATGCCATTTGCTGTTATCTCAAAGTAAACATCTGTGGATATTTTATCTAATTTTTAACAAATATTATTTTTATATGTTTATGAGGTACAATGTGTGCACTGTGGAATGATTAAACCAAGCTAATTACCATTTGTATCAGATTTTAGAGGGGGTACAAGTAAAGAAAAAATAGTATTTCTGTTTGAAATAGTTTGCAGATTGATTATGAAGTCTTTTGGTTTTGAATTATATTTTGAAGACTTCTATACTAAAGCTTTGATTTGTAGTTAGTTGGAAAGTAAGAACTACAACAAAACATAAATGTAGAATAATGGGTTTCCTCAGTCTAATAGCACTGAATTTGTTGCATTTGCATATATTATTTTTTTGACCATTCAGTTTTCCTGATTTTTTTTTTCGTGGAGTGGTGCTAGCTATTGCTAAATCCAAAGTAGAGTTGCTGATGGGCAAGTATCAGAAGCAGAAATACTGAATTAAAGTAATCACATCTGTCGCTCCCCGTCTTCGTGGAGGAACGACACAGGACCCTGCGCTGTTCTTTTGTCTGCTCGGCCCTCCCCGGGTTTGCTGCTGGTTCTTCCCGGGTTGGCTGCCGTCCCTCCACCTCCGTGGAAGGGCGGTTCCCCCTGCCACCTTCCCCACTTCCGCAGGGGAGCGGCACACCGCCGGCCGGCTCTCTCGGGGGCTGCACAGGTGTTCCTTCAGATAGATGTTCCTCGTGCATGTTGTCTCTCTCCTCCTTTATAGTCCTCTTCCGCCAATCCCAACTCTGCTACCCACACGCCAAGTACGCTGCTCTCCTCCAATCAGGAGCAGGATCAGCTCCTGCAGCTCAATCAAATTGGCGAGAGGCAGCTGTATAGAAGTTGTTACTCCCTTCTCAGCGCCATATTGTGGGAGAGCAGATGCATAGAATAAGTCTTAATTCCAGTAACGGTCTAGTCCGAGTTGCTCCCCACAACATCCTCTCAGAGATCTGAAAATACTCTATTCAAAGCACTACAGGTGGCATAATCCTCCAAGTCTGTGTTTGGCACTCGCTAAGGCTACTTATAGTTTTCAGATTTCAAAACTATTGATAGAAGCAAGTGAATCTGGTTACATCTTTACTTCAAATGTTTAAAATATCCTGGGCCTACATGTGTAGAAAGGAACACCAACAGTACTTTTCAAAAATATTGCTGTCTGAATAGAAGTAACATATAAATGTGATTCATGCATGGTACATATGTTTTTTAAAAAGCATAATAAAAATTCTTTCTATTCTCAAATCTGGATTTAATTTGAATATTTGAATCAGAAAACGTAAAATATGTTTTCTAGGCTGAACTGAATATTTCTAGGAAACATGTCTCTTTTTCTTTCATAATATTTTTGCATTTGCCATCTAGGTGAGGCAACATGTTTTGATCTAGTCAAGCAGTTGGAAGTTCTGCAAAACAAATTAGATGAAAATCTCAGAAAACAAAGGGCACACTATCCAAGTACATAATGAGGAGAAAACGGACATAGATGTATAGAAAGACAAGACACAGAGTCAGAAGTCTAAGCATTTACCTAGGAAGAACTTATGGAATCAAAGAAATAACATATACTATTATACATAATTTCACATTATGAAATGTTATATTAATTTTGATAATCCATAGAAGAAATGAAAACACATGACTAAATGTGTGTCAGTCTCATTTCCTGTGATCTAGCCATGGATGGTTATTATTTCTGGATCTCACACAGTGCGCGAGTTCCACTATGCATGTATTTTTTGCAATTTGTAATTTTCCATGGCATAAAACATTTTAGGGACCCACTATATTCAACAGGGAAGTACAGCAGGATCTAGCACTTTTCTAGCCTCCTGGTGGGGAAAATATGAAAATTAAACAATCAGAATCTGTTACATTAGGTTCATAAAACCTTTATTATTCAGATAATAGGGGAAATCTTAATTTTGCCTCTTTCCCATTTGATTTGGCCAAAAACTAAGGTGAAAATGCCAATAGTTATCAAAAATATTATTTTTACCAATATACTTACTTTATTCATTTATACCTCTTCCCTAAATTGGTATTTTTCTCCTTTCTAATTATTGTACAAAAACTAAATGAGCTTACACTGAAGTAAGTAGATTATAAAACTAGTTAATCTTTCCATTAAATAGTAAGATTGCTTTACTGAATAAATACATTCATGGTAACTCTGAAAAGGACTTGTTACCATTTGGTTTTACTAAATGGGATGCTAAAGTATCAGTGTATTCTATATTAACATTCTGTATCGTCATTCACTATTATAATAGCCTTGTCAAAACTTGCTAATTTAAAATTCATGAATTGAGATTTTGTAATACTTCAATCAGGTCATAGATTGATACAACTGAAAAGAGTTTATCAAGCAAGTTAATGAACAGCAAAGGGAAAATACTTACCAAATAAAAAGAATACAAGATTTTAACGTATTTTGGAAACACTAATTTACGTGTCAAAATATAACTCTAGTATAAGAAAACTTTTAGTTTTGATACATGAGCGTACTTCAAGAAGTTCAGAGAATGTAATTAAGATAAGTTTATTTTAGTACAAAATTATAAAAAACATCATGCATAGTTTTTCAGAATATGTATTTAAATGAATTTTTTGAAGACTTCATGCATATGAATCTCAAAATTTGTTGCATGAACATAAACATATTGCTTATATTTTCCACAAACTTTTTGAAGTGTGCTTATACTTATTGGAAGAAATCCTTGAATATATATTGTTAATATTGTTACCTGGGTTATCTGTATTAAATGTAACTTTGTTTCTTCTCAAATTAAGAGTTCTATCCCTATATTGTCAAATTCCATAAAATCAATTAGTAAAAAAAAAGGCAAATTCAAATGTACAAATCAGCTTTCTCTGCACAGGGAGAATATGATAAATTCAGTGTTCTTGTCCCTGGGATGATCCCTCTGCATCCAATACCAACTGATGGGAAGATGGCACTTTCTAAAAACTACTATAAAATAGTATGTACAAAGCCAGTTCATTCAACTTAAAATATTTATTGACAGTCCACCATGTACAAGGCACCGTGCTGATCCATCATACAGTATAACATATGTGAACAGTCCATGACCTTCCGTAGACGCTCTTACAGTTTCCCTGGAAACTGTTTTCAGCCTAGTGCCGTCTTCAGCTTCTACAGATGTTAAAACAAACATGAACTATCAAAATGCTGGCTCCTTGAAATAAACTCTATTGTATCTCATTTCTATATGTATTCTGTAAGTCTGAAGTTTACCATGATTTCTTTTTCTCAGAGAGTTTCAGTCAAGATTACATTACAAATATTAGGAACAAAATGAAGAAGAAGAGTAAGAAGATATTTTGCTACAAGAAAAGTCTGAGTGAATACTTGTGCCATCAAGAAATATAAGCAGAGATTTAGACAAACACTGAAGATATTATTCTTCCCAATCAAAGTAAAGTGATGAAAAGATATTGGAATTTCAATTCCTTAAGTTAAAGCAATTTTTCTATACTTGAATGATCTCTAGGTTCACTGTCAATATCAATAATACTCACAGTTGAGACATGCACTTGGTGCAGTGGTTAAGATGTTGTTTTGGAATGCTTAGGTTTGAGTCCTGGCATTGCTTTCAATTCTAACTTCCTAACCATGAACACCCTGGGAGGCAACAACTGATTGCTCCAGTAACTGAGTCTCTGCCAACCACATGGGAAATGCAGATCGAACTCCAGACTCTAGGCTTCAGTCTGGCTGATCCCTGGGTGTTTCGGGCATTTGTGGAGTGAACCAGTGGATGGAAGACCTTTCATCTCTCTCATCTCTCTCTCTCTCTCTCTCTCTCTCTCTCTCTCTGTATATGTGCATGTTTGTCTCTTTCTCTCTGCCTGACACTCAAAAAATAAACAAAAATTAATAATAACCAGTCAATATTGAATGATCACTTGCAACAAGACATATTTTTCCAAATACTCTCTATATAAAAATAACTTAATCGTCTCAACTATATTCTTATGATGCTACTGTCATTGATGAGGCAACGGGCTGTACAGAGTGATTATATAAACTGCTTAAACCAACACAATCATGTTTTGAATACAGGTAGCTTTTCTCTAGAAAGCCAGCCTTAACCACAAACAAAACCATCTCTTTTTCTAGAACATCTTGTCTAATTTGTATTTTTCTTAATTAATTTTGGAGATTAAATGCAAATTAATAGTGACTAATGATAGTTTAAATTTTGTCAGCGTCTGCATAACTGTAACAGATAGCACAGGCCTGATTCTTTCAGGCAATTCAGAGTTTGGAAGGCTGCCCAAGGGACTGTTTGTAGTTTCAGTATTTTTACATGTAAATTAGAAGTGATAGCTGCAGAATTCTACAGAGAGAAACAAAGCTTCAAAAGTCCCAATGGGTTCAGCCCGTTTCCCTATAGCTATGTTTTAATGGAGCTGTGATGTTACTGATGCTGCATCCACACTGTGTGTGGAGATAGAACTACCACTCACTTCTTGTATAATTTATTTCCTAAAGTCCTTTGAGGCACACTTCATAGAAGGTTATATAGTCTCTTGCTATCCGAAGGATGTTCTAAACAGAATGTAGAAATGTATTTGTCCATTTAGCAAATGTGCCTGAGAAATCAATGGAAGATGGCCGAAGTGCTTGGGCCCCTTGGCACTCATGTGGGAGACCACAATGGAGCTCCTGGCTCCTAGCTTCAACCTGACCCAACTCTAGGTGTCACACCCACTTGGGGAGTGAACCAGCAGATGGATGATCTTTCTCTCTCTCTCTCTCTCTCTCTCTCTCCCTCCCTCCTTCCGTCCTCCCTTCCTCCCTCCTTTTCCCTTTGTTCTCCCTCCCTCCCTCTTTCTTTCAGTCACTCTTTCAAATAAAAAAGTTAAAAATAAATAGACCAATATAATACTTGAGTGGGTAGGAATGAAACACAAGTTCCCACACTTTCCAGTTGAGCACACAAAGACAGAAGAAGCAGATCAATGCCAAAATGTTCCTGATTCAGCAGCTGCTTAGCTGCATCACTCACAGGCACTTTGAAATGGCACAGAAATTTGGACTTAATTCAGCTCCACTCTGTGACCTTTGATGTGTATGGTAGAAAGGTTGTAATTAAATTTCCTGTTAATATTTTCTATATAAACACAGCCTGTAAGACAGCATGCATAAATGTGCATCATATCTTACATGAAGATGCAAAGCAAAGAATTGAAACTGACAAAGTTTGCTTAAATTCTTGGACAGATTCATTTTATTTGTAAGAATCTAAAATGATGCAGACTGTATAAATGTATCAAATAAAGTTGTCTTTAGTTCCATGTAGAGACAAATTAAATATGACATTTGATATCCTACCACTCTTTTGGTTTTAGAGAAATAAAAATATTTCTTTTAATGAGCATTTTAGTTTTGCAATCCTTGAACAGGTGAAGCATATCAAAGTCGGATATTCTAAGGCTGGAGTTGTGGCATAGGGGATAAATCGCACCTGTGACACTGGCATCCCAAATGGGTCCTGGCTGCTCCACTTCTGATCCAGCTCCCTGCTAATGGCCTGAGAAAAACAGTAGAAGATGGTCCCAAGTGCCTGGGCTCCTGCCACCCATGTGGGAGACCCAGATGAAGCTCTTGGCTCTTGGCTTGGATGTGGTCCAGCCCTGGCTGTTGAGGCCATTTAGGGAGTGACCCAAAGCATGGAAGATTTCTTTCTGTCTCTCCTACCCCTCTCTCTGTAACTCTGCCTTTCAAACAAAATAAATGAATCTTTTTTAAAAGCCAGCTATTCCTTATATTTAAGTGAATGAATGCATGATTCGTATTTTTTGATATAATATTCACAGAACACAGAGGACTGGGATTATTTCTAAAGAATCCCCCATCCCTTGGGCCGGCGCTGTGGCTCGGCATCACATATGGGCACCAGGTGACAACTGACTGAACACCAAAAAGGAAACCTGTTGAAGTGAAATGGACACTATGAGAAACGGTGACTTGATCAGCATAGCCCTGACTGTTAATGAACAACTTAATACATTATCCCTCTTAGTATTTTTTTATCTGTTCTACTTAATACTACTGGTTTAATTTTGTAATTAATACACAGTTATTATATGCAATCAGATGATGAAGGCTAACACAAAGACTAATAGAGCATTACAGTATGATTTGTTTTCCCAGGGCGGCTGTCTAGATGGAGGTGGGGAGGGTGATGAGGGCCAGGTTCTGGACTGCAGCCATGACAATGTTGCCATCTGTCTTCAGTGTGGTCAGAGCACGGGGATCTGATAACTGAAAGGGTTACTAAGTGACTAACAGTTGGTAGCAGGTCCTGTTGGACTAAGCTGCACAAAATGATGATTCATGCCCCAAGCGGGATAGAGCAGGATGCTGTGAGATTTCTTCATGGCACTCAGAACAGCACAAAATGTAAAGCTATGAAATGTTTATTTCTAGAATTTTTCATATTTAATATTTTCATACTATGGATTATCACAGGTAAATAAAACTGCTGGAAGGGAAAAATGCAGATAAGTAGGGACTATGGTATCAAATAAAACAGATCTTAATTAAAATACATTAGAATATTAGATTCATTAGAAAAACCTAACAATCATCATCACATACATACCAAAAACACAGGAACAAATCATATGAAGCAAAATCTTACAGAATTTCAGTGAGAAGTACATTGTTTAATAATCATAGTTGGAGACTTCAATATCAACTTTCAATAATAGAACAACGTGGTGGAAGGATTACAAGGAAATAATGGGATTGAACAATACTATAAACTGGCAAGACCTAACAAACCCATACAGAACTCTCCACTCCAAAAGAGCATAATGTATATTCCTCTCAAGAGCACATGGGATATTCTGTATGTTAGGCTATACAACAAGTCCTGATGAATTTTTTTAGAAGGAAAATACACAAAATGTCTTCTCTGACCACAATGGAACACAACTATAAATAAATAATAATGGAAGGAAAAGTGGAAAATTCACAAATATTTAGAAATTAAATGACACATTTTTAAATAACCAGTGCAATATCAAAACAATCACAACAGAAATGAAAAAAAAATCTAGATGAATTCTTAAAAGCACAAAATACTTAAAATTATGGGATATAGTGAAAGCAGTGATTAGATGGGATTTCATAGTCTCAAACATATACATTAGAAAACAAGAAAGATATTAACCTAATTTTACCTCTTAAGGAAATAAGAAAGGACAATATGAACACACATCTAACTGAAGAGGGGAAGCTGGCGTTGCAGGGGAGATTCTCAAAAGAGGAGACTATAAAATAACAGAATCAGTGAAACTAAAAGTTGGTTTTTTTGAAAAAAATAAATCAGCAAACATTTAGTTAGACTGACCAAGCAAAGAACAGAGACCTCACTCAAATCATAAACAAAATTTTCAACAATACTATTGATCTTGCAGAATAAAAAGGATTACAACAATACACCAGAGGGACCAGCATTGTTGTACAGGAGGGTAAGCTGCTGTGTGCGATGTCAGCATCCTATATGAGCACCAGTTTGCATCCTGGCTGCCCCACTTCTGATCCAGCACCCTGCTAACACATCTTGGAAGGCAGAGAAGATGATCCAAGTATTTGGGCCCCTGCCACCCACATGAGAGACCCAGATGGAGTTCCAGGCTCCTGACTTTGACAATGCCCAGCCTCAGCTGTTGGGGAATGAACCAACAGATGAAAGATTTCACTCTATCTCTCCCTCTGTCTTTCTCTGTAACTCTGCCTTTCAAATAAATAAATAAATGTTTATTAAAAAAAGAGTACACTATAAGCAATTTTATGCCAACAAATTCATTATCTTAAGTGAAATAGACAAACTTCTAGAAAGACTCAAAATAACAAATCCATAAAGATGAAACAGAAAATCTGAACAGGCCTATCATGATTAAAGTGACTGAACTGTTAATAAAAAACTTCCCCATGAAGAAAAGTCAGGACTGCTTGGCTTGACTTTTGTAAACGGATACCAAAATTTTGTAAAGGAATTAACATCAATATTTATAACTCTTCCAATAAACAGAAGAGAAGATAACACTTTCCAACTCATCGTATGAGGCCAGCATTACAATGTTAACAAAGTCATCACAAAACAATAAAAATGAATTACAAATGCAGATATAAAAATTAACAAAATACTAGTAAACCAAATTCAGCAGCATATTACAAGCTTTATACATGATGATCAAGTGAGTTTTGTTCAGGAAAAGTTGGTTCAAAAATTCAAAAGTCATTTAATGTAGTAAACTATATTAATGTAATGAATGGAAAAAGTATACAACAATACCGATGCAGAAAAATCATTTGAAAAGTCCAAAATCCTTTCATGATCAAAATAATGAACTAGAAGTAGAAGGGAATTTCCTTAACTTGAAAAACATCGCTTATAAAAAATTGGCAGCCAACAGACTAACAGTTGCAGGTAGGTAAGGGGGAGTGGAGAAAGAGGTGGAACTGCTCTATGGTTACAGTTTCTTTTTGGGGTGATGAAAAATTTTGTAAACTAGACAGTGATGATGGTTATACAACATTTTGGCTAAGCTAAATGCCACTGAATTTTATACTTAAAATTGGTTGAATGGTGAATTTCATGTTACATGAATTTTATCAAAATCATTTTTATTGAGCACATGTGTTATGTTTAGGGAAATGTGCTACATACATTGTTGAGGACAAGGTAAATAAGACACAGTTCCTTACCTAAAGAAAGTTACAAACTTAAAGAAAGATAACTTAAAAAAATATAACACAGGGACAAACAAAATATATGGATTTAAGATAAAGAAAGACACTATATCTAGTTTAGGAGTATTGGGAGAGGCTTGTAAAAAGAGGAGACAGTTTACATGATCCTTGAACAACATGGTGGTTAGTATGTGGGCATATGTTATGTGTACATAGGGGTAAGTAAGCTGATAAATATTTGTAGGCTGCCTTTTCTGAGTAATATCAGTGTTCTAGGTACTGATAATACAATAGTGAGTACAAGAGATATTTGTTCACCTGCATTTTTTCTCATAGAAGTCTAACAGCATTAAACAATTGCAAATATAATAAATATTAGGAAAGAAAAGTGTAATTGTTCTGTGGATATAGCAGAGGGATCACACTTGCTTCTAGAGTTCAATAGAGATGTAAAGAGCAAATGTTCTAGACAGAGGGAGCCACAAGGCCCTGAGAGACCATAGCAGCCTAATGGAACCAAGAGAAGTGAAGTGGGTAACTGTTTCACTTATTTTCCGAATATGAATGCTTTTCAGGGACTTGGTTTCAATGATTATACCAGGACAAGAGGAACACATTAGAACTCTCCATAGTTAAAATCTGGACTTAGAGTCAACCAAGTATGATGGAGGCAGCAAAGGAAGGAGAGAGTTTGAAATATTATCTTCTTAATTAGGTCAGTTTGCATTTTTAAAGTGCAATAAAGTTACACAGCAAGAACATTCATCACTAAATAAGCTACACTGCCTTGTATTACAACATATAACTAGCTGCTAAGAGACTAAAACATAGTATTCGAGGGAATGCTAAAATATTAGCTACAGTTAACTTTATTTTTAAACTAGTACTCAAACAGTATTTTTCACTTTATGTTTCTGTGTGGGAGCAAACTGTTGAAATCTTTACTGAATGTATGCTAAACTGATCTTCTCTATATAAAGAGAAATGAAAACGAATCTTGATGTGAATGGAAGGGGGGAGGGAGTGGATAAGGGGAAGGTTGCGGGTTGGAGAGACGTTATGGGGGGGAAGACATTGTAATCCATATTCTGTACTTTGGAAATTTATATTCATTAAATAAAAGTTAAAAAAATATCAACCCATAATTATAGCTATTTTCATATAATACAATCATACTTTGCTCCGTTTTACAAATGCCTTCCTCAGTCTAGTTTATATATCGCTGTATTTCCTGTAAATTTTATTTTTTTACTTTTGTAAGGAATTTATTAGTACAGTAGATTCCCAGGGTCACAGCAAATGCATGATAATTACTGCAACACAATTCTTATCAATCCTTATGTTAGTGCGATATTAATAGGGCAGATTCCATGTAATTCAGATATAGTTATAAAAATATTCTTCCCTCCCTCCTCTTTTCTTTCTTTCTAGCAAATTTTGAAAGTTTATTTACTTATATTTATTTGAGAGAGAGACAGAAGGAAGGAGAGAGAGGGAGAGAGAGAGAGAGGGAGGGAGGGAGAGAGAGAGATCTTCCATCCACTGGTTCATTGTCAATGACTGCAATAGCCAGGACTGGGCCAAAGCAAGGAGCCCTGAATTCCATCCGGGTTTCCTATGTTGGTGACAGGACTAAAACACTTGAATGCCACCTGTGGCCTCCCAGGATCACATTAACAGGAAGCAGGATTGGAGGGGGAGTAGCCTGGACTCCAACCTGCTCTTTCATGTGGGATGTAGGCATCCTTAGGAACTTAACCCTTTGTGCTACAAAGCCTGCCTCTCCAGTAAGTTTTTAAAATGCAGTGTCTCAGTTGATCATAATGATAGGACTAAGAGTCAAAGGGAGCACATAAACAAGACTAGTGTCTGCAAATACTGACTGATAGAATCAAAAAGGGAGAGAACGATCCAACATGGGAAGCGGGATACACAGCAGACTCATAGAATGGCGGATGTCCTAAACAGCACTCTGGCCTCAGAATCAGCCCTTAAGGCATGCAGATCCGGCTGAAAAGCCCATGAGAGTATTTCAAGCATGGAAAGCCAAGACACTCTGGCAAAAAAAAAAAAAAAAAAAAAAAAAAAAAAACAAACACCTAAATGAAAGATCTCTGCAAGTGAGATCCCAGTGGTAAGAACAGGGCCATCAAAGAAAGAGGTACCTTTCTCTGAAGGGAGGAGAGAACTTCTACTTTGACTACGACCTTGTCTAAATATGATCAGAGTCGGTGAACTCAGGGGGCTTCCATAGCCTTGGCAGCTCATGACAAGAGCCTAGGGTGATTACTGAGGCCATAAACAAGAGTGTCAATTTGTTAAGTCAACAACAGGAGTCACTGTGCACTTACTCCTCATGTAGGATCTCTGTCCTTAATGTGCTGTACATTGTGATTTAATGCTATAACTAGTACTCAAGCAGTATTTTTCACTTTGTGTTTCTATGTGGGTGCAAACTGTTGAATCTTTTTTACTTAATATATGCTAAACTGATCTTCTGTATATAAAGAGAATTGAAAATGAATCTTGATGTGAATGGAAGGGGAGAGGGAGCGGGAAAGTGGAGGGCTACGGGTGGGAGGGAAGTTATGGGGGGGGAGCCATTGTAATCCATAAGCTGTACTTTGGAAATGTATATTCTTAAATAAAAGTTAAAAAAAATAAAATGCAGTATCTTTCTTTTAAACAAGTGAACACTATAATCATGCTGATATCACAGAACATTTAGATGGATCTTAATCCAGAACTCATCTTAAAATGTCGGGTTCCGGTGTCAGCTCCAGGTGCCGCTGCCGCAGCCACTGGACCCGGGATGCCTTGAAGGAGGGAGGAAGGGAGGCCACAAAGACCCAGCAAGGCAGCAAGGCCGTATAGGACCCCTGAGGAGACTGACACTCAGTTCCAGGTTGAAAAGCAGAAGGCCAGGGAAGACAAGCAACAAGAAAGTGGAGGTGACTCCAAAAGGGAGAAGAAATCACTAGACTCAGACTCAGCCCAGACTGAGCGAGTGAGGCTAAAGATGAAGACTACCAGCAAAAGTGCAAAGGCGTGCAAGGGGACCTTGACATTGAGAACCCGAAGCGAATGGTACAGACAACCAACACAACTGGATCTGGGCCAGGCGCAAGAACTTTTAAGGAGAGAATGAGAAGAAATGGCGAAGCAGAAGACAATAAAAGCGTTACATGAGAATGCGTTTAGCTGGGAAGACTGTGGAAGCCGACACTGTCCTTGCCCGGCTGGCGATCTTTCAGAAGCAGCAGAAGGAGGCAGCAAGGAAGAAAGAAGAGGAAAGGAAAGCAAAGTCATGACGTGACTGTCAGGAAAACGAAGGCAGTGACTGCCCCTGAACAAGTGCAGCCTGTGGGATGACATGTTGGGGAGCCGGACTGCACCATCGGGTGTTGGGGGCTGGGTAAGAAGAGCTTCCACGTGTCTGGAAGTAGGCGATTGTGCCAGAGGCCACTGCTGACAGATCTGACACCAGCCCTAGTCTGTGTTGCCTGGGTGCTCACTCAGACAGGGGCTGTTCGTTTGGGTCTCTAGGTCCCTGAAGGTCATGGCTTATCCTTGGCCAGTCTCCTCTGGCTGAAGCCTCTCCTTTCTGCTTTTCCCGGCCCCACTGGCTCCTACGTGGCCAGGGTCAGTGCCTGTTTTTAACCCTACCACAAATCATTTCAAGAAATCTCTGTTTATTATGCAGAACTCTGCCAAGGAATGCTCCACAAATACATCTTATATGTTTACTTGGCAAATTAAACTTGACATTATCAAAAAAAAAAAAACCCACCACCTCATCTTTGATAATATGAACATAAATATTATGCTAGAAAAATCTTACAAAAATATGCATATTTATGTCTCTATCATTTGGTTATGAATATATTGTAAATTAGAAGCCGGTGTTGTGGCCTAGCAGGTAAAGCCACTGCCTGTAGTGCCAGCATCCTATATGGGTGCCAGTTCGGTTCATGTCCCAGTTTCTCCACTTCTGAGCCAGCTCCCTGCTAATGGCCTGGGAAAGCAGTAGAGGATGGCTCAAGTGTTTGGGCTGCTGCAGCCACATGGGAAACTCAGATGAAACTGCTGACCCAAGGCTTCATCTTGACCCAGCCTTGGTTGTTAAGAGTCATCTGGGGAGTGAACCAGCAATGAACGATTCCCTTCCACACACCGTGTAATGCTGACTTTAAATAAATAAATAAAGTCTTAAAAGATATGTTGCAAGTAAATGATAATTTTGATGAAATGCCTATGAACAATACGTGTATTTTAATACCATCACAATGTTAAATTTTTTTTTTTTTAATTTGACAGGTAGAATTACAGGCAGTGAGAGAGAGAGAGAGAGAGAGAGAGAGAAAGGTCTTCCTTCCGTTGGCTTCACTCCCCAAATGGCCTCCACGGCTGGCGCTGTGCTGATCCGAAGCCAGGAGCCAGTGCTTCTTCCTGGTCTCCCATGCCGGTGCAGAGGCCCAAGGACTTGGACCATCCTCCACTGCTTTCCCAGGCCATAACAGAGAGCTGGACTGGAAGAGGAGCAGTCAGGACTAGAACCCAGTGCTCATATGGGATGCCAGCGCCGAAGGCGGAAGGAGTAACCAAGTGAGCCACAGCGCTGGCCCCTAAATGTTTCTTAGTATATAGTTTTTAGATTTTCAGAATATAGTGGTAATTTCTAGAATTGATTCTTCTTGATAATTTTTTTTTCTGGGGCCGACGCTGTGGCGTAGTAGGCTAAGCATCCGCCTACAGCGCTGGCATCCCATATGGGCTCAGGTTCGTGTCTCGGCTGCTCCTCTTCCAGTGCAGCTCTCTGCTATGGTCTGGGAAAGCAGTGGAGGATGGCCAAGTGCTTGGGCCCCTGCAGCTGCATGAGAGACCTAGAAGAAGGTCCTGGCTCCTGGTTTCGGATTGTCTGAGCTCCGGCCATTGCGGCCATTTGGGGAGTGAACCAGTGGATGGAATATCTTTCTCTGTCTCTTCCTCTCTCTTTCTGTAATTCTGCCTCTCAAATAAATAAATAAATCTTTAAAAAAATGTTTCTTGGGCCGCCGCCACGGCTCACTAGGCTAATCCTCCACCTGCGGCACTGGCACTCCGGTTTCTCGTCCCGGTTGGGGTGCCGGTTCTGTCCCGGTTGCTCCTCTTCCAGTCCAGCTTTCTGCTGTGGCCCGGGAAGGTAGTAGAGGATGGCCCAGGTGCTTGGGCCCTGCACCCACATGGGAGACCAGAAGGAAGCACCTGGCTCCTGGTTTCAGATTGGCGCAGCATGCTGGCCATAGCGGCCATTTGGGGGGTGAACCAAAGGAAGGAAGACCTTTCTCTCTCTCTTTCTCTCACTGTCTAACTCTGCCTGTTAAAAAAAAAAAAGATTCTTTTCTATTTTTGGATGACATTGGATATTTCCAAATATATTTCTAGATAATAATTAGGTTAAATTAAAATATTGCCCCCACTTACTTTTGTGAATTTCTAGAATGTCAATGTTTACAAGGGAATATCTTATAGCAAACTAAGCAATGGATAGAATGAAAAACATTTAAGAACCCACTTTTATACATCATTGTCCTAGTTCTCCACAGAAACTCTGATTTAACACTGCTATGTGGATCAAAATGCTTTTATGAGAAATCTAAAATACAATTGAGAAGTCACAATACTTCAGATGAACACAAAGCCAAGAAAAGCTGCACTGAAGTGGATTAGAAAAGCAATTTCAATCCAGCTGCATCTGCCCTTCCCAAAAAACCAGCACGGGTCACACTGAGAAACACAGCATCAGGATGCAACTTTTTCCTTGAGTGAAATGAGAGTCTGGAGTGTGCGGCCAGTGTTCTGTCCTGACATCTACGGAGAGCTTACGGAACTGGCATAGTTGGGATGCATGAGGGAAGCCAATAACAAAGGGAAAGGCATGAGTGGCTTGCTTGCTGTGCGTAGCACAATTCTGGGTGAGAGATTGAGGCTTCTCCCCAGGAGGAAGGGAGAGGAATGGGGCATGCCACCAACATTGTGACCTTTCACTGCACTGCGTGAGGTGCTGTCTTGCCTCACTGGAGCACCGAAAGCACCCACAGAGCTTAGTGGGGACAGCTCAGAACCAAAAGGGGCAGGCAACTTGTTGGACCTGGTACGGTTCTGTGAGCTTGGAAGTTTTAGAACTAAACATTTCTCCAGAGGGAAGGTGGAACAGGAATGGAACATACTCCCAAGTGCCCTGGCCCATGATACAGCAGTCAAACACTAGAAGGAGCAAGGGATTACAGGCTCCTAAAAAAAAAAAAAAAAAAAAAAAAAAAGAAACTTGCAAATTATTTTTAAGATATATTTATTTATCTGAAAGGGAGAAAGAGAGAGAGAGAGAGAGGAGAGAGAGAGAGAGAGAGGAGAAAAAGAGAGAGAAAGAGAGAGAGATCTTTCATCTGCTAGCTCACTCTTCAAAATGACCACAATGGCCGGGACTGTAACAGGCCTAAACCAGAATCCTGGAACTCCATCCGGGTCTCCCAATTGGGTGGCAGGAACCCAAGTACTTGAGCCATCATCTGCTGCTTTCCCAAGTACATTACAGGGAGCTGGACTGGAAGTAGAGCAGTTGAGACTCAAACCCATGCTCATATGAGATGTAAGTGTTGTAGGCAGTGGCTTAATCTGCTATGCCATAACACTGGCCACAGAAATTTGTAAATTCTATCAAATTAGGAATCTACATACAGAAGTACAGAGAAAACACATCCATAGAAAAGGCTGGAGAAGTTCACATAATACTCAGAGGAAAAATAATAATACATAAAACAAGTTTTTAGAAGTTATGGAAGAAGAGAAGGAAGAGGGGGCAGAGAGCTTATCTAAAAATATTAAGACCAAATGTTCAAGTCTGCAGAGAGAAATGGACACCTAGATTCACAAAGCTCACAGGACACCAGAAAGGAGGAATCCAAAGACACCTCCAACAAGACAAATTAAAATAAAATTCGAGGACAGAGAATTTTGAAAGCAGTAAGATAAAAACAACTTATCACACACAAAGAACTCAAAATCTAATGAAACTTCGCAGGCCACAATGGCAGTGGGGCGAGATAGTAAAAGTGTCAAAAAAAAAAAAAAGAATGGCTAACCAAGAATACTATACCTGAATTTTTTTTTCAAAAATGAAGGAAAGATAAAAAAATTTCCCAGAAAATTAAAAATTGATAGAGTACATCACCATTGGATCTGCTTTATGAGAAATGCTAAAGGGAGTTCTAGTTAAAATGAAGGCTACTAAACATTACATGATAGCATAAAAAATGAAAATTAAGATCAGCATTGTGGTGCAGTCACACCAACACTTGAGACATAGGCACCCTATATCAGAATGCCGGTCCCAGTGCTCTGCTTCCAATCCAGCTTCCCACTAATGCCCCTGGGAAGACAGCAGAAGATGAATCAAGTACTTGGGCTCTGCCTACCATATGGGTGGCCTGGATGGAGTTCCTGGCTCCTGGCTTGAGCCAGGACTGTTGTGGCCATTTGGAGAATGAACCAGCAGGTGTTAGTGTGTGTGTGTGTGTGTGTGTGTGTTCCTCTCTCTTGTCACTCTGTTTTTCAAATTAATAAGTAAATCTTCACAAAAGAAAGCAAGCATGAAATTTGGGAAGGTATTTGGCCTAGCAGTTAAGACAATGGTTAGGATGTTTATATCAATGTGTGGGGGCTTCACTCCCTGCTCTCTCTCCTGATTCAGGCTTCCTGCTAATGCAGATCCTAGGAAGCGGTGAGGATGACTTAAATGGTTGGGTTCCTGCTTTGGCTATCATCTGCTGCCTCTCAGGGTGCAAATTAGCAGGAAGCTGAGCAGGGAATTGAAGTAAGCTCTCGAATACTAGTAGAAGGCATCCCAAGCTTCAGCTTAACTGCTGTGCCAAATGCCCTCCCCCCACTATTAAACATTTAAAGAATAATTAAAATCAATCCTTGTGAATCCCCTCTCAAAAACTGAAGAAGGAACACTTTCAAACTCACTTTAGAGGCCAACATTACACCAATATCAAAGCCAAATAAAGACACAAGAAAAGAAAACTATAGGTCAATGGATGTACTAACCGATGCAAAATTCTTCAATGAAATGTGAGAAAACTGATTTCCATAGCACATTAAAACAATCAAATCATTTCTGAAAGGAAAATTTAAAGTGACATTTATCACTGGGGTTCAAGGATATTTTGTTATGTACGAATCAATTAATATGATACATCAAATCAACAGAATGAAGACTATCATGCATCAAATGGAATTTGAAAAACTTCAACAATATTTCATCATGAAAGCTCTCAACAAACTAGATCTAGAAAGAATTTGCCTCAACATCATAAAGGAAAGCTTGCTGGGGCTGGTGCTCTGGCGTAGTAGGTTAAGCCTCTGCCTAAAGTGTCAGTACCCCATATGGGTGCTGGTTTGTGTTCAGGTTGTTCCACTTCCAATCCAACTCCCTGCTAAAGCCCGTGGGAAAGCAGTGGAAGATGGCTCAAGTGCTTGGGCCCCTGCACCCACCTGGGAGACCTGGAGGAGGCTCCTGGTTCCTGACTTTGGATGGCCCTAGCTCTGGCTGTTGCAGCCATTTGGGGAGTGAACTAGCAGATGGAAGATCTTTTTCTCTGTGTCTTCCTCTCTCTGTCTGTAACTCTATCTCTGAAATAAATAAATAAATAAATAAATAAATAATCTTTAAGAAAAAAAGGCCCACAGCTAATGTTATACTTGAGGGTAAAAAAAAAGAATGTTTTTCCCTTTATCTTCTAAGATTGGGAAGAACAAAAGAATACTCACTCTTGACACTTTTTTTAACACAATACTGGTAGTACTACCAAGATCGATTTAGGCAGAAAAAGAAATAAATAATAGTCATTCCTGAAAGGAAGAAGCAAAAATTTTTTTTGTCTGGAGATATCACAATCCTACATACTAAAAGTCCTAATAAATTTCTAAAGAAACTTAAATAAACTAAGGAAAGTTGCAGAATACAAAATCATCATACAAAAATCAGCTGTGTTTCTAAACATAAATAAGCTATCCAAAAAAAGAGTCAAAATTCCATTTATAGATAGCATTAAAAAGAATAAAATATTTAGAAATAGACTCAAAGAGGTGAAAAACTCATATAATCAATATTATATAGCATTGATAAAAGAAATTAAAGAAGACACAAATGAAAAATGTCCTGTGTCTGCTGACCAGAAGGCTTAATATTTTTAAAATCTTCATACTAACTGATCTACAGATTCGATGCTGCACTTATACAAATGCAAATGACATTTGTTACAATCACAGAAAAAATTTCAAGATACATATGGGATTACATGAGACAACAAATATCCAAAAAAAATTGAGAAAGAGTAAAAGACCTGGAGGTATCACATTTCATGATTCCAACTTTGATAACACAGTGGCCATCATTAAAATAGTATGCTACTGCATAAAATCAGGTGAAGAGAAATGTGGAACAGAACAGAGGGCTCAGAAATAAACCCATACGTTTAGGTTCAACTGATTTTTGACAAGAGTATCAAGAATACACAATGGAAAACAGGCAATCCCTTCAAGAACTGGTGTTGGGAAAATATGTAGTAAATAAAACTGGACTCTTACCTATATACCTATACCTGACACTATACACACAAAATGAACTCAAATTGATTAAGAGTATAAATGCCAGACCTGAATCTATAAAGCTCCCAAAAAATAAAAACAGAAGAAACTCTTTGTAACACTGGTCTAGGCAATGTTTTCTTGGATAAGACATAAAAACTCAACAGCAAAGCAAAATAGACCTGTGGGACTGCATCAAGCCAAAAAAGCTCCTTCACAGAAAAGAGAACCATTCACAGAGTACATGTGTAATCTATATAATGGATGAAAATATTTGTAAAGCATGTATCTGATAAAGTGTTAATATAAAAGTAAGTAACTACTAAAACTCAATAGTAGAAAAAAAAAACAATTAAAAATGGGCCAACAACCTGAACAGACATTTCTTCAAAAACATTTACAAATGATCAATAGGTATATAAAAAGACACTCATGGGCAGGTGTTTGACCAAGGTGATAAAGACCCTGCTTGGATGCCTGCATCCCATCTCAGAGTGCCTGTTCAAGTCCTGGCTACTCTGCTTCCTATCCAACTTCCTGCTGCTGCATCACAGGAGGCAGCACGTAATGGTTCAAATGCTTAGGCCCCTGCTGCTCATGTAGGAAACTTCGATGGAGGTCCTGGCTTTTGGCTTTGTCTTGGCTCAGCCCTGGCTATTGTGGGTATTTGGGGAGTGAACCAGCAGATGGAAGATTCTCTCTCTCTCTCCCTCCCACTCTTTTTCATCAAGTAGAAGAACAATATTTTTAAAAGACACTCAACAATACTAATCATCAAAGTAATACAAATTTAAATCACAATGAAAAATCACCTCACACGTGTTAAAGTAGCTATTATCAATATAACAAAAATATAACAAGTGTCAATAAGGACAAGGAGAAATTGGAACCCTGGGTAGTATTGGTGAGAATGTACAATGTTGTAGCCACTATGGAAAACAGTATGAATGTTCCTCAAAAAGTAAAAGTAAGGGCAGGTGTTTGACACACTGATGAAGATGCCACTCAGGAAGCCCACATCCCATATCTGAGTGGCTAGTACAAGTCCTGGCTCCACTTCTGATCCAGCTTCCTGTTAATGCACATCTTTGGAGGCAATAGGTGATGGCTCACACTGGATCCCAAGCTCCTGGCTTTGGTTTGGCTGAACCCTGGCTGCTGCAAGCATTTGGGGACTGAATCAGTAGATGGAAAATTTCTCTTTTGTTTCCATTTCTGCATCTCTCTCTCTCTCTCTCTCTCTCTCTCTCCATCTTTGTCTCTCTGCCTTTCAAGTAAAAGTGAAAAAATAAATATAAATAAATAAATTCTAAAATAATTAAAGATATAGATGCCATATTATCAAGGAAATCCCACTTCTGGGTAATTATCCAAAAGAATTGAAATCAAAATCTTGAAGGGATAACAACATTCCAATATTTATTTCAAAATTATTCACAAATATAAAATTATCTAAATGGCCAAGGACAGCAGAACAGATAAATTGGAATGGATAAATAAACTACAGACAATGAAACAGCATTCAGTCTTTAAAAAGAAGGAAATCCTGATGTATGTGATAATATAGATGAACGTGGAGGACATGATAAGTGAAACTGACCAGTCACAGCAGGACAAATACTGCCTGATTACACTTACATGAACTTCCTAAAATAATGAAAGTCATTGAGATAGGGAGTAGAATGGTGGTTTGTGGAAGCTGGAAGGTAGAGGCAATGGGGGACTGCCGTTCAATGACTACAATATTTTATTTTATTTATTTAAAAGGCAGAAAGAGATGAGGGGGAGGGAGAGGGAGAGGGAGAGGGAGGGAGTGGGGAAGAGGTATCTCCCATACACTGATTCACTTGCCAAATGCCTGCAACAGGCAGGCTGGACCAGGAGCTAAGAACTCCACTGGGGTCTGCCATGTGGATAGTAAGGAGCCAAGTACTTGAGCTAAAATCCACTGCCTCCCAGGGTGTCTGTTAGCAGGAAGGTAGCACTAAGAACAGAGCCAGGACTTGAATCCGGGCACTAAGAAATGGCACATAGGTATGGCTTAACTGCTGCACAAAACTCCCACCCCTAATGTTTCAGCTATGTAAGAATAAGCTCTAGAGATCTGTTGTACAACATTGTGCCAATAGTTAACAAAATGCTGCACTATGTATTTTACATTTTATTAAGAGAGCAGATTTCATTTTACATTTTCTTGCCACAGTAAAAAAAAAAAAAGCAACATATGGAAAATTGTATCAGAGGCCTGCAAATGAACACATTTCTACTGAAGCACTATCAGAGAGGCCGTGACTATTTACAGCTTAACAAAGGACAATGACTCCTTGAAAAAGAGGAAGTAATCTCCAAAAATAAATGTGGAAATTAGCGTGATGGATAAGGACAAACTATTTAGATCATGCAATGTTTTTCTAGTACTCCTTAAATTAAACTCTGCCTACTTCAGGGACATATCCTATCACAAGGCGTCCTAAAGCAAGAGTGAACTAATTTTGTCACAAGCTCTAAAAGCAAATACTGGTTGGCAACACTCTCTTTAGGTATCTGGACCATAACATAAATATTCCTTCTGTATATACAGAGGAACAGCAAATTACTTATGGAACTACAAGTTACCTAACTACTGCACAAAAGAGTAAGTATATCCCACATACATACATATATACTTATGCATCAGTGATTAACATACTGGGATGAATGGTACAATTTTTGTAAGCATTTTTTTTTTATAATTTGCTTTAAAAATACATTATCTGTGACTTGTTAGATATACTACTTTGACAGCACCTACAATGTTCCATCCAGCATTGTAATTATTGCTATATTTCTTGCTGTCTGCTAAACGGTAAGAAACTTTTAATGTAGTTGTTTTTATGCGTCTTTCTGTTTGTCAAGGTGCATGCATCTACTATACATTCTATAAGCTTTTGGAACTTGTGAATGGAGCATGGCTCCGCAGAATTTGTACTTTCATGTGACTTGTGTTCTACAGATGAGAGGAATTTATAGCTGTTAAATAAGATGCTGCTGTGTATCAGTGTAAAAACTCTCACAGGCAGAAGTATTTTAGTTTCTTTAACAGTAGTGAGATCATTTTGACATATAAAGTTGAATCTAAATAGAATGTAAAATTAAAACACTTCTGAAAGTGAGCAAGATTCACTGAGTGGGAAGATTCCAAGCTGTAAAGCATTTCAACTAAGGCTGTAACAACATGATACAATGTTCATGGCTTTCTTTTGTAGAAAACATCCCCTTCATGTCTCGCAAAGTGCTCCTAGACTTGTGATGGACAAACTATCACCTATAGGCTAACTTCTACCATCCATCCATTTGTATAGTTTGAGAGCTAGGAATGGATTTTTTATATACTTTTAAATAGTTCAAATCACAAGGATAAAGGAAGCTTCAAAATTATGAAATTCAAAATTCTGTGTCCATAAATGTTTTATTGGAACACTGTCACACTCATTCAACTACATGTTACTTATGGTTGCTTTCAAGTGAACCTCAGAGTAGGTACAACAGAGACCAGATGGCCTGCAAAGCCTGAAATACAAGAGAATGCCAAAAAGTTCGTGGAAAATGGAATTAAAAGGTAAGCTTACTATGGTGCAAAAAAAATTGAAATTTGTGCATGCAAGGTTCTTCAAAAAGTTATGAAAAACAAGTACCATGAAAAAAAAATGCAAGGATTTAAAAAAAATTTTGCACCAAAATTGTCTTTTAATTCTATTATTCTATGAACATTTTAAATCTCCCTCATACTTACTGTCTGTCCCTTTACAAACAATGCTTGCCTATAGTGTTTTGAAATATTCACTGCTCTCACGCCTTATAAGTGCTTGTAGAATATCCAGCAAGGATCTAACAGTTTTCGTTGTACTACTTTCTATATTTTATTAGTTTGATTTTATCGCACTCCAAATAAGACAGCAATGTAGGTATTAATCCATTTTGAATAGCTTTGTCAAAACACTTAAGGTTGGGTACTTTCTACAGAGGTTTATTTGGCTCAGGATTCTGGTAGCTGGGGGATCCAATCAGCATGATACTAACATCCTGGCAAGGAAACCCCGCCTGCATCAGAATATGGTGAAGAGACATAAAAGGAACTGGCCACATGCCAAAGGGACTAAGCCAACGGGGAGAGCTCGCTTTATAACAACCTGCTCTCATAAGAACAAATTCACTCAGTGAGACAAGCTTTAGTTACTCCCTTCCAAAAGAAGTCATGATCAAATCACATCCCACTTGGCCCCTCACCTAAAAGGATCTACCACCTTTCAATATGACATCATTGGGATCAGACTTCCAGCTCATGAGAATCTCTAGAAAATTAACTCAAATCATGTGCAAACTATGATAATATTTTATTGGATTCTTAGTTCTCTCACATTCCATCCACTGCTGGGATGACTAGAAAATGTTATCTTCTAAACATTACTATTCTAGAGATCTGCTTAGCAAATGGGGAAAGGATGTTTGCTAGTGACTGGATTATGGTTATATGTAGAAATTTCTGCAAATGAGAAGTTAAATGAAAGAATTTGTAAAATAACATTGATTTCCTTAAAATTATTAACTGAATGACTAAGCAATGAGTAAATAATTAGGAAGGAGCTTTTCATCACATCCAAGCAATTATAGTATGCTTAATAATCTACATGATGACTCAAGTGAGTCATGTTAAAAATTGTCCGAAAATGGAAAACGATAATGTTATCACTTATTGAACACTAATATGTGAGGCACTGTTCCAGAAACGTTGTATTTATTGCCACAGTTAATCTTCCACACAGTCCTATGAGATTGTACATGTACTTATCTCATTTTAAAAATGAGAGAAACTGAGACTATGAAATTAAATTACTCACTTGAGGTCATAACAGCAAATAAGTAGCCAAATCGGCATTTGAATTCAGAGACCCTGAATACAGAATGCACCGCATCTTGCCTTCTTATATAGGATGTGGTAGGAAAATGCCTCTGGATACAAACATATTTTACTTGGTGGTGAATATGGGACCACAAATATCTTTTATGTAAAAAACAATGAACATTTTATGATGGATAGCATGAATAGATGATAAACTACATTCTTTACATCAACAAATTAATTCCTTCAGCATATCTATAAGAATGATTTTTAATTCCTATTTGTTTATAAAAGAAATTATACCATATGTTTTGAGTGGATTGAATACAAACTGACATAGACCAAAAGCATAATTATTCTTCTAGGGAGAACAAACCATAAACTCTGAAGTCTCACTTTGTCTGATATGCAAAACCATTACAAATTGTTCGCCATATTTGGAGTCAGAAGCACAGAAGATCAAAGATGGAAGAAAACTGGCTTGCATTTACCACAGCAGCAAAAGACACTTTCATATATAAGCCTGACTTCGCAGCGATGCTACATAAAATTCATAGAACTGATTTAAGAACTTAATGGTGGAAAATTTCCACTGCTGCTTGTTAGTCATAGCTCACTCAGAAAATCAACCAGGTATATTTTGATGATGGCATATTACTTTAGAAGTCTTATAGAAATAATTTATTTCACCATTGTTATTTTTACCTTATCACCGTGTAAACTGCCCTTATGGAAAGTCCGCTTGCTAGTTCAAAGTGTTCAGAGATAACCTGGGAAATAATCTGTGAAATCAATTTCCAGTTGCAATTCTACTTTGTTAATTATCTATATTTATCCACTCCAAGATGTATAAATATTTTAAATTACTATATTGTACACAATAAAAATACACAATGTTATCTGTCAATTTTAAATAAATGAAGTCCATCCAACTTTTGGCTTCATCTTATCTACCTGGTTTTTATGACAGTGTCCTTTCATTACATTTCTTTCAGGATCAAATACAACACATTTATGAAGTCGATTGACTAGGAAAAGAGATAACTTCTTCTTCCATGTGAGATGATAAATAACACATTCTCAGATCTCAAGATTTTTTCTAAGAGAGCAAAGGTTATTGTTTAGCACCTTTGTATAACTCCGGTGATGTTACAATTATTTTAAAATGCTTCCAAATAAAAAGCCAATAACAGATGATTACTTTTGGAAAATAAACCACTAATGTATGCTTTTGTGGCTACTTTAGGAACAGGAAGGAATACTCTCGAAGCAGAAATGATTTTTCATTATTGTAATGATCACTATTAAAGACAAATTGATGTTAGAGTAAGGTATTCTCTTCTTGGGGATTTCCTGTAAATAAAGACACTAATACGCGAAGTACAAAAATTGGTACCTGGTTGAAGTTTGTAACTGGGAATAATGAGATTGTGGTGAAGTTGCAAGGTTCACTACTACTTTAATCTAGGAAAGACACCAACAATGTACAAGGGGACTTCAAAGCATTCACGGAAAAACAGAAATAAAGGACAAGTTTATTTTGAAGCAAGAAATTTTGAAATTCATGCATTTTTTCACAATATGCACTTCGGAGCACTCTGTAGATTAAAATGCAGTAAAATTTCAAGTATTATAGCTCATTAAATAATCAGGAATTGATAACAATTGCAGTGAGTCAAATTCCAAGAATTATATTATTATTTCCTTATTTACAATTGGTAGGATTCAGGAACATGAGTATATTAATTCATAGTTTTTGTTCCAGGTATCTACTCAACAAATACCTGCAAAATACAGGCTACACTACTGGCCATCTGAGAACTATGAGGCTCACATGGAAATCATAATTGAACACTAAATACTAAGGAAAGACCTCATGATTGGTGGGGATATGCATGAATATGACTCAATAATCAATTTGTTAGTGAAGAATTTCACTAAATGAGGCAAAGATGGATGTGAGGGAAGTTAAAACCATTACCAACCTCTCATGAACACAACACACTGTTACAAAGTGAATCTTCAATGTGAAAAATTGCATGTATATAATAATAATTTCAGAAAAATGGCAAAAGAAAATCATAAAACCAGGCTGCTTATTATTGCAAAAGCCCAGGAAAAAATGGAGTCTATAAAAGGAGGTACAGAGGGGCTGGCATTGTAGTGCACTTGGCTAAGCCACTGCCTGCAACTGCATCCCATATTGGAGTGATGGTTCAGGTACTGGCTGTTCTGCTTCTGATACAGCTCCTGCTAATGTGTCTGGGAAAGGCAGAGACGCAAAAGAGGGCCCAAGTGCTTGGGTCCCTGTCACCCATGTGAGACAATAATGGAATTCCTGGTTCCTTTGGCCAGGCCCATTGTGGTTGTGTAGGCAATTGGGGGGGAGTGAACCAGCAGACAGGAGACTTTCTCTCTCTCTCTCTCTCTCTCCCCCCCCCCACTCTGCATTTCAAATAAATACATAAATCTAAAAAAAAATGAGGTACAACAAGCAGAAAAAGAAAAGATGAAGAAGTTACCAACAAACAATGTTTTGGTAGAAAGGAAAAAATTATTTTCCAAGTAGGATGAAGATATCAAAGGAACTGGAGACTCTGGGGGGGGGGGGTGGTGGTAATGGAGCATATTTTATATCTAAAAGAAAACTATGACAAAAAGATTGAATTGAAGAGAAGGGTTTGATGTCTTCCCTTTTATCCTTCATAAAATGTAGTAGATACAGCATAATGATGAGAACCTTTAAGTGTAGAAAATTTCAGAGATAATAGCATGAAAACAGTCTTTAAAAAGGGCTAAAAATAAATAAATAAAAAGGGATGAAAAATCTAACCATTGCCATGTATATACTATATATACACACACATATATAATTGGTATTATACTGTATATATAACATAAAAGTATAGTCTACATATTCTTGTTCTGTTTGGATCTGCTAATTGCATGAAAATCACAAATAATTTATCTACTTTGCAGTGCTCTCTTTTCAAATGTTACTATATATTTTGGCCATAAATATTCATAAGATAGGAAAATGAGATGAAAAGAATCTTTTGTAGCTTGCTTTGTTTAGCATTTAGAGTGTTCATGCTCTTGAATGAAATATGAGAAAATCAAAGGGTACTGGCAACAATGTCTTGCAAGTAAAGAGCTCAAATACAAGATTAAGTGCAGCTTGGAGTCCATGATACTGTCTGTCTCCTTTCTGTTTTTTTTTTTTTTCCTACAATAAATCCTTAAAGTTTAAGAGGAGGAAGACAAAGGAATGGAGAGAAAGATGTAGAGCAAGGTGAAGTAAATGGTCAACATTTCACGAGTAATACATGATAGCAGAGTTTGCAGCTTTCTATTACATTTCATCAAGGGATACAAGCAAGCTACCAGAAAATAAAGCTCTTCCTTAAAAACAAATAAAACAATGTAAGTTCAAATATTGGTTTCCCAAGTCCCTCCGTATGAGCAGAATCTGCTGGATGGAAACATCTAAAGAGTATTTGATCATTTAATTAGATGTACTAAATATAGTAATATTCTAAAATACTCATTGCCACTTTTCAAGGCCAGTTCCATCATTTTACAGTATCTTTCTCCTCTGATAATAAAATTAACACACACAGAAAAAACTGATGGCATAAATACAGTAACTCCCCAAAGCAAGTATCAATAGCCATCATAGGTCATATTTAGGTATATGGACATGATTTTTATGACATAGTCAATTCCTTATGTAATCATGAATTTATGGCATAGCCAAGCATGACATGCAAAGGGACTTCAAAAAGTCCGTGGAAAAATAAAATTAAACAATTGGTGAAAACATTTTTAAATTTGTGTATAATTTTTTCATGATACACATTTTCTGCTAAGTTTTGGAAGATGTCTCATATATGGAGCTCAGATTAACATACCCCTTTGATTCATGTTGATTTTGGTTGTACCCTGGAGTAACTTCTTGGAGCAAAACTATAGCTGACAAGGTCCGGAAAGCAGTAGAAGACGGCCCAAATCCTTGGGCCCCTGCACCCACGTGAGAGAACCAGAAGAAGCTCCTAGCTCCTGGCTTCGGCTCAGCCCAGCTCTGACCATCGCGGCCATTTGGGGAGTAAATCAGCAGATACATCTCTCTCTTTCTCTCTCTCACTCTCTCTGCCTCTGCTTCTCTGTAACTCTGCCTTTCAAATAAATAAATCTTAAAAAAAAAAAAAAAAAACTATAGCTGACAGGCCCTTCAGTGAATCAGCTTCTACTGTGTTCATCGTTTCTTAAGAAAGGAATCAAAATAGAAAAGAAAGAAAGAAGGAGTTAGGAAAAGAAGAAAAAGGAAACAGTCTTTGGGAAATATCAGGAGCTTAGAGTTGCTTATACCTAGTATAGTATAGAGATCTGCAGTGAGACTCTCAGCCTTTTGATTTCTACATTATTATTTGACATGAAGTATAGGATGATTGTGACTTTACATCACAGCACACTGACTTACAGCTAAATGTGTGCCCTGAAACATGTGTTAATGAAATACCAAAGAAGTGATTTGAGGTTGAATCCTATTCCATTTTTACAACACTTGCCAGAATTACAAGGACCAAATCAATATGGAAGTTGTTCATGTCTCCCTTTGTTTCTGGCCATGTGTTTTAATTTTCAGCAAATGAGAACAGTAAGAGTATTAGCTATTAACTAAATAAATATGGGAAGCTTTTAAAATAATAAAGTAAGACTTAAAGGGCACGCAATGATATTTATGCTATTTAAAGTTCATTTAAGAATTTCCTCAGTAAAACAAAACACATTTAGTTAACTATATCTTGAGAACAGGATGTAGTTTTTGAAAATTTAACCTTTTCCAGGAAGTGTTTACATACGTGTGTATAGCCTCATAAAAAACTTGAACAAGATTGTGGAAGCTTTGAGTTGAAGGTCATAAAAGCATTCTTGTAATTTTAATTTAAAGTAGAAAAACTAGAAAAATCACAAAAAAATCAAAGCATTACATAAAATGAAAATTCATTTTGAATAAAACATTCTTTAAAATTCAAATTAACGTTACAAATAATCATCATTTTGTATTTTATATCTTCCTGATGTAGCTAAATAAATGTGTTTGTAAAGAACAATTTGCTCCAATACAGAGATGTCTTGATTCCCACATGACAACTACAGCAAAAAGATTCCAGAAGTATTGAAAGATCTTTAGTTACTCTTTTACTCATAAATGTTCTTTATTGTTTTCCAGCACTGTTGCTGTAACCCTGACCATACATCTCTCGCAGCGATATGAGCCTGTTGTTGTAAAGCTCAGAACCATTTTCTTTTTAAGGTGATGGAAGTGGAGAGGAAGAGACATATCATCCTACTAGATATAATGAGTTCCATGCATTTTACTTCTTTTGTTCACATCAAGAGTCAAACAAGCATTCTGGAAATAACACTATAACATAGGGGTAGCAAGTATGAACGATCAAGAAGGCTCAACATCAGCACAAGTATGAACGATCAAGAAGGCTCAACATCAGCACAAATAGGTGTAATAACAAGCTTGAATTCAACAAATAGAGCCGATTCTGGTGTTACAATGCTCTAAATTATTAATACACCATTTCAAATGCTCAGTGCTGTAGAGACTGCAGTGTAATTCACAAATGGTCTTGCAGCCATCAGAAAAATTAGAAAAAGCCTTATAAATACTAGAGATACAAATTCTTTAATCACTAAAAATACTTAATAGTCCATTAGACTTACAAATGCTTCTAAGATACCCATTTTTAAGTGAAACTATTATCATTCAATAAAAACAAGAGTAATTTTCTTTCTAATTCTTCATTGACAGTAAATTGATATATGTGGGACCAGCATTGTAGTGCAGCAGGTTAAACACTTATAGGTGCCAGTTTGAGTCCCAGGTGCTCCATTTCTGATTCAACTTCCTGCAAACTCACCTGGGCATGCTGCAGAAGATGGCTTGAGTGCCTGGGCCCTTGCCACCCACATGGGAGACCTGGTTGGAGTTCCAGGCTCCAGGCTTCACCCTGGCCCTCCCATGGACTGTTGTGGTCATTTGGGAAGTGAACCAGCAAATGGAGGATTTCTCTCTCTCTCTCTCTCTCTCTCTCTCTCTCTCTCTCTTTCAAAAAAAAAAAAAAAATGTGACTGGCTTATTTCATTAAGCATAGTGGTCCCCATATGTGTTTCTCTGGTATGTAGTAGTTAATATAGAATAAAAAATGTATAAGAATGAGACTGGCATCTTTAGATCTGATTACTGTTTTTAACTGCGATCTATACTCCTGTGGAACAAGGTCTTTCCACTTATTATTTGTTGAACATAATGGTTAGTGGTGCATTAAGCCTGTGATTATAGAGAGGACTGCAATTTTTTTTCAAAAATTAAAGAAAAAAAAAGAAAGGTAGGAACGAGGTGGGGATTGAGGGAGGGAGGGAGGGAGGGAAGTATGGTTATCTTGTTAGAATTGTATCTATGAGATACTTGAAATCTGTTCTATTAATAAAATTTTAAAAATTGTGATTCAGTATGAAAAGTAAAAACATACATATGGATATTTAAATTCTGTTCTTCAAAAATTTGGAAATTGAATTTTGAAGAGTGTGATGATTAAGCTACTTAAGAATGGCTTAAGGGGCCAGGGTTGTGGCCTAGCAGGCTAACGGGTGCCTGTGATGCCAGCATCCCATATGGGCACCAGTTCAAGTCCTGATTGCTACACTTTCAATCCAGCTCCCTGTTAATGCACCTGGATAATCAGGGAAAAGTAGCCCAAGTGCTTGGACCCCTGTACCCACAAGGAACACCCAGATGAAGCTCATGACTCTTGGCTTTGTCCTGTCTCAGCACTGGCTGTCGTGGACCTTTGGGGAGTGTGCTGGCGAATGGAAGATCTCTCTCTGTAATTCTGCCTTTCAAGTGAATAAATAAATAAATTTTTTAAAAAATGACAGTTACTCAGTTTTCCTCCAGTTAAATTAGGAATACTATCATATTCATTCATTCAAAATGAAAAACATGAAACATTATATTTTAATTTTTGAAATATATGCCTCATGTGGGCCTTCTCCACACTTTTTTCACATTTATACTTTCACTAATAATGACCAGAATTCTCATATACCTGTAAACATCTATGCTGTGCTAGAATGCTAACAGGAGATGACTTTCGGCAAGGGGAAAGGTAGATTATTTGTGCCTCACTGGAAGCAATATCAGATGTTTCATTAACTTTTATGTTTTTGCAAGTATCCTCTTTAATGACACAGAAATTGGCATAGAACCATCGATTTTTATTCATTTATCTTTGCAAGTCACTAAACACAAAAGTAAAAATATATGACAGTCAGGCCTTTACTAGTGTATACCTGTCAGTAGAAAACTAAAAAGAGAAATATAAGAACGTTATGTCAACTCTCACAATTTGGCTTAAAGGAAAGAAAATTATAGGATAACTTTGAATGTTCCCATAGAGATTTTATACACACACACACAAACACATACACACATATTTATCATCAGCTTTGTACTGGTGAAGGGAAAATAAGAGAATAGAGACTAAACTGTTGTAGGGTAATTGTTGGTTAGTTTACAGAGAAAGTGTCAGTAGGATTTGAATTACTTCCACATTTTGAATAAAGTTGCAAAAACAATCAATGCGCTTTAGGATAAAAACACCATAAATAGGAACTCACTCAGTTCTTGATTACTCCTCTTATTAATGGGCAGAAACGAAAAAGAGCAGATGCATTCCCAACCAGGGACTTTTTTGCCATGCTCTTGAACTGCTGAGAGTATACAGAAGCTCCTATGAAGTCATAGACAATGTATATTGCATGACATTTACTTACGAGTTCACTGGGTATTTCAGATATTTTCTGCAAACACTGAAATAAACAAGGTGATTTACTACCACAATGATATTAATATTTTTGAAATGTTTTCATATTTTATGTGGCAGTTAACTGATTTAAAGTGCCACATTATTTCAAATATTTTATTCCAGGAAATTATGTGATCCACCTGCTCTAAGTACTTCCTGGTTTCAGTATTGAATTAATGATAATTGAATACTCAGAGTTTAATCAAAAGGAAGTCAAATTTGCTGTTGTAAGAGTAGTGTGGTAAAAGTTCAGGAGTTAGGACATTTAGCATATAACTCTTGTTTTGCCAACATTAGCTGGAGTCACTCCATGTTTTAGATACTTTTTGCCACCTGCATAGTTTTTTAGCAGTCCCCTCTATGTCTAAAATGTTAAGATATCTGTAAATAAGCAATTATTACAGACATAATAAAATGGAACTAAACAAAAGAGAATTTCTGAGAATTTCCTTTCTCTTCAGATATTCATAAATTAGAATTATTACAGCATATGTACTTGTTCTGCTCATCTATGGCAAGCTCAAATATTTGTATAGTATTTTATGTAGAAATAAAAAGCATGTTGATCAATTTTAAGATGCATGCTAACTGCTATCAAGTCTTCTTCACCATGTTACAAGATGGGCCCGGTGTTTCAGAGAGGTGATTAGGTAAAAGATTGTTTTTGTTTAAAGATTTATTTATTTGAAAGGCAGAGTTACAGAGATAGAGATATCTTCTAACTGCTGGTTCACTCTCCAAATGGCCACAATGGCTGGAGCTGGGCCAGACTGAAGCCAGGAGCCAAGAGCTCCTTCCAGGTCTCCCATGTGGGTGCAGGAGCTCAAATACCTGGGCCATTCTCTGCTATTTCCCAGGCACATTAGCAGGGAGCTGGATCAGAAGTGCAGCAGGCAGGACTCAAACCAGTGCCCACGTGGATGCTGGTATCACCAGCGGTGGCTTCAACTGCTATACCACAATTCCAGCCCCCAGGTAGCAAATTTCTTCTTAATCAGTCATCGCTTGTAGAGAAAGACTTCATTTAAAAATATATTTTTTTTATTTATTTGAAAGGCAAGTGTCAGAAATGGAGAAAGAGAGAAATATTGATCTTCCATCTGCTGGTTCACTCCCCAGGTGGCTGCAACAGCCAGGGCTGCACCAGACTGAAGCCAGGAACTTCTTCCAGGTCTCCCGTGTGGGTGCATAGGCCCAAGCACTTGGGCGATCTTTCATTGTTTTTCCCAGGCCATTAGCAGGGAGCTGGATCAGAAGTGGAGCAGCTGGAACTTGAACGGGTGCCCGCATGGGATGCCAGCATCACATGTGTGGCTTTACATGCTACACTTATTCTTCTTAATTGTCTTCCAATTTGAGGTTGCACTTTTCCAGATTTATGTACTTTTATTATGCTAACCCATACAGAAATGAAAAAATTTAGATGAAGAGAGCAACAACTCTAAAGTAGCAACTACAAAAAGTAAAGAGAAAGTAAAAGAGCAGCCAATTAAGTATAGGAACTGAGGCAGGGGACGCTAAGTCAGTGGACAGAATGCCAGAATGCAAGCAGTGTTTTCAATAACTATGTGTGCATATAGAGTATCATGTTAGGGATTATTGCCCAACTTTCAAAACTGATCACTTGTGACGGCAGCCTCAGTGAAGGCAGCCTATCACTACTAATTTTGTTTCAGCATTTTAAAGATTGAAACTACATAAAAAATTTCCACGAAGACTTTTTTTATGTTCTTGGATTAACCTTTCTATGTTTAAAGTCCAAGAGACCTTGAATCATTAATCCTATTTGGGTTGTAATTATCCTGGATAGCCTCTATGGTAAACATCAGGGGCTCTAAACTAAGTTGCTTATTGGGGAGTGTATTTTTCCATTCCAACTGTATTATGAACTCCATAAGGGCAGCATCTGTATTTTCATTATAGTTGAAATGACAGTGGAGAAAACATTATTACCTGCGTTCTTGGTCTCACATGGAAGAAGAATTTCCAAGCAGACAAGGCAAAGAGAAAAGCAAGATTTGAAGGTTTAAAAGCAAGATTTATTAAAGTCAGAGGCCTCCAGCCAGAGAGGAATCAAGGGGGGCTCTAAGAGAGGCAAAACCCGAAGAGGCCAAGGGGCCAGTGGTACTGGGGTTTCTAAGCACAATTTTGGAGAAGAAAAAAAACTCGAGATTCAGTAAGAAAGCAGGGACAAAATCCATCAAAAGATCTGATTTGCAATCTTTTATCCTCTCTGGCTTGCTCAAGATAAAGCAAAAAGAGCCATCAGAAGGGTGGGATACCTAACTTTACAGTACTTTACTTCACAGTAAACTGGATCTCAGAAGGAATTGCCACTCCTTTGTTATTCTTATGAAAAGACTGGAAGCTTCAAAGGAGAGGGCAAGCAGCCACTTTGGACCATGCTAATGACAACCTCTGGGGAAAGCAAGCATTCTGCACCCTGAAACTCCACCCTCCACCGGGACCACCTGGACTGCCACTAACCTGACTCCCTACATTTTTACCCCTTTACCCGCCTTCCTCAGAACCTAACAGTCCATTACACATAGGAGGGGCACAAGGCTTAATTATGCTGTGAACTCTATTTTTTTAGGAATTACCTTGCTCAACATGTAAGAACTTGTCGATGTAAATTCAAGCTTGACTTTTTTGTTTTTACCTTTATTAATATATGAAGTGTTCTTCTAGGAATACTGATAAAATGGGCAGTTAGAAGTTAACTTAGGTTTTTTTTTTTATTTCTTGAAGTTTAGTTCCTAAATCAATGTTACTTAAGAAGTTAAAAATTCACATTTCTATGTCCCACCCGAAACCAAAAACATCAAATTCTCAAATCCTCTGGTGGTGGATACTGAGTAACTGTATTTTTTATCAAGTTTATCAGATGATTCTGGAGCTCAGTAAAATCTGAGCTCTTATTTAGCAGTACTAGCCAAGAGAATTGTCCCAGGAGTAGCTTATTTTACTGGGATCTCCCTCTATTGTAAGCTTAGAGATTTAACAGTGGTACTTCTCTTTCTTCTGAGTTTTCAACATTAGCTTTACACTTGTGTATCTGTGTCATCTTTATTCCAGATTCTGACCTCCTGTCTTAAGGCCCTGAATAGATCTACTGACTGCAACTCCTAATCAAAGCTCCCTTTACTTAATGATCTTATTTTAATGTTCTTAACACCCAGACTATACCCTGATTTTGGTTAATTCATTCATTTGGTTCAAAAAGGAAATTTTGAGTTCCTTTCCCTTACAGCAAATCTATATTGATACATCTTGGAGGTGAGAATAATAAAAGCTCACTATTAACAACGGGGAAGTTGAGCAGTTTTGCTTTTTTTGTTTTGATTTTTTTTTTAACAGGCAGAGTTAAACAGTGAGAGAGAGACAGAGAGAAAGGTCTTCCTTCTGTTGGTTCACCCCCCAAATGACCGATACGGCTGGCGATGCGACGATCCGAAGCCAGGAGCCAGGTGCTTCCTCCTGGTCTCCCATGCGGGTGCAGGGCCCAAGCACTTGGGCCATCCTCCACTGCACTCCCGGGCCACAGAAGAGAGCTGGCCTGGAAGAGGGGCAACCGGGACAGAATCCGGTACCCCGACCGGGACTAGAACCTGGGGTGCCAGCGCCGCAGGTGGAGGATTAGCCTAGCTAGCCAAGGCGCTGGCCTTGATTTGTTTTTTAATTTGAAAGGGAGGGAGACAGTCAAAAAGAGAAATGCAGAGAGCTCCCATCTGCTGATTCACTCTCCAAGTGGACACAACAGTCCTGGCTGGGCCAAACTGAAGCTGACAGCCAAAATGCAATACACGTTTTCCATGCATGTGGCAGGGACCCAACTACAACATAATTCCTGAAAATATTTACTTATTTGCTTGAAAAGCATATTGACAGAGACAGAGAGAGATCTTTCATTCGATGCTTCATTCCCCCAATGGCCACAACCGCTAGAGCTAGGCCAGACTGATACCAGGATCCAGGAACTCCACCCGGGTCTCCTACATAGGTGGCAGGAACCCAAGATCTTGGGGCATCATCTGCTGCCTCCCTAGTGAACTAGCAGGAAAATGGATTGGAAGTGTGGCATAACCTGTATTGGAAGTAGACAGTCTGAGATGGGATGTGGGGATCCCATCTGGCAGTTTAACGTGCCACACCACAACATTTTACCTACATTTTTTCTTTGTTTTCCTAATGTATTATGTATATATATACACACACATACACACATATGTCTCTCTGTGTGTGTGTATATATATATATATACTCACATATATATGTGTATGTATGTGTATATATATGTATATATATGAGTGTATAGTCTTTGCAACTTTCATTATTTTATTTTATTCTATTTCTTTTTTTTAATAGGAATAGCAATCAAGCCATGACTTAGACATTCATTTGAAGGGATTTTTCAAAAACCTGGAATCTTTTTGGTAGATTAGTTAACATGAGTCAATAATTAGCCTGGAAGATAAAAGTTATGTGTTTCCGAATTCCTAGGAAACACTACTTGAGAAATTCTCACCAACTAAAAATTTCGGGTTATTTATTTCTGCTGCTCAGGAAGTTTAGTGACAATTTTTGTGTTTTTTTTTTTTATTATTTTACTTCACAGTTTGGTAGCTCTCAGTAACTTTTCATTGTACTCATGTCTTTTTGAGAAATGGAACTTTTTGAGAATCTAAGAAAAGTGAATAGAATCCCTTAATAAAAAATTTATATTCATAAAATATTTCAGAAATTTCTTACAGATTAAAAATCCCTAACTTCTAAAATGAAAAAACAAAGACCCTATTTTGTATTTTAAGAAATCACCACAATTTAGCCCTGACTTCCTTCCCAGTCTAATTTTCTGCTGTTCTCCAATATGTATTACTCACTTTAACAAAACTAAAATATCCCATTTCAGTACACCTTAACTAACTATTCAGGCTGCATTGCCTTTTTTTTTTTTTTCAGAGAAAGGCATTTTGAACTTATCTTTCTACCTAGATTTCATTTTGCCCCATATCTATCTCAAAATCATATCTGTATCAAATCATATATCCTCCATCAATTTTTCCTACAAGATGTCCATGGCCAGAGGATACTTTCATGCTTTTGAATGTCTACATGGCTCAATGAGTAAGCAACTTCAAACTTTCTGATAATGCAGTGTTTTTTTGTGGCCATGAAGCTTTTCAACTGAATGCAATTCATTTCGTTAGCTACACTGGGCGCCTATAGTGGTAACCGGCATGTGTTATTTACCTATTTATTCTTTAGGGTGCCTAGGAAAGCATAATACAGGTAAGTAGGACTAATACTTCTTGAATGGAGGAAAACACAAAAGAACACCAACTCCTTAGGTAAGCAGCTGGCTTGTTGATTAATACAACAGACTTAAAACGAAATTAAATAGTTGTGTTGCTTCAAATTTCATGTGACAATCTGTTCCTCATGCAGTTGTTTATTAGTGTTGTTACAGATATGGAGATAAAGGACACTCGAATCCCACAGTGCTGACAGAAGTCAGGTGTTTTAGGGAAAAGCTAGACAAGAGATTTAACAGAGCTTCCATTTAGTAAGGTAGCAGGGGGCATTACCAAGAACCAATTGCTTAAATTAAAGACCTACTGAAAAACATTGCAAGGTGTTTAATATGTCTCCTGAGGAATCAATAGCAATAGACAGGGTGAAGAGGGCAAGAGATACACTCTGTACAGTAGCATTCAAAAGCACACAAGGGATAAGTCACTGTGACTGATAGTGACTGGCTAAGAAAAGTTAATTAGGAGTAACAAAGAACTCTGCATTCACTCCTGAATAATAAACATGTCATCAATATTGCTGTGTTTCAGCACAAATAATGATGACTATATAGTAATTGAGGATATATATCTATCTTACAGTGTTTCCATTGTAAAGTCTTTTTTAAAAAAGATTTATTTATTTTACTTGAAAGGTTGAGTTACAAAGAGAAAGGGAGGGACAGCGAAATCTTCTACCATGGGTTCACTCCCCAAATGGCAGCAAAAGCCAGGGCTGGGCCAGGCCGAAGCCAAGAGCCAGGAGCCAGGATCTTCACCCGGGTCTCCCATGTGGGTGCAGGGGCCCAAGCACTTGGGCCATCTTCTGCTGCTTTCCTAGGTGCATTAGCAAGGAGCTGGATCGAAAATGGCACAGTCGGAACACAAACTGGCACACATATGGGATGCCAGTAATGCAGGCGGCAGCTTTACCCGCTGTCACAATGCTGGACCACAGAGTAAACTCTTATGTATTGATTTTTGTGTAACATTTCAAGAATACCTATTCCACCCTAAAGCACCAAATAACTGAAAATTTTTTGATTTAGATTTCTTCACTTCCAGTCGTCTTTTCTTAGGTAGTTCTTTTAAGTCTATTTACAAAATATTTCCAATTATTATGGCTGCACGTTTTCCATTCTGTTTAGTGAAATTATCTGAATAGAACTCAATCATCACAAATAAAATGTGCTCAGTGGCTATATATTTCATTTAGCAAGGGAAAACAAAGATTTATAGATGGAAACTTGTCACATATGACAATCCATAGATAGCAATGTAAAGAAATAAAGAAACGAGTTGCAGGCTGTGTTTTCATGTTTTCTTTATCAAGGACTTGATAAATCATTTGAAAATGCCAAGAAGGGTGGGAATGGGGGTGGGAGGGCAGGCATGGTGGGAAGAATCACTATATTCCAAAAACTGTACTTAAGAAATGCATGAAGTTTGTATTCATTAAATAAAAGGTAAAAAAATGGAAATAGATATAACACATAGTTCTAGAAGAAATACCATAAACAAACCAGCCTGTGGCATAATGGATTAAACAGCTGCCTGTAACGCTTAGCATGCCATAGGGGCACAGGTTACTCCACTTCTGATCCAGCTCCCTACTAACATGCCTGGGAAAGCAGTGGAAGATGGACAAATTCCTTGGGCCCATGCACCCATGTGGGAGATCCAGATGAAGCTCCTAATTTCTGGCTTTGGCCTGGCCCAGCTCTGGTCGTTGCAGTTATTTGAGGAGTGAACCAGTAGATGGAAGATCTCTCTCTCTCTCTCTCTCTCTAACTCTGCTTTTCAACTAAATAAAATAAATCTTTCTAAAAAATACCCAAAAAAAAAAAAGAAAAAGAAAAAGACTTACCTATTCTCTGGAAAAGAATAGAGCAAACAAATGTTGGGACAACCCAACCACAGTTGTATTAATATACATGAGGAAGCAACAGCTAGTGTTATTCTACAGAAATGAATGGATGAATAAATAAATAGACTATAAAAAAAGAAAGAAAAAAGAAAATTCCAATAAATATGATACTTTATTAGGATCTGGGTTTTTCTCAGTGACTATAAAAGAAAGAAAATCAGGCATTTGGCTTAAAGGCACCCACATCTCATATCAGAGTGCCTGGGTCCAGGTTTCAGCTCTGCTCCTGATTCCAGTTTTCAGCTGATGTACACCATGTAAGGCTGCGAGTGATGGCTCAAGTATTTGGATCCTTGTCACCTCCATGACAGACTTGGATTGAGTTCCTAGCTCCCAGTTTCAGCCTAGCCCAGGGCTATCTGTTGCAGGCATTTGGGAAGTGAATCAGCAATGGGAGTGCCTTCTCTCTACTCCACTCTCAAATAAAGTGTTTTTTAAAGCAATGATTTGTCTGTTAAACCCTACTATGAAGTTGGTAGTTGCTAGGCCATTAAAGTTAGTGTACATCAAATAACAATCTCACATGCCATCTGAATATGACTTAACATCGTATGTGGTCACTGAGTATTACATAGCTTTAGCTAACTTCCCTAGAATTCCCTGTAAGATATTATCTTGTTGACAGTATATAGCATTTATATATTTGGAGAATGTAACACCCCATTGATTTTGACTTGGTAATCTTTTAACTAGTTGCCAAAAAAAAAAAAAAAAAACACAAAACAATCAAGAACTAATATCCAGTTTTCCCAATCAGATGGTCCTCTACTGTTGATTTGAGAAATCGACTTAATAAGACAGCCCTTGCTTAAATATTATGTACTTCTGAAACAGAAAGCCTATGATAATTTAATGATAGTATTTCAGTCCCCATACAGTTCACGTCCAGGTCCTTCCTTACTAACATCTTATATTGGTATGGTAAATGTTACAATTAAGTAATCAATACTGACACATGATTACTAGCAAAAGTCTATCTTTATTCATATTTCCTCAGTTATCCCCTTTCTGTTCCACCTTACAACTATTCAGCATGTCTCCTTGGGTTCTACTTAGTTGCGATAATTTCTTTGACTTTTGACAACACTGCTAGTTTCAGGATTACTGACCAGCTATTTTGTAGAATGTTCCTATATTTAAACTTATCTTTTTCTCACAATAATATTACGATAATGGGCTTGGGGGAGCAAGAAGACAGATTTATAATACTATTCTCATCACATCAAAAGAGGTGTACATGCTATTGATATAAACATACACTTCTGATATCAGATTTCTCCAATAACAGTGTAAATATACATCTTCCTGTCCCCTTGCCATGCAGAGCTCACATTTTAGAAAGAAGTCATTATGTGCAGCCCACTCTTAGGGTTCAGTATTCTGCTCCTACTTCTTGAGAGCAGAGTACCTACATAAATTATTTGAAATTTTTCTGCACAGCAGGTTTTTCTTTTCTCTCATTTATTCAATCATCTGTCTATAACAGTATGAAATCCTGCATACTTATTTTATATTTTGCTTTATAATCCAGTATCACTGTGTTGTTCAAATTGTTCCATTTTTGACCATTAGAAGAATTTTTCAGTTGGTTCCTGTGTCCCTTTGACTTGTCTCCACTGCATTTTTAAGAAATTCTTATTTTTTGACACTACAACATGTCCCAGGTACATATTGCAGAATATTGTATTTAGGATAAAGGCTATTTGTGGAAGATCCAGTGTTTCACAATCATCTCCCTTAATTTTGATTTCCCTTCTTTATTTTTTAAAGTAACTAATTTGAGGAGGAAGGAGAGAGAGAGAGAAGAGAGAGATCTTCCATCAGCTGCTTCACTCTTCAAATGGCCACAACAGCCAGGGCTGTGCCTGGCCATAGCCAGGAGCCTGGAACTTCAGATGGATAAAAGGGACCCAGGTACTTGGGCCAACTTCCTCTGCTTTCCAGATGTAATACCAGAGAGATGGATGGAAAGTAGATCGGCTGAGATTCAAAATAGCACTCCAATATGGCATGCTGACATTGCAGGCTGCCGCTTAACTCACTACACTACATCACAGGCCCCTGGTTTCCCTTTTTTAAATACAAGAATTTCACACCAATATACAAGTACACAATAAATACATACACATATATATGTATATATATATAAACATAAACATATGTGTGTATATCTAGCTTATAAAAGGTTGCAACTATTTTCACTTATGAAGTCATGAGAAAGTCATCAACAAGGTTAGCATTAAGGGGCAGAATTCTTACAGGGGTCAGAAAAAAAACATTGAAGTCTAAGAAATAATTTTCAAACTTGCGTATTAAGTGAGTAGTTGCACAATTTGCAACAGCTAAATATAATTACTATGTTATTCTTGGAGTCATATTATAAAGCACAACATATTTTAGTCCTTTATTTTTATATCCACATGTAGAAGTGAAGTGATACTTGCCTTTCAAATATTAGACATAATAGTCACAGGTATTTATTTATAATACAAAGGTACTTTAAAATGTTCATGGCAAAGAATTAAAATATGAGTGCTTTGAATGAAAAAAATTTCTGAAAATATGAAATATTATTTGCATCTACATAAACTCATACTTTAATTCCATTTTCCACAAACATTTTAAAGAAATGTGGCCCGAAAGTATCACCAGATTGCTATATATAGAAGAAAGTCCCAATTTGTCATCCATCAAATGTATCCTAATAGATGCTGATGTCAATTGGTATGCGATACCACATTCTCAGGAATGAGACATGAGGACTAAGATATCTCACTCTCAGGAATGAGGCCAGAAGTAACAACAAATTAAAATCAAACAACACAGATTCTAATTCTGAAAAGGCTAGGAATCATTGCATTAAATATAAATTATTTGTTTATATGCTTTAAATTTAGTAAATCAAATGAAAATCTTTTGTAAATTTGCATTTTCAATCATTTTAAACTATATTTTCATCTTAATCTTTCTATAAACAACCATAAAACCGTAGTCTATTCCTTGTTCTTTCCTTTGCAGTCGCAGTCTCTAATGAATAATGCAGTGTAAAGTGAAGCAAGCCTAGCTCTGAACTTTAGAAAACAATACTATTCTTTGCCTAGGATAAAGATAAGCAACAAACAGACATCCAACAAAATGATATCTGGATAAATATGAACTGTAGTTGTGAATGCTATTTTCACATTAAAGATTTTCCTTGACAGCATGAGAAAATATATGGAAAGTGCTTCATGCCTGGCACAGTGTTTATCAAAAGATTCTTCTTACTTTTAATGCTGTAATGCTGTTGTCTCATGATTGTTACCTTTCCAAAGTCATCTCCTACCACTCTATTGAGCACTCTACTCCAGATGTACTATCCTCCCTTGTGTTTGAACATATCAAGCTCACTACCATCTCAGGGCCCTTGAAATTGCTGTTCTTTCTTTCTGCAAATATCTCCTTGAAAATATCCACAGAGTTCACTTTCCAATGCATGAGAGAGTGTCTTCAAATAAGTTTCACTCATTTGGATTCAGGATTTCCCTTATGAGTAAATATTTCCCAAGCAGATTCCATATCACAGATGGGTGTGCAATGAGGATGAAGACCCACAGTACATTTGATCCTATCTGAATGGCTTGGTTAAGAAAGCAAATAGACTGTCATGTGCCTGTTTTCACAAGGGCATAGGCCCCTGTCCATGAGGCGTATGATCAAGTAGCTGAATAGCCAGATCCCCAGAGGACAAAATGGCACCATGGTTACAGGATGACTGGAAAGTCACCTCTGTGACCACGGGCCATGCATGTGATGCTAAAATTGTTATAATGAACAACAAGGCAGGACATATTTTTTTACTTCATAAGTTATGTTAAAGGATGTTTTGAACATTAATCAATGGACTGTGCTGGGACATATGACATTAATTTGTATAGAAAACCATGAATGGTGTACACAGGAACAGTAACCTCTCATTTGCTTCAAATTCTTGAGTCAGACATTTTGTCTTCTTCCTTCATTTCAGTTAAATCTCTGCTCTAAGATTACTTTTCCAGAAAAGTCTTTCCTATCTGAAGGAGCACCTTTTCCATCAATCTCTTCTCCTCCAATTTTTATTCATGTGATTTATAGCTCTATAACATTGTAGCTTTAGTTCATTTTATTGCACCTCTCTCCCCAGTGGAATGTGTATTCCATGAAAACAGCTTCTCTGATTTGATCTTGTTTTACCACTAATACCTAGAAGAGTTCCTGGCACACAATGGTGCTCAGTATTTCTGGAATGAATTAGTGAATTCTAAGTCTTATTCATCCAATTCTCCTTTCTTTGGAATATCAACATACACAGTGACAGCTGCATTTGTTTCCAGGCAAATTTCACTTTAAAATTGGAAAGGACTCAAGTGCAGTGGGAATTTTGAGTGTTGTCTAACCATGTGTCTAGCAAACACACACAAAATCACATATCAGCACAGTTACTAGGTTCTGCCAAAACTTAAAGCCCCAACAGGTAGGATGAGCCCGTGCTCCCCACTCCCTTCAATTTCTGCAAACTAAACAACTATGTTAACCTCCAATTTTATACTAGGCTATGTTCTGGACCCATAAACAACTTATTTGCATTTTATTTTATGTCTTCAAACACAATGAGGAAATAAGTCTGTTTTAGCAAATGATGTTTAGCAAAATCTTAATATTAAAAATGTGGCATCCACTTGTGTCCTTATGCCATCATTTATTTATGAGAAATTTCAAATATTTATATATATAATTTCATGACTAAATATTCTATTATGTAGGAATCATAATCATAACACACTATTAAATATTCTGTATCTTGAATGTTATGACTGCAATAAAGGATTCTTAAGTAAGGTAGTTATGGGGATGTAAAGATGCAGTTAGTAGATAATTAGGACAATAGTGAAACTATCACTGAGCCCAAGTTTCTGATACTAGACATATTGATGTACATTCTCACAGCATGGAATCATGATACAGAGCTGTTTTTAAATGCATTGCACACACATAATTCAATTACACAGGAGTATAGTTGCATTTAAATCCTCAAAGGAAGATATTATTATGCTTTTAATATTGGTTTCAATATTCTTCTTAAGACAAATAGTGAGTTTTTCTGTTAGATGCATGTTTGTAATTTGGTCCTTTCTCTATTCATTGTCTGTAATATTTGTAGAAAGTGGAGTGGCATAAAGACCCTTACTTTACCCTGAATGTCAGAGTTTACCTTGCACTAGTTTGATAATTCTCCATATTGACCACAATTTTCCTTTTTGTAAAAACCACAGGTGTTATAGTGAAGGGATGACAGGCTACTGTCAACTTAGCCAGATCCATTCCTTGTACTCCCCAATATTACTGGAGAAGAGAAATGTTAGAGAAACAAGATGTCAGAAAACTCCTAGAATTTTCCTTGACCAAGACCTGGAGATTTAGAATGGACAATGAAAGGGTAGCAAACCACCACATTTCACTTAATAACATATTCAATGAACCCCTTTCTTTCTGCCTAACGTATCCCTAGCATATCAATAAAACCACTTCCTGTACTTATTTTAAGAAGTCATTAACTTTCCACAGAAACCATAGGTAGGACAATTAATAGAACATTTATTTAGAACATGAAAAAAGTCAAGCATGAAATCAAAAGAGAAGAGAAATATATTTCTTAAAAATTGCTTGGTGACATTTTTAAATTTGATGTTTTATCCAGCATTTTCTCTTATTATCTAATTAATATACATGTGCTATAAATTTCATTCACAGATTCTCAAAGATGTTTGTTAGAAGAGTACAGTAGGTAATTTAGACTTCCCTACAGCAGAGTTAAAAGTATTTATTAATGGCAAACATCAGCACTTTTAAAAACTGTTGCTCATGGTGAGAAAAGAGAATTTAAAAATCTGCTAAATCTTAAAGTATGGACTGCCTGTTATTTGAGAATCTGTTATGTGTACCAAATGCAACTTTCAATCACAAGAGATACATAGCATTTCCCTAGGAGATAGCAAAATGTGTACAGAAATTCACAAATACACACTTTATTCTTAAGTCTATATTATGGACAATTTATATTACACTCAAAGTCATTCACAAAATCTTCATGTTTACAGTTCAAGACAGATGAGTTCTATAAAGACATCATTTTGCAGAGTTTAGTCATCTTTTGCCATGATGTGGTTATATGTTGCTTTAATATTATGGTTTGAGCTTATGGCAGTAAGACAAGGAGGATATATTGGGAAAACTTATGTCAAGGGGCAAATGTTTCTGTCCCCTAGAGAGACACAGTATGCCAAATATCCAGGTTTCCAAATAATTTGGCATAATTTCCTGTCAACTATTGTATGATTTGAAACATATCAAAAATATTTCCTTTTCTGTGCCATTTCTACTATTTAGTTACATTAAGAAGATTTTCAATTGTGCCTAAAGCATTTTGAGAATATAGAAATTTTTGATAGTCAAAAAGAAAAAAGCCAGAGAAGTAAAGATTCACTAGGCTAAGTTATATTTGGCAATATAAGAGAGCAGAACATAAGTTTCTTCCCCTCCAACAATACCAGTGGACACAACAGTAAATGTAAAATCCAATGTTTAATAAGCTTTACCCAAACTACAATATATTGTCACTTTTTATTGCACTTTAATGTCCTGAAATAGCTGTTATGTGCCATTTTCTACTTTAGGATCTTATTGCTGTAAGAAACATTTTATTTCTTATTTTATGTGGAAGAGCTTCCTGATTTGTTGCAAGGAATCTCAAATGTCAAAGGAAGCTGTTCTATATTCTCATATCAATACAGCATAGTTTCAAAAGTCCACATGGCAACGATGAACTAAGGAACAAAGATGTGCTGAGCAGTTGCACTTTGATTTTGTCACAGTTGGCCTGACTCACAAAGTCAAAAAGAGTTCTGTACGACTCACGACACTTGTACAAAGAATTGCAGCTATCTGAACATTTTCAGCCACAGAGGATATTTGCAGAAAATTGCTAATCACAATAAACATATCTTAGAACTGAAACAAAATTCTTAACTGAATGGGGATGGACTAGGAGAAGAAACTCAGCACCCCCAAAATAATTCCCAACAATTATCAAAACATATATATTATTTCAGTTTTCCTTTAGAGACTTAGAGAAGAGGGTTCCTTGGAGTCCCTGATTGGCTGTATACAAATTCGGAGTTTATTACAGCACTTTCTATTTAAACTCGAAGTGAGACAGTATTTTCGAGGATAAGTTGACCTATGCTATATGGCTTTCAGTGATACGACTAAAACTCCTACCTTGCTGAAGAATCTTCTATGTTGTCATCAGCCATCATCTCCAAATCTTGTGAGCGTTTTTCATAAGCTTCTTTGAACAAATTCTCTCCTGTAACTGCTTTAGGAGTATCTTCATTTGCTTGAAGATGTTCTAGCAGGTTTTGGTGGTGCCAATTCTGAAGGGCTCTTTGATGGGCAGGAGCCGGTCCTGGCACTGGTGCCAGTATATTGTGGTGGACAGGACTGCTGCTTTTCTTTAGTCCGTTTCTGTCCCGAGAGTGGTTCTTCAACCTGCCCTGAACCGGGGTCCCTCTATGCTCATATCCTTCCTGCTGAAGGCAGCTTCCAGTGCTGGGCGAGCCTTGAGAAGGATGACTAAACCACCTCCAGCGTAGCCTGAGGATCTGTTTCACATCAAACTCTTTCTTGCCGGACACTGACATCGTAGCAGGAGGCAAGACAAAAGCCTTCTCTCACAGAAAGGAAACGGAGCCTTTGTTATCTCTTGTTTCTCTGCCTCTTCGTAGAACTAACAAAAGCACAAGTGCCCGGAGAGCAGTCTTGCTTGCTTTCTCTCCCCTCCCCCGCTGCCTATGGAACACTGTGAATACTTCTAGCCTTCCAGCTGAAGCAGAAAGCTGTCGCTAACAGTGTAGGTGGGAACCCATACTGACAGGATGATGAGGTCAGACCTTAAACAAGTAAATCAGCTTAGCACAGGAAAGCAGCTACCACAACACACTCCAGCTGCTTGATCTCAGGCTCGCAGCCCTCCCGCCGGGGCTTGCAACAATCTAGCCCACCTTCTTCAGTCCTGAAGTACAGGAGCTGCAGCTGAAAGCCAGGCAAGTGAGTAGAAGTGGGATGTTGAAACTCACTTCCTTCTAGCTTCTCTCCCTTCACACCGCCCCCTGCCAGGTTCATTTCACCAGCCCACTTCTAAAATTGTGCCACTTTGTCCTAAGAGACAGGGGAATTCATTATGCTCTAGTTGGGGATCCTTCTTATGGAAATTTTGAGAGTAATTCATTAAGGAAAACCATCTTGTCATCAGTTCCTCCACACTGATGTGTTGTAATTAATTACATCCAAAACTCTTCTGAAAATGTGGATGTCTCTATACAAAATTTTGCATTGAAAACTGAACAATTTCAGAAACATAAGAAAGTGTTGGTTATTCATAATCATGCACACACACACACACTTCTATGTATCTCTGCATGCACACACACACACACACACCCCTCTAGAGAATGTAGTAACGATGTTTTATGCCTACATATGAAAAGAGCAGTGCATTTCTAAGCTGGTTAGATTAAGAGATGTCTCCTCAGTGACCAAAGCTTAACAATGAGCAGTCCATTCTGGCTCCAAGCCAGTACAAACACTTCCTTATCATGCCCTTTATTTCCACAAGCAGTGTTAAAGGTTTATTTTCATTGCTCAGAAATCCTTATGAGAGGATGCAACAGGGCAGGTTTTGAACTCACTCCAAATGACCATACTGCTGGGTAATAACAGTGCCCCAGGTATTTCGAGATCTGAATGCACGACTCTGTACAGAAGTAAATGTTTCTACAACAGACTCTCATGTATCAGAAATTCATCTACCAATGCAATCTTGACACTGTTTGAATTTCATCCAAGTCGCAATGCCACGCATACTGGTCGTAAGTAGGAAGCTTTATTAGAGTATCCTTAGAAAGAATATGGAATTTGTATGCTTCTGGTTTTATGGTTAATGAGCTGTGTGACCTTACACAGCTCACTTTTCTTCCTCGCATCTCAGTTTCTTCATATACAATGTGAAGAAGCTGAGCAGATTTCTAGGTTTCCACCGGCACCAACACACAATGGGTTTAGAAATAAATGAGAAATTGAATGAAATGAATCTCTTTATGTTTTGGAAGGCACTTTTATCTCCAGGATTTTTTTTTAATATAAATTCTTTCCTGTCTTATTTTTCTATGTTATGCTTAATTTCTGTGTCAACTAGACCAGGGTAGGGCGTACAAGATAATTCTGGGTGTTTCTGTGAGGATGGTTTTGATGAGCTTGAATGTTAATTGATACCTTGAGTAAAGTGGATTCCTTTCCTGATTTGGTGGGATTCATCCAATCAGTTGAATGGCCGAATAGGCAGAAGGCTGATCCTCCTGGGCCTAAGAGGGAATTCCTCCTCCCTGACTGCCTTCAAACTGGAATGTGGGCTTTTTATATGGCCTTCAGACTTGAACTGAAACATCGCCTCTTCTTGGGTCTAACGCCTCCTAGCATTCAGGCTGAACCTATACCATGGGCTCTCCTGGGTCTCCGGCCTGCTGGCTTCTCAGCCTCAATAATCACATGAGCTAGTTCATTTTCTTTTTCTTTTTAAAACAGTGTTGCTTAGATGACATATTTTTAACATGCATTACAGTCAATGGCTTAATGACCTTACTAAATAAAGAACTCAAAAAATAAAAAGTAAAAACACCATACTCCAGTAGGAAGAGAGTCAAGGCCTATAAACAATAATCAAACGAAAAGAGTAAGCTAATTCCTTATAATCTCCTTCTCTCTCTCTGCCTTTCTCATACACATCCCATAGTTCTATTTCTCTAGAGAACCTTCACTAATTTCTAGGTTTTTCTCATACTTAGAAGTTATTAAACACACACTGGTGGATGTATAATTGAATTTTATATGAGTTACAAATAGGATATTCCCACATACAACTTTCCATCTATTTTTTCCAGCAGGTTCTTTAAACCCAGTTTTGACACTTATAACCTTTTCTCTTTGGTAAGTGTGTTGTCCATATTTAGCTTGTAAATAATTGAAGGAACTCTCAAATGGTTCCTCTCATAAGCTCCAGATATGTCAGTGAGTATTGG